>NC_092427.1:23307882-23611982 GCF_036169615.1 Heliangelus exortis | reverse complement strand
TAACATTAGCCATTCATATTCCTTCTTCTACTCAACCTAAAATTTCTGAACTAAACACAAACCAAGAAAGGTCAAGACTAACACACAAGCCAACTTACATGAAGTGGAAAAAAGAGCTACAAGATTAAAAGGCTGTTGATTTTTTTGTTTTGTTTTGTTTTTAATGGCACAAATCCCCATATTTATAGGAAACTGAAGATTCTTCAGAGCTTCCAAAAGTTAAAATGGCTTACAGACAACCCACTTGAAAACTGAAATAGATCGTGCACGCTTAGCAGCGTATTTCTAAATCAACAATATCTGTAGATATGGGTATATAACCCTATCTTGAATTATTCAGCCATAATCTTCCCAACAAGCTCTGCTTACAATAAACAGCCAGAAGGCAGTGTTTCACTACAACTGCTTCACCAGAAAGGCCTGAAGGTAACATCCAGAAAGAGTAAAATCAGCTCTGCAAGGCCAATATGCCTGGATTTTGTAACCAAGAGAGTGAGAGGAACTTTACTAAAGAAGTAGTTTTACACTCAAGTTCTGAATCATTAAGAAAGCATCTCTCCTTCTTGGCTAGGAAGAAGCAGAGGAAGCCTAGGTAGATTAGGTACCCTCCTAAAACTTATGTGCATCACCCATCACCAACACCATGACTTCCATTTTTTCCCACCTCCACAGTGGCCATGAACATTAAGCACAGTGGAAGTCCCACTGAAGATGCTCTCCTTCAACTGATACCAACAACCCAGAACAGTCAGCCCCCCTCTCTTTGGAATTCAGGCTGTCTGGCTCCTTCCCTCCTTGTTCCTCAATACAATCACAACCTCAGTGGATCACCCTCTGGAAACTATCTCCCTCCTAGTCTTTCACACCAAACCAAGAACCAGAGTGAAACACCCATGGGTGGGATCTGCTTTGTCTCTAACATCTCAGCCCTTCATGGGCTGAGAGCAGTGATCTAAGCATGGAAACACACACAGCTTTAAAAACAAACTTATTCCTCTGACCTATTATGTAAGTTGCAGATTATAATAGTGCTATGAGCTGGTTTAAGGCACATTTTGAAACATTAACACAAGTGAAGCAAAAAACATTTTTATATAAAGCAAGAGCAATGAAATAAACAGCACTTAAATAGGATTGCTGTTTCCCCTCCCATAAATATTTTTTTATTATTCTTTTTTTATAATAGCAACACTGTAGAATAAACCAGTTTATGACACTCCCAAATAGGTTTCTGGCTGTCAGTCATGTATTTGTCACCATTAGTTTAATTTATCTTTAAATGAATAATAACAGACCCAATAAAATACTGGATAATTTCATACACTTTGTCCTCTTTTAACACTGGTTTCCTGCACCACGTAACAGATTTCATCCTTCCCCCCACCTGTGCAATCCTTCCAAGCATGTATTCAGAAAAGAAGCATTTTGTACATCACAAAAACTCCCTCCATGTCCCTCCCCAAAAAATGAGGCAAGAATGTATCAAACAAACTTAGTTATGTTTTTAAGGGCATTCCTGGGTTAGTGTGATGAATTAAAATGCGTACTAATGTCTTACATTATTGTTTTACTGTAATGATGCAGTTAATAAATTTTTAAACAATAAAAGGGTAAAGTGCTGATGCCACTGCTAATAATGTCAGCAGGACTTGAAAAACTTTTCTTCCTCATCTTAAATGCAATTACAATACTGGTATCCCCTGTGGTTTATAGTAATTAAATATTTTAACATTTTAATTAAATATTACAATTATTTCTAGGAGAGTATTTGAATAACCACATGCATGAAAATGGATTTGCCCACAAAGACACTCTTGCTAGTGTTATCAGAATAATTTGAGGTTAAGTCTAGAGTCTTTTAGATTAAAAATGAACAAACTTTAAAAGCATTTAATTAGTTTTTGAGAGATCTGACAAGTTCACATGGCAATTCTAGCTTTCTTTATAGCATTAAAGTTTAGTTAACTCATTTCTGTACACTCAATGATAACAATTCTGGTGATATTTATGGCAAGAAGAGTTTTTCAATTCCTTTATGCAATAAAGGAATAATTACGAAATAAATTTGTTTCCCAATTTTACAGGCAATTTACATACATTTTTGGTTCAGCAGCTTTCATACAATGCACCAGTGACTATTCAGTTTAGTTAAGAAAGTCTGTTTAGCTATTCAATCATGAAGTAAAATGCTTTGAAAAAATCTGACATCCCATACAGATAGTGAATGATCTTTTGCAAAGATCTTTAATTCATTATTGTACCATGGAAAAAAATGGTACTTCCCAAAACTACTACGACAGGAGAAATATATCACATTTCTTACAGTTCTCCCTAAACATTCCCCTAGTAGGTCATGTCCAAATAGGTAATGGTTTAGATGGACTGTGGATCAATCTAACATGGAAGGTATCACCATACATTTAAAAACGCTGAATGGTAGACCAGGAAAAGACAGAAAAATCAGACTTTTTTTTACCCCCAGCTTTTACCCTTTTAAAAAGCAAGCACATCCTGGCCACTTTCTCAGCTTCACTGAAGATAAAATAGCTAAAGCATCTCAGCTTTCTCACTCCCTTCTGATCCTACGATCATCGAGGTTGGAAAAGACCTCTAAAATCATCAAGTCCAGCTCTCCACCCTACAACCCCTAGGCACTAAACTATCCACATAGCACTTCATCTACTCGCCTTCTGAACACCTCCAGGGATGGTGCCTCCACCACCTCCCTGGGCAGCCTGTTCCAATGCTTAACCGCTCTTAATGTGAAGAAATTTTTTCTAATATTCAACCTGAACCTCCCCTGGCAGAGCTTGACCCCCTTACCTCCCATCCTATCACTGATCACCAGGGAAAAGAGGCCAACATCTGTTTTACCACAACCTCCTCTCAGGCAGTTGCAGACAACAATGAGGTTTCCCCTCAGCCTCCTCTTCCAAGCAAAACAGCCCCAGTTCTCTCAGCCTGTCCTTGTAAGACCTGTTCTCCAGACCCCTCATCAGCCTAGCTGCCCTTCTCTGCACCCTCTCCAGCACCTCAATGCTGGAGGACACCTCAATGTCCTCCTTAAACTGCTATGGTCATGGTTTCCTTGTCACAGTAAAGTTTTTCCCATTTCTTATTCCCTTTTATTTATTTTTTTGCTATTTCTTTTAAAATTTGCATTTCACTGCAATTTTGGAGCTCCCCACAGACTGCCTCCAAGAGGCAGTGTCCTTCTCCTTCCCTAGCTGGAAGTGATGCAATTTCCACCTCCCTCCCTTGCCAGAGCCACAGCTCTGTTCCATCATTGCATACAGAAGCTGAGACAGCTGAGAGACATCCTGACCACGTAACCTGATGTAGCTTCCTAAAATACAAAATTAGCAATGCTAGCACTTGGTTTCTACAATCATACAAGGAACTACAGGAACTAGTATAGAATACAGATTGGTTTAAATCAATATGAAATTGTAATAATGTGAAATCAGTGTCTTGCATTCTACAATTTGCACTGCTTTTACAGATGCAACGTTCTTCCTTTTACCTCTTAGAGCTGAAGTGTATTTTACCTCTGCTTACTCCATTAAAACTTTTCTCTACTGCTGCATATTTTAATGTGTGTAACTGTCACGTGCTTTTTTTTCCCAGCATCTCTCCTCTTTCTTTTCTCTTATTCAAATTACAACTCAGAGCCAAGGCTGGCAAAGCCATGGAAGGTGCTTCAGTAGCAGGTGGCCCCCTGGCAAAATACATGCAGTCCTTGTGGCAGCTGCAACACTGTCTACAGGTCTGTCCTATGTTTGGAAACCTAATGGTCTTTCTGAACTTTTACTGCTCCTTTATTTACCAAATTTTACCACAGCCTATTTTATGTTTAGAGCAACATATGCTCAAAGCTGGATACTGTTATCAAAAATCTTGCACAAATCAGACTTACAATATTTTACACAGAAATTATTAACTGGATATAATGATAGCTACATTTTTATTCATGCTGTTAGAATTCTGCAACATGCACCAGAGAGTCTGGTGAAATAATACATTAAAGCCTCCCAGTATCTGCTTCCCTTCCACCTGAAGGGTACACATGGGAAACCTAAAATTAGGTGATGTCACTGAAGTAATCTGAGCAATTCCATTTCCTTAGGTTAAACACATGCATATATGGTTGGAAGATCAAAGCTTAGTCAGAATTAGAGCTACCATCTGTTATGCATAGCACACAAATATAGGATAATTCTGCATGTCTTCTATACCTTCATTTTGCAGACAAGAATACAGACCACAAAACACAGAGAAAAGGCAATGAGCTTCCCACTTATATAATGAGTGTGGCTATTTTCACCTCATTAGTATCTTTAATGTCACAAAGATACGGAATTTTAGAAAACTTTATTTTATACATATTGGAGATATTTTATATAAATACCACCTGCCGCATTTTATAAAGCACACGCAACCTATTTTCCAATAAATCAGTTAAGCTTTAAGCACTCAAGACAGCTGAAAATGAGTCTTAGATGCTTTATATCAAAATCAAATTTCCAGTGGGAGTGCAAATCCACACCAACCTGAAGACTATTGATAACATCAATAATTCCTTTTTTTTGTCAACACCTTTTGGAGACTCCCAAGGAACAGACCTGAGATTCCTAATCAACTAGTGATTTACACATTTCTGGAATCAAATATATTATTGCAGTTTTAAAGATATAATGTGCATGCCATATAAGCTAACCTGTGTATCTTATGTACCAAACAAACAAGCTGTAAACTGATGGACAGCCAAAAGTATATCCAGGATCATACAGGTCATCCAGAGATATTATTTATCATACTAAAAATATGGAAAAATAATACCTTCAGCTGGGCTGATGCTCAGATGAGCAGTTTAAGAAAAAAATCATTCTGATTTTAAGGGAACTTGCAGATGTAAGCTGAGGTATTCGAAGTTAATTACTTAAGTACAGTTAAATTTAATGAAAAATTTGAACAAAATGCTATGATAATCCAGGCTAAAATAGTACATAGTTCAGCAAATTATGTCATTAGACTTATACTTCCAGACATTTACAAAAACTGAAGAAGGAGGGAAATAAAGATGTTTATTAACAGAAGTCCAGTTAAACATACTTTTAACCTCCATGTCAGAGTTACTGCTATGTACTTTTTTTTTAGTTGATAAATTATGAAAATTCAGATTGATTCAACATCTCAAGCCCACAAAAAGTCCTGCTTCAAAAGACAGGAAATCTGCTTGAGGATAACCACCTTTTATAGGGAGTAAGTAGCAAGTCTGTGAGATAATCATGGTGCAGTTGCCAAACTTAGCAGTTGCAATGTCCTACAGTAACAAAGGAAAGCGATGAATCTAAGAAATCATCAACTTGATCAGAACACAATTATCAGCTTTAGAACATCATTCTCTGTACCAGTCCCCTGGGCTAGGTTCACACTGAATGTCAAGTCAAAATAAGTACTTCTGTTACGTTCAAGACTTGATGCATAAATAGCACAGGAGAGATACTGACACCTCCACTCCTCAAACTAGGACTGTTTTGAGCAAGTGTGACACCATCCTGTAAAAATGTAAATGTGTCAAATGCATGCATCCTTTAAGAAGGCTGTGCCCACAGAAAGTTTTCCAAGTTAAAAATAATATCCTGTGATCCACTACTTTTATCTGGGATAACTGCTCTGAGGGTCAGATATTCTTACAGAAGAGGCTCTAATTTCACAAAGTTCCAAGCACTCCTGTAAGCAAGTTTAGTTCTTGTCACAATGAAAAAACAGGGAAAAAAAACCACTAAAAGCCCATCTGTTCAGGAACATTTCAAAGAGCAAGAACAATGTGTGACTGGTTCTTTTCTTGGCTGGCTGTCCCCACCCCTTATGGGAGACTGGGCAAGGTAAGACACCTCCCTTTCTGCTCTCAGCTTGCATGATGCTAGAACCCCCTAAAATTTAGTATTCTATAGGCAGTAGCATCTTAAATAAAAATAATAATTTTTAAAAAGAACTATTTTGCTCATAGGTTTTCCTAAAGAAGGAGCAATTTCCTAGCTAAGTAGCTGTCATTCCTAACTAGATTTGTATTACTGTGAGGATCCTTCAACTCAAAAAAAAACCCAGAAGCTGAAGTGTACTCCTCCAAGAACAGAGCCAACAAAAATCTGTTGAGAAAAAGCATAAAGTAAAAAGCCTATTTCTGACATTTTAGTCTAGCTTGTTTGCCTTCTACATAGGTCATAAGCCAGAACAACTGGTGATATCGTAACTACATTTTACATTTATTTGATTTTCCTCTTTGGTAGTGCACAGGACTCATGCAGCTTTAGCACAGATAATAACAGTGCTTTAAAAATTATATATATATATTATGCCCTGCCAAGACTGAATATATGCCCAAAGAAGCAACTGTAAGGCTTGTTGAGAACAGCTTCTCACAGGTAAAAAAAAATATTTCAATACACTTCTCAACTTTTGATCTGCAGGCTTCAACTGAATGTAAACAATACCAATAAAAGCACACCTTCTCCTATTACATTTATGGTGAAAAAGAAGAATTTCAGCTATTTGAATTTCCTTTTACATTACATTTCCTTTCCAGAAACACATGACAATTCAATTCTGATTATTTGAGTTAAAACATATAAAAATAAGAAAACCACAATAAAACCCTATGTTAAATCTTAAGAATCCGCATAGAAGAGTTTGAGGGAACTACAGAGTCCCAGTGCACAGGAGATGCACACAGTTGTCCTCATATGAATCACAGTGACCACATTCACTGATATGAAATGAAGTAAACACTGGCACGTGAGGTTGGCAACAGTCCACTTGGAACCTGCTCCTCAAGTGGATGGGATGGGATGGCTCAGCACAAGAGGTTAAGAAGTAAAAATTTTGAAAGTTTGCATACCTGGATACAAATTCAGACACAAAGTGTGTGTGTGGGAGAAACAGAAGCAGGAAGACAACACTACCATTTAGTATCTTTGTAAGAAACTAATAGGAAAAAAACCCAAAATTAACTTGAACAGGCTTTTAGTAGTAGATTCAGAAAATAAAAGTCAGAAGATAACTGAGAAAAATTACAAGGCTGGGGGTTTTTTGTTTTTTTTAAAGAAACATAGTGGTAGAACAAGAACAAGAAAGGATCCAAAGCATTATGCATGGGGGATCCTAAAAATTTTAATATGGAAGACAGCGTGAAAAAGCATGAGGAAGAAAATTTGTGGCAAGAAGTTTCGAAATGGCTTCTCTCCATTTATATTAAACAGGCAATGTAAAACTACAGAGGGGTAACACTTTTGCACCCTTAAGGTAACTATGAAATGCCAAGAGAGGATACAGACAGAAGAAACCTGAAAGGTTACAAAAACAAGAGAAACAAGAAAGCAAATGGCTCACATCTATCAGAGATCAACAAAATAAAGAAAAAAGTTAAATATTTTATAAGATTTGATTTTCAAATGACTAATGAATAAGACGACAACGTTGAAAATGCTGGAGTCATCTGAAAAACGATTAAAAAGAGTGAGAAACAGATCAACTGTAATCAGGAGGACAGTTCAAAGACAAGGTCCAGGTACAAGTACAGGTACAGAATCACAGAACAAAAATAAATGCAAAAAACAGTCAAGGAAAAAAGAAAAACTGGAAAGCTAGAAACAAAACCTGAGCTCATTAAAATAGAAAACTGTGTAAAGGAAAGTTGTTCTCTAGAGAAAGAAAAATAGTACACTGTATGCAGGTAAACTTTTCACACCAAAAAAAAGCATGTGGAAAAAAAATAAAGGCTAAAGCCTAAAAATTAATGGCATGTAAATCATAGAGGAAATGGAAGATGGATGTTTCTGCTTAACAGAATCATTCACTTCTGAAAAAGCAGCACTTCAGCTCAAGGCAAAATGAAAAATTACTTCATCTCAAGTCAGAACACAACAACATTAAGCCAGTAAATTAAAAAAAAAAAAAAAAAAAAAAAAGAAAGACCCCTAACCTGCCTGCCAACATTCCTCTCAGCAGCCAGTACTAAACTGCAATGCCAAAAAGCAGTATTAGGTTGCTCTGCTCCTTAGATGAACCACTTGAACCTTAATCCTCTTACTGTGAGTCAAAGCTGTTCGACAGATCCATTACTGGTATTAAGCATACAAACACTTGGGTTGCACAGCAGTTAATGTGACATGGTAATCTGATAATTCAACCACTGATAAAAAATGCTAAATATATTCCTGAACTGAGCCCTGCTAAATCATGCCAAAAATCTCCGTAGATAAAGATTGAGAAAAGTTAATCTGCAAAAAAAAGTCATTATAGCTACAGTAGACTCAAAACTGTCTAAAATCTGATTAAGATTTCAGGTTGTATTTACGTGACAATTCACTACTCAATACCTGTGGAGAAGTCTTAATGAGAGAATTAAAGCAAGCTGATGTTATTAAAGCCTTTCAGAAAGAAAACATGAAGTTACTGTAAAGTTACATTTACTTTGAACCAAGATCTTGCAATGAGAATTTTAAGCTTCATCAGATTTTTTAAGGAACAGAAAATGAACTAAATGATACTTCAGTCAAACACTCTAGTACATGCTTCTCATCATAACAGCCACTCTCAGTAGGAGCTGGCACAGAGCATGATCTCTTATCTACAGGGTCATCACTGTAAGAAACAACCATTATCACCTCTCCTACACCATCTAAATTGCAGCTTCCAATCACATAAATTAACTTTGAAGATTCATGTAAGAGTTCAGCAAACATTTCAGGAATTTCATAAGACTACTTAAAGCTTTGAATCATAAGGTGCAAAGAAATTATAAATAAAGACATATCATCCTGCAATATAGCTTGCTAAAGCTTTCAATAAAGTAGATGAAAAAAAGTACTTTGACTAAAAAAATAATCTCTTGATTTGTTTTGATAATGAAGGCAGCAGAAAACAATCCACTGAAGGCTTTAATCAGAAAATATTAATGTGAAAGAACAAAAGATGATTTTCCTTGTTTAGAAACTGGCAGAAATTTTCTGCTGAATGTATTCAGTTTTTTATCCACATGGACAGACTTCAGCCCTGTAAATCCTTGAATAATTTTATTGTCTGTTTGTTCTTTCTGCTCTTCCACCGATCAGGAAACCTTGTCTTGCTTTTCAGCCCCATAATCACACCTTAGGAGCTGTAAGTCTAATACAATGAGCAAAATAAAGTTCTCACACCTTTGATTAAGGTGAGGGGAAAAGTAATTATATTTATTAGTGAAAAAAGAAGCCAGCACAAAGATACCTCTCATGTTGCAAGATGATGAAGCTTTACAGCGGTTTTGAACATTGAATTGTCATAATTCTGAGAACTAGTGCAGAATCATAGGTTCATACTAATTTGTATGTATTTAGATTCTTTAGATAGATACACCCTTGTGTGCACACACACAAAATGCCAAAAATAACACTTCTGCATTTCTTTTAAAACCATTAAATTCATATCAATTACAGCTGAATCATAACTGCATCACCTCAGTATTTTTTTTAATAGGGTGGTGTGCTAATCAAAAGAAACTAAGTACCACAAACTGCAATATTCACTGCATAAATTCCTCTTAATCTAAATGTAATAGTTTTCAAAGAATGCTATAATTTTTAATATTAAAACCTGTGATGCTTAGTGAAGTTTACACACTTCTCCAAAGCATAAAGCATTGTTCAATAAGGTGTTCAGGCAACAGTGATATTGTTTAGAAATTCGGCTAGGCAGCTGGTGGGATATCACAATTCATCTCCTCCAATTACTTATTATCTAAAGAGACAGTGGCTATAGTGCTGCTGGTCACAAAGCTACAGTGCTCTAACTTTCTTAGCATGATATTTAATTGATACAAAACAGTTCCATATATGTTGAATTTATCCATACTTTCTTAAACCTCAGAATGGCAGGAAAAAACCAAACATGTCTGCACCTTTACTGTTGCATACAGTAAGATTCATCATCATTCAATTTTTAAATTCTGATTGGTAGGGGAAATACGAGTTTTCTAAAACCTGAGGCAGAAATAAAGCCCTCCACAGAACTATGTAATATGAAAAATATTCTGAGTAGAAGTTACCTAACAAAATGAATTTTATCTCTGTTGTATGATCTAGCAGGTATATTCCAGATTGTTTTCTCTTCTTTAAGATGAACTGATTTGCTGGAAAACAGGCCTTTTTTTCCTCTTAAGAATTCCTCAGGTTATGCTTCACCAAGAATCATAATGTTGTGCATGGTTAGTATTGCATTTCACGCACAGAATTAAAGAATTAAATACAAAAATACACAACAAAAAAAAATGACAACAAGCATTTCAATTCTTAGTAACAAGGCAGTAAAAGAACTCAAAAAATAGGCAAACTGACTTCTGATCTCTAGATAATTCACAGCTCTCTCAAGTCCAGCTCTTAGGAGGGTAGATTACAGCTGACTGAAAACCTGTATATATAATTAGATGGGTATTTACATTCTACCAGCATCTAGTGTAAATACCAGCTGAAGGGCAGTTTCCTTGCTTGAAAACATACAGATTGCATAGATGTTATACACTAAAGACAAAACAGATTTTGTCTGATCTCCAAGACTATAACAAAGCAATTATACTTACAAACTGCTTTAATTCAATACACTATTATTCAAAGAGGACAATGAAAGCAACAAAATAACACATTCCTTTTAGTACTCTGCTAAATTTCAAGACCCATCGATAAAGGCCACAGCTGCCTGCAAATACGAACTTCAACTAGCATTTTTTTCAGAGGTTTAGTTGTGAGAATGGCTGCTGTATTACAGTATTTTTGTCACAGGATAAGTGTTTCAACAGCCCAGAAAACAAACCTTTTCAAGCAGGCTACGACAAAACATTTGAACTGCTTGACAGAAAGGAATAATTGCCTTGGACAAATATCTTTATGAAATACACATCAGCCTGTTTCCTCTAAGGGTTGTAAGACTCATTTTGAGGAATGAGAGCTATAAGGAATCATTTTTATTCATCTACTTACTACACAAACTAGGTCCCAGGACAATATTAAGGACTGTTTAGCAGGTTTAGGAATTTGTTCATTTTTGCAGATACTGTAATAGTTCTGTTTCTTAATAATGTTTGTAACAAAAAATGGTAAGAAGCAAGGCTTACGGTCTGGCTTTCAGGAAAGTCCATTTTCAACAATTTGTGAGCACATTCTTCAAAGTCTAAGCTGCAATAAAAGAAAAAACACTTCTTATTATCTGTAGAATGCACACTATGCTCAAAACATTTCAGAATTGTATGGATTGTTGGTGCCGAAACTTCACCTGTTTTATGAAAAACATTCAGAAAGCTATTTCTTTTGTTTGGGTTTGGGGTTTTTTTTGTGTTTTTTAATAAGTATTTTGCATTTCATGAGTTTATGTCTGAAAATTAAGCCAAAATCATTACATTTGCAGACAATCTGAAAACAAGATCGTGGCATCATTATTATTATTACATCATCTTACAAAACTGAATGAAACATAAACGTGAGCTCATTTTGCACATCCTGAAGAACAATGAAGAACTGTACCTAAGCTCCAAAAGCAGCGTAAACCACACTCTCCTCTTTGCACTCCTGATTTTGCATACTGAAAGCCTTTAGCTACCAGTAAGCACCTCATGAACAAACTTAAGTATGGCAAGAAGGCATTGAAAGGTTAACTCTGAGAAGTATATAAGCTTTTCATACGTACATCTCAGTTGTGTATTAATTCATATATCTAATCATCAAATACCACAACTACATTATCTCACTCCTCAGGCAGATTCAGATCTACAGAATACTGTGGGCCATGCCTACTTTTAATGATGGAATTGAGTGGCATGCACCAGGTCAATCTCTCCTTTCATCTGGGCAACACACCATCTGCAACACCATGTTTTGATTATTTGTGCAATGTACTGTAAGGGGATTTCATTCTCAAGATAAATACAAAAAAAAAATGTACATTTCAGGACTGTTATCAGTGTACTTATTTTTCAACTCATGCAGATGATAACAGCCCTACAGAGTATCACACTGCAGAACTCCTTGCTCTCAGAAGTGAAGATATTCTATAATCTGGAGGCTCTTGAGTTTTTAATTGGAGTTCCCTTAGAATGACCATTTGTCAACAGGTTGCTCTATATGATTAGGTCAGGCTCCACACAGAACACTTCCCTCCTTTTGTTTGTTTGTTTGTTTTTGGTTTAAATTGCATACTGAAGAATCTTAAAAGAACTCCAGTTCCCCCATTTCAAAAGAATTACACTCCCAGGTGTACAAACTCTATTATATTTACCTTGACTGAATAGCAAGATAAATTGTGCGACGGAAGGAGACCAGGTTAATTTCTGTTTTGTCATGGACAGTAACTTTCTGACCTGGGAAAGAAAGATGTAGTTTTGTAAAAAGCAAAATATTAACAAAGACATAGGTAATCTCTTAAAACAGCTCTATTTACTAAGTCTGTAGTACGCTATGTGGGTTTTTTTCCCAGAAATATTAAGGACTGTTTAGCAGGTTTAGGAATTTGTTCATTTTTACAGAGAAGGAAAAGACAAATTGCTATTTGCCTCATCTGTAACTAATACATAAATATTCAGGGATAAAGTTTAGGGATATACTTCCTTTTTAAGGCCTTTCACGTGACTTAGCCACTCCAGTCGTTGCATTTAACACATTTTTTCTATACTATTGGGAAGTTATTTTCTAAATAATTTAACTATACAATGCTATGTGTAGCCTCCTTGATTTTAACAGGAAGTTATTTGCTTATTTCAGGTGTAGGGTCTATGGTACAGCATTCTGCTCTGTCCTGGAGCAAATGTAGAAGAAGCAGTTCCAAACCACAACCATTCGGACAACACCTTCACTTTTAAGGTATTTGCTATTCCTTCATTCTTTTAAAATTTAGTAATAGCACAGTCAACGAAAACTTATGTGAATTCTCATATTTTTCATGAGTCTGGAAGCTCTGCTCTTCTGTGAGCTACTCCAGCAAACTGGCGAATCCATTCCTGGTGTTCTACAAGAACAGGACTTGTCTGGCTTTTCAATTTTTTCACAGTCTGCACAAACATTTCAATTGGGCTTATCAATCTGTTTTTTTAACTGGGAATCAAATACATTATTTGAAAATGTGTAAACACTGACTGCTTCCACTAACGATCAAGAAAGGGGGCCAAAATGAACTAACAAGTGAGATGAAGAGGATGTAAATACAGTTCTGATTTTGAAAGTGACTTAAATCTATGCTAGAGCACTAGGAAGTGTCCAGAAAGGTTCTATTTACTAGGTTTTAAGGAAGCATTTTCATATTACTTTTAATGTCTCATGTCTGCAATGCTTTTCTCACATGAAACTGATATGGTCAAGAACAATCAGGCAAAGCTGGTTTTCATTTTCTGTGCTGAATGCTTCCTTTTAGACCATTACTTCTATGCTACTTGCTAGTAAACACTTAGATCTGAGAATATTTTAAGATGATAATGGTCCTTAACTTTGAAAATTCCTAGTTTTGCAAATGGGGAACCAGTTAGGCTTTTCTTTCCTGTTCATCTACAGCCAGTCAATCACCAGGGTAAGGAGTCAGGCATACACTCACCATCTTCATCCTCCTCTTCATCTTCTTCTTCATCTTCTTCACTACTTCCAGCCTCTTGATCTGCTTCAGATTCACTGTCACCTTCATCAAGAATTTCTGGAGAAGAGTATCCCAGATTAAAGGCATATAAACTACAGTAGCTTCATTACCAAAACAATCTGATCCAACCCCTAACAGTGAATGAGTGCCTCTAGTGGAAAATGTGGCAGACACTATAGCAGGTACACATCACAAACAAATCAAAATGCAGCTGGAGAAACAGTACAGCAGGGGTATAGTAGAGAGGTCTATAATGAACTGAAAGACAGCTATCTGAGATAAAAAGGACACAAATATCACCCACAGTTACATCATAAAGGTTGGTAGCAATAGTGGGATAAGTAAACACCTCACAAGTGAGTAATTTTATAATTATTATACATATAGAAAATGTGTGTGTATATATACATTTATATCTATATTAATATATAGATATTAAGATATATTAATACACCCCCCTACCTTTCTTCAGCATTTTGTATTTCTCTTCATTTTCCAAAAAGTTAGGATCCATCTTGAAAACATCTTTAGAAAAAAAGGATAATCTTTATTTAAAATACAAAATTAAGAAAACAGAGCATACTTAATCTTTTAAGTTTGTTTTCATATGGAATGCAGTCATAAAACCATATTCTAACTTACTAAGAACATCCTCTGGGTTGTAGTCATCTTCTAATGGTAACATGTGAGTAAACTGATCCTCCTCTTCCACCAGATCTAGTCCCTCTGGAATGATTGGATGATCCTTGAAGCCATCCTTCCGTACAGCAAACATGACTTCTATCATGTACTGCACACGCATATCAATTTTAGATTCGTGCAGAATGTGTCTAAGACGGTCAAAGATTGCTTTGGAAAAAGACAGAAATGTAAATATGAAAAGTATTTCCTAATACAAACACCAACAAGACACATTCTGGATAACTACACTTACCATTAATAGCTCTAGGAGAAACTTCTGTTAATTTGAGCCCACTCTCTTTAATAAAACCAATTGCTACTTCAATACTGTCATCAGTAGGCCTTTCAAGAAGCAAAGTCAGCATTTCCAAACATAAAACCTCATGAGCCTATGGAAAGAATATCAGTTAGAATGTACAATGTGACATTGTGCCAGTAATTTATTGACTGATCAGTCCATTCAGCATTCAGGATGCCACAACACATTTCTAATCACACACACCAGGCAAAAGTAGTGGGATAAAGCTAATTAACAGAAAGTAAAAATTTAAAAAACATTTTTACCACTTGTATTTATGCCAACTTTGCAGTGAATACGACTATTTTGTTGAAATGAACAAGCAAGCAATGAAAAATGTTTGACATTTAAGAAAAAAAAGTGCATTTTCAAGAAGTAAACAAAATAGCAATTATATTACAGAAACTAGCTGCAAAGACCTTGGGTCTATAATTAAAACAGGTCTTCCAGGATCAGGTATATAAGCAAATGGTGCATCCAGGATTAGTTTCTTCCCTACTGAAATGCTATATATTCCCTATGCATTCCTGCAAAGCCATCCTGAAACACCACTTCTTACACCAAATTAAATTGCGTTATCCTAATTTCTAACATGTAGAAGTGGCATAGAGCTGGATAAGATTTTGGTTTAGTTTTAACAGAGTCTAGTTCTGCCTAAACAGATGACAGTGTTGCAAAAAAATTCTGCTTAAGATCCATGGGACACAGCCAAACATGATGCTTGCTTTGCATCAAGATTTGCCTGAATGCTGGCCCAAGCATGCTTACCAGGTCTGGGGAAGCTGTGGAACCTGAGTACAATGATAAGTGATGGTAACTGCACAGGCTATTAACAAAAAGTTTGTTCTGAAAATGTCCAAACAACTTACATCAGGCATTAAAAGGAAATCTGATCCCAAACCTTCTGAACAGGGACAGCAACTTAACTTAGGACTTGAAACTAAAGAAATAGGTGTACAGAATTTGGACTGAATAGAAAAATGAAGTAACATACCACATTCTGATTCATCAAATGTGCAACAAATTTTGAAGATGTTAGACAGAGTTGCTGCAAAAGAAATAAAACAGCAATTTTTTATACGCTGTACATGCAAGAAAAAAATTGTAATTTAGACTTACTACAATTTGTCATCTCACAATTAAAAGTAACAAAACTATTTTAGGATACTGATACTGCTCACAATTAGGACTGTATACTTTAAAAAAAAAATTAAAAAAATCACAGTACTAACCCAGAATAGGTTATCAAGATTTTATGATACTCTTGTACTACTATAATTTATGTACTAATGATAGAACCTCACGCAAAGCTCCTGGATGTGTTTCTTTGAAGTATGGAATGTGAACACACTTGATACAAAGTTAACACACAGCAGAATTAAAAAAGTTTTAGCATGTTGCTGCTTCACATTTTACATACCTTGTCATTTCTACGATATCCTTTGCGAAAATTGAGTATCAATCTCTTGAGAATCAATTCACCAATATTTGGAAACTTTGAATTGATGATTGCCACAAGAGCTGCATATACATGGGTAAAAATTGGAGAGGCACTCTGAGCTTGCAAAATGGATCTAGAAAGCAATCCCCTGTAAACAAATAAAAGTTTATGATTTCTCTGGTAGTAAAACATTTGATATTTTTATTCAGTACATATCAAATGAAGTAGTATTGTACAGTTGGAAAAGTTGGAAGGTAACAGATTTTTGAAGCAAACTGTTGCTTAGGATGCTACACTTGGGATTTAGTAAAATGTGCTGCCCAAATATATTTGAGTTGAGAAATTTTTTAAATTTCTCTTCTCTTTTTTAAAATTTTCTCTTCTCTTTCATTAAATACTATTCCTATTAGAAGTACATTTGAAAATAAGCACGCAAAAAGTCTTCATCTTGTATCCTACAATTAGCACTTTTTTAACCCAAACACAGACTGCTCTTAAGTTTTAAAATTTGTATGATTGCACTGCTTCTTTTCCTCAGCTGAAAAAACAACATCCTGTTTACATCAGAAAAAACATCTGCTTTCAAACCATTTATGGAAAAAAATTGCTCCAGTGTAATGTTTAACTTAAACAAGCAATAGAAATGTCTAAGAAATAACAATTAGATTTCCATGAAAGGTCCCTAACAATAAAGATCTACAGAGGAGTAATGAAATCGAATGTTCAAACTAGAACGAGTGAAGTAGTGCTTTTCAATGCTTTTCACAAATGAAACTGTGTACTTTCAACATAATAATTACATTTTGGAAATGAGAACTGATTACAAAAAGACTCCTACTTAAAGCCTAAGTGAATGTAAACACAGGGCTCATGATAATTACACTAATTACTACACTAATAGTCTCTCTTACATTTATATCACGACTAAAGTCTGATAAGGATCTGAGACTTCTTTTCCCTTCCCAGTTTTGCTTTTCCTAATGCTTAATACATAGAATTAGACTTCTGCTGCATTAGTTCATTACAAATGGTTGGGCGAGGAAAAAAAAAGCCCTTCAAATGTGCATCTTCAAAATGTACCCTGGAATGCAACTGTACTTTCTCTGTGGTTGAGTGAAATCCTAAAAATAACATCCTACAATGTATTAAATACAAACCACAGAGGATTTTATTCCTCCTTACTTTGGAGGTGCCAAACAGAATTCACTTCATATTACTGCACAGAAACAGAATACTGCATTTTGAAATTATTATTTATTTCTCACAAACTACAGCTGGTCTGGTTCAGAACCCATTTTATTCAGAACTCGCTATTTAGAAAACTCAGAAGAGCACTTTACACCTAGGTAAAGTTTCATGTAATTTATTTTTTATGCACCTTTGTGAATTTTGGAAATCAAAATTAACTGTAAGCAGGGAAAAAGTGCTGTTTTCCATCTTCATTATTTTGAAATTTACAAACCACACATGCACACAAAATAAAATCTGCAGACAAACATTCTCAAAACATTGAATAAGCTCATTTTAAAACTAAAATATTACTGCTTTTTTCAAAATTAAGTTTTGTGGTCATGAAATGCAAGCAAATGAAAAACAATTTTACAGCAGATTGTTTGGGACTTCATTATTACTTTTAACAGAAATCACACTTGGGAACCAATTGCTCAGTCTCTAGATTTTACTTAATTCTATTCTGTTATTTTTCTGCTATTTGCAGGATTCTGATCTTTCCATCAGGTATGACATTCCTGAAATTAACGCATTCCTTTCCATTGACCTCCTCAAATAGCAGCGATTAAGTTGTGACAGAAAAAGTGTTACTCTCTGTCTGAAGGGAAGACAGAATTTTATCTGGGTACTTTGTTTAGTTTCTCTTTTTGTTTCAGTCATTGTTTAGGTTGTTTTTTTTTAAACAGCAGCTAATCTAAGAAACCCCTACTCCTTCAGACTAATGCACTTAATCCTCATCACATCAAAACTGAAGCAAGGAAAGTCATCACACAGTACTTGTGCAGTCACTGTGACTTGGTACTGTTGTCAAATAACAATAATCTTCTATCTATATTAAAACGATAAACAATCCTGCCAGAAAACAGTAGTAAAACTTTTTTGGCTAAATACTGGTTACAAATATTTCTCACAGAAGAAATCCAGGAATACAAAAGCAAATAGACAGACACACCTGTAAATTTCAAGTCATTCGTGTAAAATGTGTAGGCAAAACCTTTACGAAAAGGAAAACTACAGCATCTGTAACACTGTTATTCCTTCAAACATACAACCCATTTCCCAAGCAGGGCAATATTCTGCACGGGACAACTTATTCTAAGCTTAATTTTAAAATCTGACTCATGTTCATACAGTACACATAGCTATGTAGACATGAACAGTATACGTATTAGCAAGAAATCAAAAAAAAAAAAATTGTTTTAAAATACTAATACTCACCTTCCACGAACAATGTTTTCCTGAAGGAGCTCATGAATGATATTTTCTATATTAGAAACGTTTACTTTATTGACAAGACCATTGATAGACTTCTTCAAGGCTTCCCAACTCATTCTCTGATATGCCAAGCTGTTACAAAGGTATCACAAGATATTAAAGCATAAATTGGAGGTAGCACTGACATTTTACATACACACACAAATGCATAAGAAATATGAATGTAGTTTGTAATGCTTAAAATAGGTAAAAAGAAATTCACTGCCTAAATGTGAAGACTAATTTACAGGCACACACTTAACTACTAGAAAATCACTGAACCAACATAATATATTAAAATGTAGCTCTCCACAGATAAGGTATAACCCAGTACGTTCGGTTTTCCAAGATGCTGAAAAAAATCCTGAATTATGTTCTTTTCCACTTCCACTTTGCAGCAGAAGCAGGTGATCATAAACTGAGTCTTTCACCTTTCTGATAAAAATGTACTTTCAAAAGGATGACCACAGCCCTCAAAAGGTACCACCATTTTCACCAACATTCACTAAAATCTGTTACAGTTTTTGCTTTTCAGTAAAAATTCTAACATGTTACTTTCAACAAACCTGCTTTTATCAGTGATTTGCTCTTGCATCATCCTGAGCTTGGCAGGTGGAATGTATGCACCACCTGTGCGAGTAAGGATTGGATCCACTTCCTCTTTCTTTTTCTTGGAAGTAGTCTCATCATGAGCAAGGGAGCTCTGAACTGTCGACCTCTCTGGACTCCTGCGATCGGGTGAGGAGTATCTCCTCTGCCTCCGTCGATCAGATTCTCTCTCCTCCCATCTCTCATGGTGTCTCTCTCTCCCCCATTCCATTCTTCTACAAAGAAAACAAAACAACAAAACACCACAACCTAAACACCCGAGGGCTGATGAAAAGTTTTCACATTTTATTCTTTAAAATTAGTATTTTATTATTGATTAGGAAAGACCTTGATACCTTCCTTCTGAAGTTCTGTCATCATAGTACTCCCTTCTTGAATATTCCTGATCATATCTGCTGTCATCAGAGTATCTTCTCCTTCTGGGAGAGGGAGACTTGTCCCGATCTGTATCCCTTTTTGCAATCCAAGACACAAAAACCTTAGTAACAGGCTTAGAAAAGCAATGCCATGAATATCTACTTGAAATGCAATGTTACAATACAGAACCATTCCACTTCTGCAACCTGAGTTTCAGTTTAAGCACCGTGCAAATGGAAGATGCTCCTTTTATAATAATTTGTTGTCAGCAAAACCTAAAAAAAATTAATTTAGTACTGTAGAAGGAATCTGCTCTTACAATTTCAAATTAAATGCTAAATGCTTATAACATCAAACACCAAAGGTAAATTCAGCACTGCACATTCCCTGGAACACATGCATTCATCTGCTTCACTTACTTTTGCCTATGTACCATGAAACAGAACAGACATTGTTAGAAAAAAAAAAAAAAGTTACTGTATTTAGAACTAGAAGTTTAATTCCAATTACAACATGAAATTAAAAATAAACTGGTAAGAGTGCATCTCATGCCTCAGTGCATGCACTTCAAGTGCTATTTCTGCACCTCCTGCTGGCATCAATCTTTTCCTAAAGTGATAATTGTGGTATCTGTTATATGCAAGTCTAAACAAAGAGCTGGCATCTAATTTGCATTTTCAAGCCCCATGACAATTTAAGTGAATAATAAGAAATCTTGTAAGATATCGTTTTAATAATAAATCTATTTAATTACTGCTATGCTGACATTCAAGTACTTTATTAAATTTACACTTCTTTTTCACTACTCAGTTATGGTAATACATAAAAAGGAGCAAACCTTGATTTTTTTTTTTTTAAAACGTGTCTAACTCACTATGTAATGTATAGATACAGAACCATAGGGCATAAAAATCACTCTACCTGTCCTCTGGAGATAAACTTCTTTGGTGTGAACTGTAGTTTTCCTTCCTTTCGTACCCAGAACCATGCTTTGAGAAAATAGAAAGAAAAAAATAATGTCCCAACATTATATATTCCTTATTGGGAGCACATATATCTTGAAACCAAAGGGTACCATGCTTGCACTTCCATACTCCTTTTAAAGAAGTAATGGCTATCAAATAAAACTAATGGCACTCAGTTATGGCAAGGAGGGGTACTCCTAAATAACAAGTAGTTAAGCAACTGGACCCACTGCTGCCAAAGCTTACATGGGCTGCCAAATACTTATATGGGCTCAATACACTGGACAAACACTAAAGAAAAAAAAATAAATCACAAGTTACAAAAAGAATGTCTAGCTCAGGAAGCTGCAAATAGGCAAAGATGGCATTTCTAAACCATCATTTTAGGAGAGTAATTTTAAAGCAATTTTTTTTCTCCTTGGATTCTGAAAACTCATTCCTATCCATTCAGAAATGTACCACACATTTAAAGGAGAGCTTTGACTTTCACAGTAGAAACACAGCTGCCTCATTAACTGCTGCTTCCTCTAGCAGTCCTTCCATATCTTTTCCTTTTAACATCAGGGCTTATTTTTCAACACCTGTTTTCTCCATTCCTCCACGTGTCTATGATTTTTGTTGAGCAATCACAATGTCACTTTTCATCCACTATTTTATTCTTATACACTTATAATATCAGGAACTTCCACTGTTAGGGTAACAAGCACTAGAAACAGCTGTAATTCACTGGCTATATGTATTTCTCTTGTAATCAGCTGCTGGCAACTGTAGATATTGCTTTACATTTAGGGAGCTTTATTGCTTGCTTTAACATCAACTACAAACCTAATCACCGGCAATAATGGCATAATGGAACCCTGGAACACTTACATTGACTTGAGTCACCCTGCTCTTCATCTTGACTTCCTACTTTTTATGGAATTCTTAATGTGGAGCAACAAGACAATCCAAACTGGAGTTCAGCGTGTGAAAAACATTTCATCTACAACGCACGAAAGACAATCAAAAACTTTTTACTGTACACGGTGCAGACATTTGCGCTTTGAACTTTTCTTTATACCTGCATAACTCCTAAAACCACAACAAACCAAACAGCTCCCCCTCAGACCTCTTAAGGTTACACAATACATACAGCAAGGGATGGAGGATATAAAGGGGCACCCAGGCCCTCACCAGCACCACCGCCGCGGCCACTGCCGAGAGATCCGGCAGACAGACTGCGGCGGGGGATGCCGAGGCCCTGCTCACAGGCCCAGCCACCCGGCCGGCCACCGCGCTCTCGGCGGGGCTACGTTACCACCCGGCCCGCCTCCCGCCGCCCGCGCCCGAGCTGCGGCCTGGGAGGAAAGGCCGCGACCCCCCCAAACCCTCCCCTCCGGGAGAATCCTGTCACCCACCCACCGACCGATGGACGGACAGACAGACCGATCCCAGCCCCCCGACCCCGCACCTACCGCCCACCACCGCGCACGGCCGGGAACAACGTCACTTCCGGCGGAAGCCGTCGCATATTGAGCGCGCGGCCGCCGCCACTGCCGCTCTGAACGGGGCCGAGGAAGCGCGAAGCCGCAGCCGCGCGGGAACCCCTGCGCGAGGGGAAACGACGTGGAGAGGGGCGGGGCTGGAGGGGGCGGGGCGGGGCTGGAGGGGGCGGGGCGGGGCTGGAGGGGGCGGGGCGGGAGGCCGCCATCTTAGGGCCTGGCAGCCGCGGTGCGGGTAAGGGGGTTGTGGCGGTGCGGCTTCGTTTGCGGTGTCACCTGTCACTCTGCTGTTTAGAATAAAAATGATTGTAGCGGTTGTAGGAAAAAAAACCAATTCAACCCAAAATAACAACAAACAAACCCCCCCCCGAAAAAAAAAAACCACCATAAAAAGCCAACTCCAAACAAGAAAAACCCAAACACAAAACAAAACCAAAAAAAAAAACCTCAAAACCAAGCAATGCAAAAAACAGGAAAATAAGCTGAGGGAGTGACTCCTGTGCTTTGTAGCAGTCCTATTGCTCCTTTCTGTTCAGTCTACGAATCTCCAGTGCCAACGCCAGATGGTGTATTAGAAAAACAACCCCATTGGCATCAAGTGTACATGGTACCTGTCAAAAATATAAGTACAAAAAAAGCACCCAGCTGTCTTCATGGAAAATAAGCTGTGCAAAGTCTTCAGTAACTGTAAAATTCAGTGAATTTACTGAGTGGATTTAGCACACCTGTTTGAATAACACTTCTGTCACTTATATGGAGCTGCTGGTTAAATATTACTTGAAATATATCCAGGACATATGTAATATATCATATTGAGAGTTACAATGTTGTTAGGGTTGCTCCTTATTAGATGGGGGGATTTGGCTTCTGAAGTTTGAAATTAATCGCCACCGATTCACACAGAGCCTGTGGCTTGTAGGCACAGAAATGTTCAGACTGCAGAATGGAACTGAATGCATGGGGGGAGAGGGGGCCAGTGAAGGAGAAGGTCTTAAAATTCTTATGGTTCATTTTCAGCTCTTGTGAGGTAATGAAAATAAACTTTTAGAGGTTGCAGCAGATCAGGGTCAGAAAGGCATTAATTCGGCAAGCGCCAGATGGTTCCTGCAGGGACATCTGTACCAGAGCCGTGTGGCAGCGTGGCTGCTCTGCAGCCCGCCGGCATCCACATGCAAGTCCCTGTGCGTGTGAAGGCAGTGGGATACGGGATTTGTTGAGGGGAAGAAGCTGGCAGTTGGTGGGAACAACTCCGGAGAAACACTACTCACAATTTCTGCTTTCTAAAAGAGAGGAGAAATACATCAACAGCAGAGTCATTCTGATGAGCTGGAGTGTACAGTGACCTCATGCTGACCTATAGCTATAAATACAGTTATCTATCTAGTAATACATTTCCTGAACTCCTTCCACAGCTGAAATTTGCTCAGCTATGATATTCACAGACCTGCCCAGAAGATCCTAACCCAGGAGCAGCAGGTATTTCCCGGCAGCATCCCTTGAAGAACTGGTGGATGAAAGCATGTCAAAATGAATGTCAAAAAGTGTGTAAAAAATACGTGTTTTATTCCTGTTCCCTTTTCCCATTCTGTGACACCCTCGATCATGAACTTTGGTTGTGAGGGTGGGAAATCGTCTCCTTTACTTTCTCCTGAGTGTCAAGAGGGATGTGTTTTCCAACGTACTGTAGAGTCCTTGCCCGGTCTGAAGGCCCCGGGGCAGCCCAGGTGGCCAGGTCTGGGGCCGAGAAGCTGGGGGACTCCTGGTTGTACCTAGGATTGAAATAAAAGGAAAATGTTAGGCAGAAACCCAGCTAATTAAATGTAACACAAAGTAAGGAATAAACACCAAAATCAAATGGTGAACTAAAGGCAGCAAAATGACAATGTATCATTCTATAAAAACTACTGAACCTTGAGTTCTATGACAAAAAATTCTGTTTAAAAAATCATGGAAAGCAGAAGTCCTATTCCATGCTTATTTTTGAGGAAAATCCCTTCAATACAGAGTTACAGGAAATCTTGTGTTGACTTATTCTGTAAAAATTAATGCTTGGGCTACAAATTTTAAGCTCCACACTTTTTTGGAAAGCATAGTTTCCAGTATATTCTTGCTGCTTACTAGAAGTTAATAACTTTCAAGAATTACAGAATTGTTTTCTCATTCACAATAGCTTGTTCTTACACACATTTATTGGAATAGCTACCACTTTTTAAATGACCTTTCAGGATTTGCTTCCTTTATTATTCAGCAGTCTCATTCTTCTGCTAGTGCTTGATGTATACCCATATGAGTTGGTTCTCATTGTGGGAATGATACAGGCTTCTGCTTTTGGAGGATTAAGGTGTTGATTTTTAAAGAGTAGTTACTGAAAGGATGGGGGTATTTGTTGCTCTTAATAACAAGGAATCCTTTGCTTAAAAACATGCAAATTCGTGTGTATAGAGCACTAGATGAGAGTATTAAAAATTCAGCTGTGCTTGCATGTTCAACACTTCACATTTTATTTGGTCTCATCACTATGGGAATGCATTATTTTCTGAGAATTTTCTTGGGACAAGGCTATTGTAACAAAATGTTTCTATGTCCTAGTGATGCAAACCACCTCCTCATTGCACCCTGTGGATTGCTTTACAAACTAAAGACTACAATGTCCTCTATATCCAATTCTTACTTGAAGTTTGGGTCTGGTGAATTTGCACCTAACAGTTGTGATCTTATAAGCAGCATGGGCATAGCATGATAACATTGACTGAGGCATTATTACTTTGTTGTTCATGGAATTTTTCTTATGTTTGACTTGTGTATTTTCTAAATGTAAATAACAGACTTAGTTATGTAAATTGAAAATGTTACCATACTAACACTTCATTTTACGTAGGGCTTGATTCTACCACCAGGCTCTGTCCTGTACATGAGTACTGGTGACATTAGGACATTATATCCCCTGACTAGATGTTCTGAAATGCTGTAATTTAAAAGAACCATTCTTCTGCAGCATTTATTCTCATATTGAGTACACATTAGCAAATACAAGACTGGAATTTTTTTTTTAAATGCAAATATAGGAAAACATTTTAATAATGATAACATTCATGCAGTCATACCATTTAGTTAAAATTCAGACCCAGCACTTCATTCCACAAAAGTGCATGTATGCCTTTAAGAGTCCATTGTCACTGGTACTTTGTAAAGAAATACTGGTTTTCATGAACTCCTCTAGTTGGCTTGGTGGCTTAAAAGAATATATGAAGGAGAGAAGTACACAATCAAATTATGGTTTATTATGAAATCATGCTTTTTTTTTTTATTCTGCTGTCATCTTTTCTTAGGATTCCTAAAACGATGCTGCCTCTTTTCTTTTGGACATGCAGATCTCTCTTTCATTAGGGACACTACTAGTAACGAGAGTGATATTAAAAATGCAGAGACACATTTAGTATAAAATAGGGGAGTCTGGCTCAAGCTCATGTGTAAGAATTTATATACTACAGTTTTATAGCCTCCAATCCAAATTTCTGATAATTTCTAGAGATACTTTTTCCTGCAAAGCATGCACTTCTCTGCAACATCAGTGCCCCTCTTTTCCTTCTTCTGTGCCTGTCACTTGCTTTCCCACTGCAGCACACGTCCTATTGCATGCTTGACTTTTGTTGTTGTTTTGTTAGCAACAGAATTCTATTTTTTGGCTTTCAAAATGATTTGCAATTGTGGAGAGACTGAGACCAGCATGTATCAGGATGCTTATACAGATCCTGAGGATATGAACTGTTAAATGTTTTCCCTAGGTATTCCATGAACCCACTGCAAATACAACATTACCTGCCTGTGAATGCTCTGTGATTTCCCATTGTGCTGTGAAAGTAATCTTTTTCCTGACTCACACTGTGAAAACAGGTGTCATAAAATGAAAAGGCATATGGCATCAATGTGGCAGCAGAATCTCAAGAGAAGCTTGTCCTGTGGGTGATGGCACACATACCATCACTCAGGCTGTCCCTCCAAATTCCCTGGGAGACAGCAAACATGGGCAGCTGAGCATTCCCCTCAAAGGGAACCTGAGGACAGGGACAGAAAATAAACAGCTTCAAAAAGCTGTTTCAAAAGCAGCTGAATAACACAGGGTGATATAAATGTGACTCTTCATTTCTCTGCTTAGATGTGGAAAGCAGAGTAGGGGTGGGGAAGGTGAGATTCATTGAACAAGAAAGGAAAAAAAGCAGTTTAATACTGAATAGAGCAGTGAAGTGAGCTTTTCCTTTTCTCCTTTCCTAAGTTATTGGTTTTGGTCTTGGATTATGGAGTGAAGCTCCCTTCCATTAAACAATGTTGGTTTTAATTCTGTGAGGGTGAAAAGACATGCATGTCCAAAGCCTGCACTTCCTGAGGCGGCAGTGCAGGTTCAATAATCCATCCCAGCATTTTTGCATCTACTAGACTGAAGATCCCAATGGAGTCTGAAGTAGATCCATGACTGGTTTCTGACTTTTAGAGAGTAGGAAGAATTCAGGTGCATCCCCTTGCTTGGTGTGCCTCACATAGGTTCTTGCTCAGCATGTGAGCCGCCTTAATTGCCTGGGAAGCACTCAAGACTCTGGGGTTGTGGTGGACAAAGCATCTAATTATATGAGCCCTAATGACCCTGCAGGAGCCATACAGCTAGTCTGTAAGTGTAAGAGATGGGTAGGATCTCTTATCTCACTCTGAAGTAAATTCTTGCAAATGGTCCCCAGGTAATAGCACCTCCACCCAGTAGAACCAGTGAGAGCATGGCAGGACTCTGTTCAACTTTGTGCTAACATCTTACCCACCTCCCACCCCCAGCTGCAGTAAAATGCATGAAAGCAAAAGTAACTCATGAACATTATTCCACAAAAATACTGAAGAAACTGCACAAGTGTGCTCTAACTAGAACTCTTTGGAGATTACTTCCATATGGGCTTATATGTATTTCTCAGGGCATGTCTATGCACAGTTCAAGTGGAGTGGAAATAAATGAGCAAGGTTAACTCTGAATGAGTTAGTTCTGGTACCTGAAACCATAAGTAGAAATCTGTGCTGCCTGATACACCTGGTTTTATTAGTGTAGCACAGTTCAATAGCTGGCCTAGCAGGATCACATCACTTCTAGTATCTGCATTAACTCATATCAAGGGGCTTTATGCATAGTCAGGACAGCAATAATCCAGGATGCTTCTCCTTTTCTTAAGTGAGCACAGTGATAAATCAGACCTTAAAATACCACAACACCCAGTTCATACAGAATTTAATCAATATGAGAAGTTGGTGCCTTCAGATAGGGCACATTTAAAATATACATTTCTGCACTCTGAAAATGCTGAAAGCAGTGATTATTCAACTGAGACTAAGAGCAATTAAACCAAACACAATTATAAGCTTTGAAACCCGCACAAAGGGAGAAAGGATAATGTGTCCAACAAATTCATACTCATCAGCTTAATGTTGTGCATGGATACTCCATTAGTAAGCGGTAGGAAACATAGTTTTCAGTCATGTTTTCCCAGGGCAATTTTGTCACTGTGCTTGAAATGAAACAAGTTAAAAGTCCTCCACATGCTGCACTCCCTGGATTGGTGCTTCCCCTGGCATGAGCAGCTGTAGCTCTATTAACTCCCAACCTTCAGTAAGTGAGCAATAAAGTTTTGTATCTAGAAGCTCACTGAAAGTACAGCATCCTACTGGAAAAGCAGCTGTAGCCACCCAATACCTTATTGTAGTAGCTGATTCTTTGCAGTTAGTATTGCTTTATTAATTAATCACAAAATGATGGATTGGAGACTGCATTCCCTGCCTGCTTTGTTAGGAGTAAGACATTTATACACAACAAATTCTCATTAAAGTTAATCAGTGTGACCTTTACTGTGCTGTAGAATTAGAACTTTGTGCAAGGCTCAAACTGTACTTCCAGACGGTTGTTACTGGTTCAGGATGTTACTGCACAATTCAGCTGAGATGGGAAATTGCAGATTCAGTACAAGGTCAGATAAGTGAGTGGAGCCCAGCCAGTAAAGGGGGTCTGAGACACCAAAGCTGAATTTGTTCAATAGCAAAGTGGGATGTGGTGTTGCAATCCCTTTTCCTGCCTTTTTTTGTGGCAGCAGTAATCTCTGCTACAGGGTGTTAAGAAGCACCATGTGAGCCAGAGAGAGGAAGAAAGAACAGAGCTCTTACAACTTAATATATACCACCCTTTCAGAGGGATCTAATACCTATGCTGTGAAGTTCCATCACCTTTATATTTTAACATATACTGCAAGGTCTTGGATTTAAAATAGTAACTGAGAAATACCTCTTTTTGGTACCTCAATTGAGTGACATTTGTTGTACTCCCTCATAAATTTTATTTTTTTCCAGGAAAGCGCCAGCAGACTCCAAGTTTGTTTTGAAACCTCATCAAAGCAGAGCTGTTCCCATGAGCTCAGTGGGCAGGGATGATCATATGTGGAACTTCCACACAATTTCCACTGTGTGAAAACACATCACATATGTTTTCTATTCTTTTTAATGACAGTCTCTCAGCTACTTTTCATAGTAGTCTAAAGTCTGCTCAGCTTCTGTTTGAAGCAGGATCCTCGTTTATATGCTAAGACTTCCTTTCTTTTAATTTTGTAACCTTCTGGGCAGATAGCACTCATGAAGAGTGCTCCCAAACAACCTGTCTGGATCCAGGTGGCACTCACTATCAGTCACCTCTGTGTCCTGCTTAACAGGAGGCATTCCAGTACACTGACTCGTTCTTCATTTTTTTACAAAGCACTACAAATTTGAGATTTTTTTTCCAAAATATACAGTTGCAGATGTCCCAGCCTTTTTGATCATGGTGAGAAAACACCTACATTTTCAAGCACTGAATGCAGCATAGAAGTATACATAGAAATAGTCCATTTTAAAAACATTTTTGTACAGAATGGGTGGTGAAGTCCATCTCAGAAAATGTAATATATAACTATCAAGCAATTCACTAATAATAATATCAATACCTAAAGGCACACCTCATTTTAATGTCTGATGAATATTAATTGCTTTTGTTGGTTTTAATGGGTTTTCTTTTCAGATACTATATTTGAAGGGAGGCAGTATATTCATTTTGCAGTTGGTAACTGCACATTCTATTTTGAGTTGAGTCCTTACGGTCTTTGCAATGTTCCAACTGTTCCTGTTTCCGATGAGAAGGGTTTCCAAATAAGCCTTTGGCAATCCTGCTGAACAAAGTGGGACCACTCTAGAAATACAGTATCTCAAAATCTTTGTGTCTCAAATCTCCACGGGGTTTATGAAGCAAAATGCCTTCAGCAGAGAAAGTAGGCTAAAGCAAGGACAGGCAGCCTGCTCAATTAAGAGTGCTGAAAATAAGCACAAATACTCCCTCTGTTCAGTACACTTAAGATTTGAGCACAGATCAAAAGGAATAAAATTTCTATTTACAAAAATATGTTCCTTAGCCCTTATTTGGATGAGGTGCCCTGCAGATCCACTATGACTCAACTTTAAACTGTGTTTACTTTATAAATATAATTTGATATAAACTTGAAATTTGAAGGTAATTTGGTTTTGGACATGAATATTTCCTGAAAACCTGATTTGATTTTCCTCCTCGTGTATGTTCTTGCCAGTATGCACTAGGAAGTGATGGACGATTTTTATTTTTTTATTATTATTCTTATTATTAATTTTAGATCATTGGATCATAGATAATCTGCTTGCATAAGAGTTAATAGGAGAAAGAGTGTCTTATTATTACATTCTTTTTAGAATTTCCTTCAGGCATGGGTGTATTCCTGTTTTTTCCCTATCTAATCAATTAGCTGTTATTTTCTACCATAAAAATTGTTAGGAACAATATGGATTTTTTCCCCACTTCCTTCCTATAATGAGCTGTAAATAATGTTGTAAGTTGCCTGATTCATAGTACCACTGCTTCTCAGCTCCAGTTATGAATTACCTTGAATGAAGTTATTAATTTTTTGAAACCGAAGAGGTTTCATAGCTCCAAAATTTACTGATGATGATGCTTTTATCACTTAAGTGTACATTGAGGGAAATTAAATTCTGAGAACAGAAGCACCTTGTTTTTCCCATCTTCTGTCCTGTCTTTTTGTAATGAAACAGTGCCCCCAAGAGCTTTTCTTTCTGAAGGGGCAGTTTAAGAAAATGAAGTCAATTCACCATTATATTATATTTTAACATAAAAATTCTGCCAAGCATTGCAAAAAGCGACATTGGCTGGAAGGACAATAAAAAACCAGTTTGTTTTGGTTTTCTGACTTTATGCCCAATATTAGAAAGTTAACTAAATGACTGAATTCTTCTAATATTTTCACTATGGAGACCTCTGCCTGCAAACAACATCTTTTCTGGCATTCTGGGGAGGGAGGATGAGATTTCTGCCAAGGTCAGAGCATTGCTTCTTACCAAGTTTATTGCTGGGTTGTTTGAGGGGTTTTGTTTTCTTGGGTTGTTTTTTGGTTTGTTTTTTTGGTTTTTGTTTTATTGGTTTGGTTTGGGGTTTTTGTGTTTTTTGATATTGCTTTTTTTTTTTGCTGGTTGACATCAGCACATCTGGCAGCAGTCCAGGAGGCAGGGGGAAGCACTGTTTGTTTGTGTGTATGGGGATAGGCAGAGCAGAAAGATGGCAATGAAGTGAAGAACAAAGAGAGTACACAAGGAACAGCTTTAGCTAGAGCAGAGTTATAAAAATGCAAATAGTAAGCTTATTATTATTATTAGGCATTTTCTCTAAAATACATAAAATACACATTAAAAAAAATAATTGTCTCCAAATCCAATGGAAGCAAATTTTTGCAATAGACTGAAATGATGCAAGTTTTTAGTGTTTTTTAAATGTTTTGAGTCATCACTACTTTTTCCAAGTAATACACAACAGATGATTGTTAGCATCATGACTGTTAAAAAACTGAAGACTCATCATCACAGAATCTAGTAAATTCATTAGTTTCAAGGGAGGAATTTTTAAGAGCAAAATTTGGAAATGAAAAAAATGACACTTTATTTGTCTCTACATTTAGAGAGTGCACAAGTGGAAGGAGAAGGGTAAGAGAGTAAAAGAGGGCTTGAAAATAGGGAAGGTTACCACTTGGCAAAGAAATCCCTTCATCAATCTTTGCATTCAGTATAGAATTTAATTTAATCTATTATTAGCATCACAGACCACACGAAAAGGAGAAGGGGAGGGGAAGGAAGGGAAGGATGAGTCTTGTGGAAAATTTCTCACTGGTTTCAGCCTGCAAACTAGTGTTCTAAGTGTATTTGATTATATGGAGGTGGCAATAAGGGTCTGCATATGGCCTAGGGCCTGCATATCATGATAACGATAGAGATAAGGATTGGGATTGGGGAACAAAGTGAGCAGAGGTCTGCTCCAGTTGTTCCATCTGACGTGTCACAATCATGCTTACTTGTTATGAAACAAAGAAGACAGGCCTATAAAAAAGGGGCTGCATTGCTGGGCTTCAGGAGTTTCATTGACACCAACCATCCCCTGTTGGTTGGCCCAATGCTGGATCCAGGGCCAGTGACTTCCTCTTATCTGTCTCTCCCAGCTTTTCTTCTCCTACTTTGTCACTTTCTCTCTCCTAAAATCATTAAGTAAAACAATGCTTACCACAATTTTTTTCACAGGTTGCACACCTTGAACATACATGTGTTGTGACTTTTGTGATCTAAATTATCAGCCATTATGGGCAGCCTGAGAACATACAATAACCAAAGTATCAGCTTTTATGAGTTATTCTTTATCATTCTAATTAAATTTTATGTTCAAATACAGACCGTGAGTGTCATTTCACCTTAATCTGATCAAGGGGTATCTGATGGTCGAGCATTTCTTCAAACCATAACATTTTAGTCACTCTCTCTGGGAGGGCCAGGTCTGCCACTGGAGTTGGATCCAGTTGCACCAAGGCTCCTCTCTGAGAAGGAGTTTAGAAAGCAAAGGGGTGTGATCTGTGTTTCCTTGGATGCCCTATCTGTTCACTAAATGCCTGTGACAATGTGTACTAAATATTTAACTCTGATTAGCTCATTGCTGGGGAGCAGCAAAGGAAGAGCAAAGGGGAAGGGAGTGGAGGCTGTGGCTGGAAGGCTGAGGTTGGCTTCCTGAGAGGAACAGCCAAGAGAATCGTGTGTAGCCCTTCAATTCTCTGTAATGATCATTCTCCTCAGGTAACAGACCTTACTGGAAAAGAAAGCAAGAAAAAGATTCCTAATAGTGAACTCCACATGAACTAAAATTGTTTCAAAATAATTTAAAATTAAAGGTAAGAGCATCTGCCTTACACAGCAGCTACCCTGTACAGCAGTGACAAATTAAAATTCAAACAGCAAGAAAGAACTCCCTGTCTTTGTCCCTCCTCAGTCCCATATACCAGTCAGTGACAGATGAGCTTTGCAGTGTGCTGTGATGTTTAGCAATACACTCTATTTCACACCAAAAGTGGGGAGCTGGGAATGTGTTAGCACAAGCCTATCAGTTTCTCATGTTACTGTACTTGAGCTTTCTCATGTTACTGTACTTGACTTTCCACTGCTCAGTGGAGCCCTTCTGGCTCCCACAAGGTCCCCTGACACCTGCTGAGCGGGTGACTTCCAGCTCTGCTCACCCCTCTTACTGCTGGTTCAAGACAGCTGCCTCCTCCACAAACAGTTTTTTTTTTTCCCCTCCAATATTTCTTACACCACCCTGGTGCCCTAATGTAGACGAGTGCAGACAAGCGAACCTTTCTTGGGGTACGTTGCTCCGAAGTCAAAGAGGTGTTCTCACCAAGGGGCACAGTCAGTGCTCCGGTTTTGCTGCCTTCAGACTCAGGCAGCCTCGTTCCATGCTTCAGCTGACCTTCCTCCTTTGGCTGCTCCAGAGTGAGCTGAGCCTGTGTTGGGAAGCTCCCATTTATTTCCCCCCAGTCCTGCTCATGGGCAGCTGAGGCAAACCCTGACTGGGCGGGGGTGGGGGCTTAACACAGGTGGGCTTGACACAAGCTCACGCCTCCCACCTCGTAATTAGCACCTGAGTGCCTCAGACATGGGGCTGTGTAGGCATGCTCAGGCCATGCCTCTACACATTCTGCTACATCCTAATATTGTCTAAACCCCAAAAAAACATCTACCACAAAGAGATTTTTTGGTAGTTCTATGTATTTTTCTCCATCCCATTGCATGGGTTGGCCATAAGTTGAAATCTTGTCCTGGTTTGGGCCAGGATAGAGGTGATTTTCTGTACTTTTGCTTTTAGCTAAGTCTCTTGTAAGTAGTTGCACTTGCTGAAATTAACAGCAAGTTTCTCAGACAGTGTGTGTTTCTAGGACTGATAACACTTGATGTTTATAGTTACTGCTAGAGACTGGTATGCAGAGCCAAGGACACTGCTCAGCTCTGAAGAAAACATAAAGAGGTCCCACCTGCATCCCTCCTTTGGGGAGGAACAGACAAGATAGATGCCAGAATTGACCAAACAGAGTATTCCATCCCATATACGTCATCCTCAGTATAAATTTGAGGGATCACGAGGGCCAAGCCAGATTTCCTGCTTCCAGCTTCCGGCTGCCTGCCCTTCCTGCCCTTCCTGCTTCCCTTCCTTCACCCAGCATCCTGGAAGGATCCCGTCCATTCCTCTGCCTGTGCTCCTGATCCGTGCCAGCCCTTATCTGTGTGTTCCTGCCTCCAGTTCCCGACTGCTGCCGACTCCAGGAGTCCAGCCTGGACTTTCCCAGGGCTGCCCTGCAGCCTCGGTGGTGACGTGAGAGCTATTGGGGGAAAGGGGGGAGGAATGTGGTATCCATTTTCTTGTATATTTGTATATATTTATTAATTTTTTCCTATTTATCATTACTGTTTCATTAAAGTTGTGTAGTTTAGTTTCCAACCCATAAGTCTCTCTCCCTTATTCTCTCTCCTTTCTTATAAGGGAGGAGAGAGAGATTAATAGAGAGCGTCTGTTACTCGGTTTAATTGCCGGGCCAGTGTTAAACCGTGACAGATTTATTGGCGCCCAACGTGGGGCTCGAGCTAATTGGCTCGAGTCCAGTTTAAATTTTGACTAATTTGCCTGAATAGTTTGAATTCCAACTCCAGTGGAAGAATGGCTTTGCTGAGCTGGAATCAGACCTTGTTCTTTGGAAATTTCACAGGGTTGGAGATTAAACCAATCATGCCGTACCTTTGGTATTTAGGGTATGTGATATGTATTTTTGCAGCTGGAGTTGCTGTTACTATGTGGGTTTTCTTTCGTAAGAGCTGCTTAAGAACCATCGTTGCAATAGGGTCCTCAATACTGATGTATATCATGGTGCATGGTGCAGTAGTGTTTCATACAGAGATAAAAAACTTGGTTGGTAATTACACTCCCAGTTTTAATTTGGGAAATTATACCATTCCATCGTATTTTGGGCTGACTCCCCCAGATTTTAGTAACAATAGCATTTCATTTCTCAATCTTCTGGTGGGTGTTGTTAATTTTTCTCATATAGTGGTGAGGAGAAACACAAAAACCACAATAATGAGACTGAGCATGCCTTTTCGGAGGCCGAGAGTTGCTGTTCGGAGAGTGAGAGCTGCTCCTTGTACAGAGAGCACCCCCACTCCTGCCGCTTCTCGCCCCTCCTCACACAAGGGCACAACTCAGATAAGGCCGGCCAGCATCGCCAGTGTTTCTGCTACAGCTGCAGCTCCTGTCTCTACCCCCACAGACACTGCTGCTGCTGCTCAGAAAACGAGCCCTGCTGCGGCTACTGCTGCAGATACCACAGCCTCTCCCCCTCAGCCCACACAGTTACTTGTTGATCCTGTAACTAGGAGAAAAGGAAAACAATGGAAATCAGAAATGAGCCTTAACCCTTCCAAGTCTGAACAAGACGACCAGGTGATAGAGGAAATAGAGGATACTGGCTCTCCTCGTAGAGCAGCTAGAAGAGACTCTAAAGCAGAGTCAGCTGAGGACTCAGACTCAGAATCTGTTCAGTCCTATTCCATGAGAGACTTGCGTACTCTGAGAAAAGACTACAGCCGATTTCCAGGTGAACCACTTCTCTCTTGGTTACTCCGATGCTGGACGGACGGGGCTGCTACCATAACATTAACTCAGAGGGAAGCCAGACAGTTGGGATCCCTGGCCAGAGAGGCAGGTATTGATCGGGCATTTGGGGAAAAGGCTGGAACCACTAGCCTATGGAAGCGACTCTTGGCAGCTGTAAGGGAGAGATATCCCTATAAAGAGGAAATAGACTGCCCACAGGTCAAAGCACCCACGCTTGGAAAAGCCCTCAAGTATCTGGAGGAATTGGCTGTACGAGACGTGATCTATAATACTGATGACATTGAAGATCCTTATCACGTACCGTGCCCTAGACCTATGCTGCAAAGGTTTGTGCATGCTGCACCACCACCTTTTAACCATACACTATCAGTAATGCTATGGGTTCCTGCAGATGTGGATGCAACTGTGGGTGATGTGATTAAAACAGTACGAGAGTGTGAAGATGCTGTCACAGCCCCTCGTCGGGCTTGGGTCTCAGCTATAAAGAGGCAATCTGAGAAACTGCATTCACCCCTTTTCCCTCAGACAGACGGAGGACCCCGCATTGCAGCCATTAAGAAGAGACGCCCTCCTATGAGACGGAATCAAGAGAAACAGACTTCAGTAAGAGGAATCTTATGGTCACTCCTGAGTGAGCATGGAGAGGACATGAAAAAGTGGGATCAGAAACCTACTGCTGTCCTAGAGGAGCAAGTACGTAAGTTGCTGACTAAGACGAAGGCAAAAGGAGGTCCTTCTAAAAAGATGGCTGCTCAAGTCTCCAGTGTGGAGTTACCCAATTCAAATATGCTGGTGACTCAAGATCCCTCTACATCAGGTGTGAGCACTGGAGATGCAAACTCCAGTAATGCACATACTGACAATGTTGTATGTGCTCAAGCTTAGAGGTGCCCTGCCTCCAGCCAGGTGGAGGAGAGGGACAACCGAATTTATTGGATTGTGTGGATTCGATGGCCTGGCACATTAGAGCCACAAAAGTATAAAGCCTTGGTGGACACTGGTGCACAGTGCACACTAATGCCATCGAATCAGAAAGGGACAGAATCTGTCACTATTTCTGGAGTGACAGGGGGATCCAAAGAACTGACTATTGTGAAGGCTGATGTGAGCCTCACTGGAATAAAATGGCATAAGCACCCGATAGTGACTGGTCCAGATGCTCCTTGCATCCTTGGCATAGACTACCTCATGGGAGGTGATTTCGAGGACCCGAAAGGGTACCGGTGGTCCTTTGGTACTGCAGCTATTAAGACTGAGAATGGAGAATGGCTGCATGCTTTGTTTGGCCTTTCAGACAAATCCTTTGTAGTGGGTTTGCTGAGAACTATAAACCAGCGGGTGCCGAATGCTATTTCAGTAGTGCATCGAAGACAATATCGTGTCAACAGAGATGCTGTGATCCCCATTCACAAGCTGATCCGGCAACTAGAGAGCCAAGGAGTGATCAGCAAGACTCACTCACCCTTCAACAGTCCTGTATGGCCAGTGAGAAAGCCTAATGGAGAGTGGAGGCTGACAGTGGACTATCGTGCCCTGAATGAGGTTACTCCACCACTAAGTGCTGCTGTGCCAGACATGCTAGAACTTCAGTATGAGCTGGAGTCAAAGGCAGCCAGGTGGTATGCGACTATTGACATTGCTAATGCATTTTTTGCTATTCCTATAGCACCAGAATGCAGGGCACAGTTTGCTTTCACCTGGAGAGGTATCCAGTACACTTGGAATCGACTGCCCCAGGGGTGGAAACACAGTCCTACCATCTGCCATGGACTGATCCATGATACCTTGGAAAAGGGTGGAGCTCCAGAACATCTACAGTACATCGATGACATCATTGTGTGGGGTGACACAGCAAAGGAAGTCTACGAGAAAGGTAAGAAGATAATTGAAATCCTTCTAGAGGCTGGTTTTGCTATCAAAAGAAGCAAGGTCAAGGGACCTGCACAAGAGATACAGTTTCTAGGAGTTAAGTGGCAAGATGGACGTCGCCACATCCCAATGGACGTGATTAACAAAATAACAGCTATGGCCCCACCAACTACCAAAAAGGAAACTCAGTCCTTCTTAGGAACTGTTGGTTTCTGGAGGATGCATATTCCTCTTTATAATCAGATTGTGAAACCTCTCTATGAGGTTACTCGGAAGAAGAAAGACTTTAAATGGGGCTCAGAACAACAAGCTGCTTTTGAGAGTATTAAACAGGAGATTGTGCAGGCAATGGCCCTTGGACCAATTCGAACAGGGCCAGACATTAAAAATGTTCTTTACACCGGAGATGGAGGTGATGGTCCTACATGGAGCCTCTGGCAGAAAGCTCCAGGAGAGACTCGAGGCCGACCTCTTGGATTTTGGGGTCGAAACTACAAAGGCTCCGAAGCCAACTACACAGCCACTGAAAAAGAGATACTGGCCGCATACGAAGGAGTTAGAGCTGCTTCAGAAGTGATTGGTACTGAAGCACAGCTCCTCCTGGTGCCACGATTACCTGTACTGGGTTTTATGTACACAGGTAGAGAATCTTCCCATCATGCTACCGATGCTACCTGGAGTAAATGGATTGCTTTACTCTCACAGAGAGCTAGGATAGGAAGACTTGATCGTCCAGGAATCGTAGAAGCAATAACACATTGGCCAGAAGGCAAACATTTTGGAATGCCACCAGAAAAAGTGGTAAAACGGGCTGAAGAAGCCCCACCATACGACCAATTACCAGAGGATGAAAAACAATATGCTCTTTTCACTGATGGATCCTGTCGTCTGGTAGGAGGCCATCGAAGGTGGAAAGCTGCTGTATGGAATCCTACACGACTAGTTGCAAAAACAGATGAAGGAGATGGTGAATCAAGTCAATTTGCAGAGGTCAAAGCCATCCAATTGGCTTTGGACATTGCTGAACAAGAAAAGTGGCCGAAACTTTATCTCTATACCGACTCATGGATGGTAGCAAATGCCTTATGGGGTTGGTTAAAGCAGTGGAAACAAAACAACTGGCAACGTAGAGATAAACCTATCTGGGCTGCTGAACTGTGGAAAGACATTGCTGCAAGGTTAGAGAAACTTGATGTAAAAGTGCGTCACGTAGATGCCCACGTACCTTCATATCGAGCTACTGAGGAACACCAAAACAACCAACGAGCAGATGAAGCTGCTCAAGTGTTCCAAATAGATCTGGATTGGGACCATAAAGGTGAACTGTTTTTAGCCAAATGGGCCCACAATGCTTCAGGTCATCAAGGCAGGGATGGAACATATCGATGGGCTCGTGACCGAGGGGTGGATTTATCTTTGGACGCTATTGCGCAGGTTATCCACGATTGTGACATATGTGCTGCAATTAAGCAAGCTAAGAGGTTGAAACCTCTGTGGTATGAAGGGAGATGGTCAAAATATAGGTATGGGGAGGCCTGGCAAGTCGATTACATCACACTGCCTCAAACCCGCCAGGGTAAGCGCTATGTGCTTACAATGGTGGAGGCAAGTACAGGATGGCTGGAAACATATCCTGTGCCTCATGCCACAGCCCGGAACACTATTCTGGGCCTAGAGAAACAAGTCTTGTGGAGACATGGTACACCAGAAAGAATTGAGTCAGATAATGGAACTCATTTCAAAAATAGTCTTATAAATAACTGGGCTAAAGAACATGGTATTGAGTGGATATACCATATCCCCTATCATGCACCAGCCTCAGGTAAAATTGAAAGGTACAATGGACTGTTAAAAACTACCTTAAAGGCAATGGGTGGTGGAACTTTCAAAAACTGGGACAAACACTTGGCAAAAGCTACCTGGTTAGTTAATACCAGGGGTTCCATCAATCGAGCTGGTCCTGCTCAGTCAGATCTTCTACACACAGTAGATGGGGACAAAGTGCCTGTGGTGCATGAAAAGAATCTGCTAGGGAAAACAGTTTGGGTTTATCCTGCCTCGGGCAAAGGCAAACCCATTCGTGGGGTTGCTTTCGCTCAAGGGCCTGGACACACTTGGTGGGTGATGATGAAAGATGGAGAAGTACAATGTGTACCACAAGGGAATCTAACACTAGGTGAGAATTCCTAATTTCTGCTTGTCTAGCTTAATCAGTAATGCATGGACTCTTTGGGAGTCATGAACTTGTATCCCACCTTAACTACCGTTATGTGAGTTGTTGCACAAACTAACAGTGTTCTGTGAGTGTTTTTCAGGATGATTTTGTGATGGTGAAATCAGAACTAGATCCATCGGCTGGCACTCAGTAACTTCCTTGAAGTTAACATCTGCAACCTGCAACTTGTGGAACATGAACATGAACTGTGAAAATTGCTCCTTCTTTTGAGAATCTGCTACAATAGATGAGCATCTGCAATCATAGACTGAATTACTTAGTGAATTTTAGCATAGAGAGGTAGTAATAATTTGTGTATAGTTATGTTTAGGGATAAGAGATAGTAATGATTGGAGCATGACGCAAATGGTATGGAATAAGGGGTGGAATGTCCTGGTTTGGGCCAGGATAGAGGTGATTTTCTGTACTTTTGCTTTTAGCTAAGTCTCTTGTAAGTAGTTGCACTTGCTGAAATTAACAGCAAGTTTCTCAGACAGTGTGTGTTTCTAGGACTGATAACACTTGATGTTTATAGTTACTGCTAGAGACTGGTATGCAGAGCCAAGGACACTGCTCAGCTCTGAAGAAAACATAAAGAGGTCCCACCTGCATCCCTCCTTTGGGGAGGAACAGACAAGATAGATGCCAGAATTGACCAAACAGAGTATTCCATCCCATTCCATCCTCAGTATAAATTTGAGGGATCACGAGGGCCAAGCCAGATTTCCTGCTTCCAGCTTCCGGCTGCCTGCCCTTCCTGCCCTTCCTGCTTCCCTTCCTTCACCCAGCATCCTGGAAGGATCCCGTCCATTCCTCTGCCTGTGCTCCTGATCCGTGCCAGCCCTTATCTGTGTGTTCCTGCCTCCAGTTCCCGACTGCTGCCGACTCCAGGAGTCCAGCCTGGACTTTCCCAGGGCTGCCCTGCAGCCTCGGTGGTGACGTGAGAGCTATTGGGGGAAAGGGGGGAGGAATGTGGTATCCATTTTCTTGTATATTTGTATATATTTATTAATTTTTTCCTATTTATCATTACTGTTTCATTAAAGTTGTGTAGTTTAGTTTCCAACCCATAAGTCTCTCTCCCTTATTCTCTCTCCTTTCTTATAAGGGAGGAGAGAGAGATTAATAGAGAGCGTCTGTTACTCGGTTTAATTGCCGGGCCAGTGTTAAACCGTGACAAATCTATATATGAAATTAAAAATCCCACAGATGCAAATAATTGCTTTAAATATTTTTCAATGATATGTCATGGGAATACTCATTTGTCTACCACAGAAGTAGGAAGTTTTGATATATGGCATGGTCTCCCAAAATATCCTGCTAATAACTCTTTAGCGGAGTGATCTTGTTTTCTCAGGTATAGCTCAATTTAAACAATTTCCACACAGGTCCTAAGCCACTGAGAGCTTTAGAGGCTGAAGCCAGCACTTTCTTCTCCACCTGGATACTAGACAGAGCATTTCTGACTGATAAATAACTGTAAAAGGCTTGTGATGTGATTAGATCTGTGTCAGAGCAGTTATGCAATAAAATAGATTATGTTCAGATCAAGCATGCAACTAGCCAGATGTGGTTATATCTGATCTGTGCAGATCTGTGTGAATGCAGATAAGTATGACAAAGTACTACAAAACACACAAGGAATACATCATAGCATTCCTGTGTACTCCCAAGCTCCAAAGAATAAAACTATGCTCCTGTTCATGGGAGCAGCATCAGAATTCATAGAAATCACAGAAATCACAGAGTGATAGTGGATTAAGGGCTGGACTTGATCTCAGAGGTCCTTTCCAACCTGGCTGATTCTGTGATTCTGTTATGGGTTGGAAGGGACCTTGAGAGCTCATTGAGTCCAGCCCCCTGCCAGAGCACAGCAAGTCACACAGGAATGCATCCAGGTGGGTTTTGAGAATAGCCTGGCTCCATCCTCCTGACACTCACCCTTTACATATTTGTAAAAATTAATGAGGTCACCCCTCATTCTCCTCCAAGCTGAAGAGCCCCAGCTCCCTCAGGCTTTTTTCATCAGGGAGATGTTCCACTCCCTGAATCATCTTTGTGGCTCTGTGCTGGACTCTCTCAAGCAGTTTCCTGACCCAGAACAGGACAGAATTAAGCTTAACGCTGTCTGTGGCACATAGCTTTGTGCTCTGCATAGATGTCTAGATTCTGTACCTTTCCTCAGCTTCACCACACATTCCCTAAGTATCTTTACATGTAAGGTATAAACTAATTTTTGGTGTCAGAGTGTGGCCATTCTTTATCTCATGGAGTTTAAACCTTAGTTATTTCCTTATATTAGAACTCCTACTAATTAGATTGCCAAAAAATAATGAGAGAAATGTGCTGTAATGTATCTGTCAAATGCATCTATGTAAATGATCTTTTAAAGGCTACACTGGCTCCTCAAATAAAGGTAAATAAAAATCTATTCTCTTAATCACTATTTTATGGATCTTATATCTTTGACAACAAACATCTAGTTTTTTCCAGTGTATCTGCATCATAGCATGTACCTTAGAGGTAGAAAAATAAACTCTACTATGAGAAAATTTAAGATTACCCTATTTTTAGGTGCCCTGTGATAGTTATTGACACTCTGGGGGAGGGTGCTTCTGTTTTGTTCTCAGTGTAAGCATGGGAAGGTTGTGGTACAGCTATTAAGGATGCCTTTTCACTAGTCAGTGCATTATTATGTAGATTTATTTTGTTTTCATCAATAATCTGACAGATTTCTGAACTTAAAAAAGTCTTTCACTATACAGCATTCATAGGTATAAAAATATTTTGATGCATTTATGCCATGGCATTCAAAATTCAGCACTTGCCTTTATCTGGAATTCTGTTCTTTTTAGCATTAACTTCATAAAATATTAATCTTGACCAGGCGTATTAATGAGTATGACATTTTGTTCCCCAGTACAGCAATAGTTCTGCTGCTCTTGAAATTTCTTGCCCTTGACAATTATAGTCAACATTTGCCATCCTGAGTTGGCAATACCAAAATATGAACCCACACATAAGTCAGCTGCTGGTAGAGCAATGATCTGCAAGCATGTATGTAGTGTTACTCCTGCTTGGAACTACAGTGTTCTTGCTTTGTATTTGTTATTTAGTTGGAGTCCATGCGTGGGAGAGGAGGTCTACTTTTATTTTTTCCCCCCAAGGAATATGGGTAATTAATTTCCCCATCTATGGAAGTAATTTATCCTTCAAATTAGGTGTAATTGCACTTGCAAAAGCAGACCCTAAGTTTTCCCTTTCTTGCTTTAATTTCTATGTGATAGTGAACTCAGCAAAGACAAAATGTTGTGGAAGCAAAGGAGATCACGGATGGTTTTCTAACTGTGGTGGAGTGAATTTTACAGACTGTGGGAGAAAGATGACCTCTGTTCAGAAGCCTCCCTGTTCATTAGCAGATGGCTGTGGTTTAATGATTCCACTGTGGTGCAAAGGAATCAAATTAGATGATGTGTGAAGCTGTCATTACCATGTCTGTTTCCCTCTATAGTTCCAGCTAAAAGCATGTGGCTCCTTTTATAGCAGCCCCTCAGATTAATGTATCTCATCCTTTCCACATCAAAGTCTGTCAGTATTTTTACAGTATAAAAAGGATGCAGAGATAATTTTACAGTTCATTCTCTTCAAACAGCATTGACTTGTATACCTGCAACGTTTCTTTTATTCCAGGATTTCCAAAACAAGATGCACTAAAATGAGTAACATCTTAAAACTGAACAAAACCAGGAACAGAAATGTTCAGAATTAATCAGACCAAAGCACCTCTGCAGGGATCCTGGGGATTTTGGAAAGCCAATTCAGCTCAAGTACTGCCTGAATTATATTTCTGTCAGCTTACTAGCCATTTTGAGTATGGAAAACATGTTCATTCTTTCAAAAGCACAGATCAACTCTTTTTATTTACTTCTTCAAAAAGTACGGTGTTAAAAAGTATTCAGTGAAATATATAGTATCAGATTCCACTCCCTACATCAAAGGCATAGCCTCAGCTAGTAACCACTGCATAGAAAGCTTGTGTTGACCTTATTGCTTTATGACAAAATAAAATAAAAAAAAAAGAACAAACAAAAAAAGTACAGAAAGGAGAACAGTGAAAGGCAACAGAGAGACAGAACTTTGTAGGACTGGCTTTTACTTTGTAGGACTTTCTTTAAATCCACTCTGCCAAGAGAAGTGCTTTCTTCTTAGATACTCATGCAGCTAAGCATGTATAACCTGTAATTGTTCACACTGTATTTCCTAGACATTTCTGTAATTTATCAGCACCCATATAAGAGGTTGTCACAGAACTGCATAAGGATAAGTAGAACAGAAATGGGAAAAGCTAATAGATGGGATGCCTGTGACGGCAATCAGAGGAGCAATTTCATGTGGTTCGTCTGCCCATCGCCTGCATCAGGGGCTCTCTAGAGCTGGGATCGGAGTGATAGGATGTAGGATGTTGCCTCTTCCCCCTGGTGGAGGGATAAAGGAGTTGGATCCTACTATGTCATTGGTGCTGAACTGTACTTGCTACAGTCAGTCTTTCCAAAACAAAGAATGTACTTAGGCTTTCTGATCTTCTTCCTACTATTTTCTATATTATCAAATAGTAAAGTAACAACCTCAGGAATTTCAGGTGGGTTTAGTGTAGCACTCTTCAGAAGACCTGGGGTTCTCTGCATGTGATAGCAGTTGAAGACAATGCAAGACAGAGGCACAAATCTGGACAGGACAGACCTGTGTGCTGCCACAGGAAGGATAAGACTTGGTCAGCAGGCAGGAACTGCATGTTTCCTTCACAGAAGAATCCTAGAATTTTAGTTTTGTCTCAAATTTCAAAGAATTCAGATTTTTTTTTTAAATGAGAGGAAATAGAACTACAAATTAATAACAGTTTTGCATTCAATTTTCAAGATTATAGTACAATATAAAATAATTATTTCAAAATTAAATAAGCAAAGCATCACTGTGAAGTAAGGCGAGCATGTTCACATGAAAGCATAAAGTTCAATGAGAGAAAAAGCAAGGTATTTGGATAATCTTCTTTTGAACATGACAGAAAAAAACATTTTGAAATAAAGGGAATGAAAGTTTTGATCCATATGTAGTAAGTTTGTCAGATCCATCACTATCTCAATACTGTTCACCTTTGTCTCAGAATTACAAAAGATTTGCACTCAAAAGTATTTCTTCCTTCTTCAGTTGTCTTTTGCAGTTTATCTTATGAGCCTGTGACTGTCAGTAGTGTGCCCCTGGCTCTTCATGAATGCAAAAGGACAACTACCTAATAGCAATGCTTTCAGCTTCACAGAGGTCACAAGCTGATCTCAGTTGCCTCAGTGGATATCTGGAGAAACTCAGCTGATCTCAATGGACTTACTCAGGCCTGAAATCAATTATTACTCTGGTGTAAGTGAGATGGAGCCCAGCGCATCAGCCCAGTTCTGGCATTGAAATGCAAATGGGAACCTCGGGAACAGGGAAGCATTGCCCAGGCATCCGAGGGGCAGCCCTGGCCACCCAGTGCTCCTTGGCACCATTGGTGCAGAACAGCCGAGTGACAATGCCGGGGCGTGCCTGGGTGCTGCAGCCCGTGTAGTGACACGGCCAAGGAGCAAACAGGGAGATAAATAACTAATTGTTATGAAGCCATGCAAGAACAGAAACAAAATGCAGATTAAATACCCCTCCCTGAGCCCTGCCCCTGTGATTATGCTTCCAATAATCACAGTGATAGCCGTGGCACCCATTTTTCCATTTCAGTGTCTGGCATCTGTGGGCACAGGCACTGATGCAGATGCCAGCGGGGTGCCTGGAAGGCAGTGCTGAGCCAAGTTATGATGGGCTACAGCAGTTTAGATGAACTGATGCTTCCTGACACCCACCCTGTGAGAGTCACCTTGTAGGAACAGGCTGCCAAGCCATATCACAAAGTCCTATTTCCTTCCTGTGTCTTACCTCCTACCAACCAGCAAGCAATTAAGGACATGAACTACCACATGTACCAGTTTAAAAATTACAATTCCCACCCCCTATTTCATTACATCACTTTTGACCCAGAGAACTTGACCCAAAGTTGCACATATCTCCTATTAGTAGCTGAGTCTTAATTGTCTTCACAGAGGTACCCCAGTAGCACCGGGTGACACTTGGGGGGTGGGGATGTGCAGATGCTCTTGAAACCCCTTCCCCAGGGAGCTGCTTCTTCAGCTTGCATTAACTTTAATAAAAAGCAGAAGCCTTTTGCTTCTTTTGCCATATCAGTGTGTTTCCATATAGCGAATATGAGACAAAATAGAACTGAAATAGATTTTTATATCCTTAGTGATATTTATCCACTAGTGATTTTTTCCCTCCAGCATCTGATGCAAGTAAATGTGAAGAGCAGAAATACTGATTATGCAGCTAATTCTGAAAGAAAAGAGTGGCATCAGTTTTAACAAGCTATTTCTTTTTGTTCAGTTATTTAGTGCTGTTTACTTTTCCCCATTTGTCATACTACAATTGGCAAATCTGGGGAAAAAAAAATAAATAAATACATAAACCCTTGATAAAACCCTTGATCTATGACAAGAAGAGGATAAAGCCTCCTTTGGAAGGGATCAAGAATCAATATTAAGGATTTTCTTGATTTTTCTAAAGTTTTTGCTTGTTTCTTTTGAATGTGTTATTGTTTTGTTGGGTTTTTTTTATTCTAGACTATAAAATATTAACTCAATTTTGCCCTGAGTCTGAATGAACTTAGCTTATTTTTTGAAAATGAGGGAATTCCATCAGACAATATTTTCTTTACAGGATTTGTCACTTTACTTTGAAAAAGATCTCCACTAGGGAAACTCTTGTTCACCATTTATCTCCCTCCTGCAGACTCCATGTGGCTTTATAAGCTCTTGTCATTCCTGCATTGTCAATATGCTCCTGCTAAAACTGGAGGTGGTCATTTTTTATCTCCATAGTGCTTCTATATGATTTGGAACATATATCTGTGTTCTGGCCACTAATTATGTAAAAAATATTGATCAAAAATGCAAAAGAGAAAGCTGCCAACTCCTTTATTATCACCTCTTCATTAATCTCTTGCAATTAAGAGATTTAATATGGAATATAAAGACACAAAATTAAAGCCAGTGTTTCAGGCACATGCTGGTTTGGTGAGAATTATGTATCCTTACTGAATACAGCCCTGAGGAGAAGGATCTGGGGGTGATGGTTGATGAGAAGCTCAACATGAGGAGGCAGTCTGCTCTTGCAGCCCAGAAAGTCAATTATATTCTGGGCTGCATCAAATGAAGCATTACCAGCAGGTCAAGGGGGGTGATTCTGCCCCTCTACTCTGCTGAGACCCCACCTAGAATGCTGTGTCCAGTACCAGAGCCCCCAGCACAGGAAGGACATGGAGCTCTTGAGGCAAGTCCAGAGAAGGGCCACAAAGATGATCAGGGGACTGGAACACCTCTCCCATGAAGATAGGCTGAGAGTTGGGGTTGTTCAGCCTGGAGAAGAGATCTGATCTTATCTTGGGGAGATCTTATTGCAGCCTTGCAGCACCTGAAAGGGACCTACAGGAAAGCTGGGAAGGCGCTTTTCACAAGGGCATGTAATGATAGGACAAGGGGGAATGGCTTAAAATCAGAAGAGGGGAGATATTAGGTGGAAATTATTTAGTGTGAGGGTGGTGAGATACTGGAACAGGTTGTCCCATCCCTGGAAGCATTCAAGGCCAAGCTGGATGAGTCTTTGCGCAGCCTCATCCAGTAGGAGGCATCCCTACCCATCCAGGGGGCCTGGAACTAAATGATCTTTAAGGTCTCTTCCAACTCTAACCATTCTATGATTCTATAATAGAGGCCTCAGAGCTGACAAATGATTGCCTCTGTTCCAGGCCAAGGTCCCTGAAACATCCAGAGGGGTCCCTGGGCAAAGGCTGAAGAGGGCAAATATTTGCCACTCACCCCAGGAAGGGCTTTACCTAAAGGAAGATCATTACTAGGGCCTCTGAGAACTGAAAGATGGTGGGAATAACAGGTTAAAACAAAGGCTTTTTCTTCACATCCATATTGCAGAATGAAATTACATGAATCAGTAAAAAAACCATACTGAAGATAGACAGAAAATGTTATGTTGCTAGTTATGGGGGGCAGAATGCTGGAGCACAGCCACGCCTGCAGTAGATATTGTCACACTGTGGGCCACGTGCTTTTAAGTTTCTCAGGAATTAATAAAGTAATGACTCTGCTTCCCCCAACCTACCCCACAAGGCAGCCACATTATCGGGTGTGCTGCCCTGGAATGATCTCTCACAGTGCTTATACTTTGAAATTCAAGTCTAAATAAATCTTCTCGCAAGGAACACATAATAATTCTACTGACAAGTATCAAGACAGACTTTCCACAGCAACCTTTAAATACAAATCTCCTAGCTGTGACTAGTAAGCTAATTAGAGGAGGCATACAAGTGGAATTCTGCTTTTATATATGGGTACATAGAATCATAGAATCGGCTGGATTGGCAGGGACCTCTGAGGTCATCAAGTCCAACCCTTGATCCACTACTAGACCATGGCACTAAGTGTCACATCCAGTCTCTTTTTAAATATAGGTATTGTGATCTAATTAACCTCTTTTCTGCAGAGCTTTCATCCATCAACCACCTACCAGATCTATAGCATTTATTTTCTCTTTCTAGCCACAAATCTCAGATCAGCCTGGTCCATGTCAGTCACACTTCTAAAAATATTGATAATTATCCTTGCCACTATTGTATTGACCATTGGCAGAACTGAGAGAGAGACTGGTTAGTTATTTATGTGAGGGCTCTTTTAGTGGCTAGGTAAGAAATAAGGGCTGCAGTTAGGACCTTATTCTTCACCTAATTTTCTGTAGACTTCATTGAGGAATAGGGGAGAAAAGCCCCTCATGGGGTGGTGTCTTTGGGGAAGAGCATTGTCTCTTGACAGCAAGCAAAGCTATGTTGGAAATGGGGACAGCCATGGTGCTCAATACACATCTGATATAACTCCAGTGACATTACTGAGAGTATTAAATAGTGCTGGTATGTCAGAGAAGGGCACAGTTGTCCCCAGATTCTACACTTGTACTTATTGAAATAAAAGCCATAATAGAATATGTGTGTGTGTGTGTGTGTGTGTATATATATATATATATAATATATATATATATAAATTCCCCTGTTACTATAGTGGTTAGTTTTAAAAGGTACTATAAAAACCACAATGAATAATAATTACTCCATATAAAAATGAACAAACCCTTCCCTCTAATTCCACTGAAATGTCAAGTAATTCTGAGTGGAATGGGAACTACCTGCTAAAAACCAGTGGACTGTTACAGTGTAGCTAAAGGGTGTCTGCTTTATAGAAATAAAACAAATGAATTAACAAAAAAATTAACACTGATGTGATAAGCTTGCTTTGTTTAAATCAGATGCTATGAGAAATCACTGAAAAGAAGAGACTTCTTACATTTTTTTTTCAACTGGAGTACACTCGTGGTGTTAAAAGGGTGAATGTATAAAAGCAGTGAATTGCAGAATCTTTATTGTTGACCTTCTTTTGATAACTTAGCTTTGGCATAGCCTCAGCTTTTAAATGAGAGCATTCAGTTTGTAGTGCTGGCTTAAATTCACTGTATGGTTAGCAAGCTTCAGTAGGTTTAGTGCTTCTCTTCTTTAGACACCAGCATTTGTGGGCTTTTTCCTCCCCAAAGAAGTAAATTATTTATACAGCACCAACCTTTTTTAACCTAGCTTCTGACAGGCTGGGATTTTTCCAATCTCAGTTGAAACTGTCTAAATAATTTATCAAGTATTCTTTCAAAGTACAATGAATTCTGAAACCTAAGAAATGTTAAATGAGCTTCTTTGCCCTTCCAGTGTGAGTGGGTTACTGAGGTTAAGCCAGTATTTTCTTTGAACTTTTCTCAGTCCCTGTTTTCTCCCATTGTACAGATTCTCCCTTTTTTCTCCTACTGTCTATCTATTAATTTTCTATTTATCTATGTCATTTTAGATGACATTTTCTATTTATTAGACTTTTCCTTTGTGTTTCTGTATCTCTTGTTAACTCTTTCTTTGCTGATGTCTTCTTGCACCTTTTATTCTTAGTTACAGCAAGACAGCTTTCTCTTTAGATGGTCCTTCAGATAGAGGAACCATTGATTTCTGTGTTCCATGCTGTACAGGCAGTACCACTTCAGTCAATGACCTCAGTACTGTATTTTTCTGAAATACTCAGACTCAAATTTAACTGAACCTTCTTCCATCCTCAGAAAGAAAACAGTGATTACCAATCTTAAAATATTTGGTCAAGATGAGTATAAAGAAGTTTGCATAGATCTTGGATCTGCAAACACGTAAGCTTGCAAGGATATATTTCCAGATGAGGTTTCTCACACCACCAGTGCCTCATTTCTATCTGATCAAATTTTCCTCAAAAATTGACTTTTCTATGAAACTTGGATAATTATACCTCAGATTACCAGTATACAAAGTTTAGGAAACCACAAGAAAGCACCCATTAAAACAAACCTAAAATGACTGGGACTGTAAACATAAGAAAACAACAAACCAACCCAAAATGATTTGGGCTACTCCAAATTTTTTCAGCATGTATCTCAATCATTTTAAAATTTTGTCAAATGTTTCAGGTGATTTCCTTTACCTGAATCAATCCATCCTGCTCTATTCATAAGAGAACTTTCAGTTTTCTTTTCAGAAGGAGAAATAATGAAGTAGCACTCCATACAAATTTTTATTTAGACTCAGCAATTCACTGTTGGATCCTTTATAAGTTAACAATCTCATGAACTATGCTTCAAGAGATCTGAAGCAGTATCACAGATGAAAACACCAGCAGAAACATAGCCTAGCAGCTGAGTTTCTGTTACCTTTGCTACATGTAGCCATTTTAAATCGAACATTACTCCTTTAGGGAAGCAATTTAAGGTTTTAAAGCAAGTCCTGGAGCCACTAAAGCTGATAAAAGAAAAGTTGACCTGCTTGTGTCCTCATGTCAGAGAAGAAACAGTGCCTAGGCATGATCTTGTAGGAAACATCCAGTAACAAAGGGCAGGAGGCAAACAGGTAACCCAGTAACTATAAAATAGAATAACCTCTATTTTCTTTGTCTCCTTCATTTTGTTATAACGTCATACAGCATTTTTCAGAGGTCTTGAAAGGCAATCGCTTTCTCCCTCTCCCTCTTCATCATAACTTTTTGTTTCTGTAACATTAGTAACATTAAATACCTTAGAGAAACTGAGGATAAATTGACCAACACTGACTACAATCAACCTGCTGTCATATTCTGCTGTCCAGGCTACACTGTTTGGCCCCAATTGTTCTTGAACACAAATGGTAAGATAAGAATTGGATTTGGGAAAAAACAAAAAAAAACCCCAAACCACACCATAACAACAACCAAAACCAGAGGATACAGACAGCAAGTAACTAGCAGGTAAGCTCCTAATAATTATTATTTGTGAATTACAGGTGTATTGAACTTTTTTAAATTCTATGATTACTGAATTTTGCCATCTTCTGCTTTACACTGAATTCCCTTTCTGAAGCTTCCCTTACACAAAACTACATTCTAGGTCTATCTCTTCAAATAGATTTGTTACAACATTATTTCACCAAATATAGTAAAAAATAACAGTCAAAACCAATGCCTTGATCTTAATTTTGTAGCAAAAGTTTTTCCAATGAATGGCTATCATTATATTACTGAAAAGATTTTAAAATGCATGTCTAATGATTTGAGATAGTCAAGTTTACATTACTTGATGATATCTACTTGTGGATAATAATTTTTGTAATTACTACAAATTTTTAATTTCACTCCAATAATCTAGTTTCTCTTTCCTATTTGAAAAAATTGTAAAATTTATATATAAGAAAGCTTTGTTTTTCATTTAGTACCAGTACTTTTCTTTTTATGACACTATCCTTTGATGTGGAGGAACAGCAACACAATGTTCATTAATTTTGACTTCCCAGTAGATGGTGCTCTAAGTACAAAAACACACACCAACACGTTCATAAGTCTATTTGTGAATTATTTAAACACATTATGTATTCATTAAATTACAGTTTGTATGAGTTCACAGAGATTGATGATGTAGAGGCAGAGGGGTCTACAAAAAAATTTAAAAAGAGTGGTTCTTCTATCTAAAGGTTTTGGAAGTTGTTGGCTAGATATTTCCCCTGGTACATCTGATGGCATCATTTAACTTCAGTATTAATGGTTTTGGCCACTCATGGTACAACAGACAGGCTAACAGCTTTTTGTTTGTTTGTTTGTTTATGAATATGAACTTATACATAATGCTGTTAAATGCCAAAATTTGCTATGCTCCACACCAATAAGGTGTAGAAATTTGAATAGCTAGCTAGATATTAAAATACACCATATATTATGTACAAACATGCAGACTCACACAGACTCACAAGCTGGAATATTGGAATACACAAATAAATAACTATGCATTCACCTGACGCCTCACTCACAGGTATCTTTACATAAAATATAGTTTCATAAACAAATCACTGTGAGTGACAATGCCTTCCTCATAAAATATGTCCCATAGGCAATGTTTCTTTACAAAAGATGCAGGAAAAGGTTATGCATACAGAACTGTATTGGAGAACAGTAACTGTTTGCAGTGATGATTGTGTATAATTACTTCAATATTGTAAGTGTTTATATTTTTATCATCTAATTAAAGAAAATATGTTAAAATAATGTTTCAATCTTTCCTCATTTAAAATGGTTGAAATGCAGAATTAGAGTAATTAGAAGACAGATGTTTACAACAAAACCTCGACACAAGAGTGTTACTTGCTCTTTTCATTTTCATTGGCCAATAATGTTAAAAATATTTGAAGTATATATTCATCTCACTGAATGAAGGTATTTTAGGTAACCTGGAAATGACAGCTTTAATGGGAGCACACTTGGTCACCTGCTGTGACAGACTGGTAAATAATGACATTTTAATCTTTTATGTACTGACTTGATAACTCTAAAATATATTCAGCTAAAACCACAAAAGACACTGAGGCTCCATTTAATAAACAATTGAACAGGGTTCTGATCTTCACTAATAAATTAAAGAATATATTTATTTATATAAACGCCTGAGCTGGGTCTCTAAATTTTTCTTTACTTCTATATTTACTTGCTAAAAATCCCCTAATCTTCTGGCTTGAGGTAACTTTTATTGGGATTGTCGCTACTGAATATGTCTTGCAGATTTATGCAAAGATTTTTTTTGTCTTTTTCAATGACATGCTAACTATTTTCTATACCATAAATTTTTCATTAAAAAAATATGCTTGTTGCTTGGTAAAGCAATACTAAGGGTATTTAAGAAATAAGGTACAAGAATTCTTTTATTTCCTGAAAAGTACTAGGAAGAAACAAAAAAAGAGAAAGGCAGATAAACAGAAAGACAAAGATAGAAATAAATAAATAAATACATAAATAGAGAGACAGAAGAAATTTTGAACCTTTAAGCAATTGTTATATGCTGTTTATACCCTGTTTCTGCCCAACAAATGACGACACGTGACTACACATGACTACAAGACTGCAGTGGTTTCAGAGCACATAGAAAGGGCTGACATGAACTAAGCAGAAATGTTTTCATTTGCAAGAAAATATAAATCATGACCTGTTCTTCCCCATTACTGCAAATAATGAGGGTGGTTTTATTATATGTATATATTTTTTTTTAATCTGTTTTATAGTTCTAAAGCCTCTTGGCTTTACACTGGCAAGATATCTGGAACAATCATCACAGATTTTTTTTTTTTTTTAATTAAAAAAAAAATTTACACTTCTAGTTCTCTTAGCTGAGCTAGCACACCTCTTCTGTGCACTCAGCTACGTCAGCAGAAAAGTGCTGTCCTTGGTTATGTCAGTCAGGAACGTGGTGCAACTATACCAGCCAAAAAATCCTGTCAGCATGTCTTGAATCTCTGCTAGGGCCTCTCCCAGCCAGGTTAGTCTGGCATAGCTGCAAAGGCAGCCAAGACAATCCTTCAGAGTCATGCTAGTTGAGGACTGACATTGCCAGAGCAAAATTTGACCTTCGAACATCCTAAGTGATAAACAATGATCAGCAGCTCACACGTATCTTTAAATTTGAACTCCAAATCTAAGGATAATAGCTAAGAGTTTTGTTCTGAGGTGTGTTACAACAACTTCCCTGCAGTGACAGTCTGGCATTGCAGAACCTTCCTGGTACCACCCATGCCCAAGTCGCGCTGTCTGCTCAGTGCAGACATGGATTTGCCATTACTGGCAGTCTTACAGCTTCCAATGGCTCCTGGGCTTCACAGTCTTAGGAAAGCTTTTCCTCTTGGCATCTGTCTCTCCCAGCCTGGGAACCATACATTTCATTAACAACTGCTGTCAAACCAACCTGTGCTTACCAGGTATCATCACACCATCTTAGGTGGAAGGGGAGTAGGGGAACTCAGGGCTATTTCTCAAAAGTCCATCCCTATTTGAACAGTGAGAAAGTGTAGCCAAAGTACAGCAAAGATGATGATAAATAGAGCAAAAGAAGAATTTAGTAGCAGTATGGCCCAGGTGGAACCATGGATGCCGAAATTATCATCTCCTATGCTCACTGACAATATATTAGAGAAAAACCCACTTCAAATTCTCATTAAGGCCAAACTGAGATGACACCTATCCCTGATTCTCTTTCACTTACTTGAATGTAAAACATTCTCAAGCTGGCGTATCATGTTTTTGCCTACGTTCCAAAAAAGGAGAGTGAAATGCATCACCTATGCTATGACACTGTGTGAAGTGTGCAGCAGAAACATGGTCCTAGGTATCCTTGGGTGGGAGAAGGTGCAAAGAAGGTTAGCAAATAGCACAATGTCTCTTGGTTTGGTCAGAAATGCTGAGAGCAGAACAGAGGAGAGAAGAGAGAGCAATCAGGGTATAATCCAACTGTTAAAAATATGCTTTACTTGGAGGACCTTTTGAATTAAGGGGAGCAATAATTTTCTACATGTCTGCACAGCTTTTATGCATTCTGTTTATACAGTACTTGAAAACAAAGAATCAGAATAAAATAACTGAAGTGCATTGAGCAGGCAGACACTATTTTAAACTGAAATACAACTAATATCAAGAATACAGCCTCTGCCTAAAATGTACAAAATATGCAGAACTGAGATTGCAACTGAAAAATTTTTTTAGTTCCATTTGAATAAGTCCCCCCAAGCCCTTAGCAGGAAAAGGCAGAGAAAGGGAGAAGTGTTTGAAAGTCAAAATACCACTTTGCACATCTCTAATGTTTTCCATTCAAGGATCTCTAGCGCTTTACAAGCTTAATGTGATTAACTTTATGCTCAGTAAGCAGTTCTGCCCATAAAAATAGGTAGGTCTTTACAGGATTAGGGCCTCAATTTGTCCTTAAAGTAGTGAGCAGTGAATATCACTTACTGCCTTAAGAGACAAAATACCAGATAGATTTGCCTGAAGATCTGTCAAAATGAAAATTTTATTGGATTAACCTGAAACAAAACAAAGAAGTGCTCATATCTGTATTAAGTAGCAAGTAAAAGACAATAGAAGACAATAGAAAGTGGAATTAAAAAAGTAAAATAATTAACACAATGAAACATTCCCTTTGATTAAAAAATGAAATAAAACAGGAATTATTTAGAATTGCAGTAATAACTTCGTATGTCAAACTGAAACATCTACTTTTCTTTGTATGCTGCATGGCAATTTTCACTTGGGGTGACCCGCCTCAGGATCTTTGGGCAAAGAAGCCAAATTTTGGCACTGAAATATTGTACATGGCCATGGCCAAGTGTGCCTCCCATGGCCAGCAGTGTCCTGGTTTGGGCCAGGATAAGGGTGATTTTCTCTCTTGTACTTTTGCTTTCAGCTACATCTCTTGTAAGTAGTTGCACTTGCTGAAATAAACAGCAAGTTTCTCAGACAGTGTGTGCTTCTAGGACTGATAACACTCGATGTTTATAGTTACTGCTAGAGACTGGTATGCAGAGCCAAGGACACTGCTCAGCTCTGAGGAACATTTTACCCTCCAGAAGGAATAAAGAGGTCCCACCTGCAGCCCTCCTTTGGGGAGGAACGGACAAGATAGATGCCAGAACTGGCCAGAGTATTCCATCCCATACACGTCATACTCAGTATAAATTTGAGGAATCACAAGGGTCAAGCCAGCTTCCAGCTTCCTGCCTTCCCTGCTTCCCTTTCTTCACCCGTTCCCTGTTTTTGCTTCAGCACCCTGAGAAGATTCTGTCCGTCGACACCTCAGGGGGGGTGACGGGCCATGGAGGGACAGCACCGCAGCCCCGCCCCACACTCGCTCTCTCTCTCCCTCCGCCCCTGGCCACAAGATGGCAGCAGGCGGCGCGGGAAGGTGCCTCAGCTCCGTGCCGCGGCATCGTCCCTCCGCCTGCCCAGCCATTCACCCCCCCTCCCTGGGCCGGGAGGTGCCCGCTGCAGGCGCAGTGTCCAGGGCCAGGTCTGACAAGGGGTGTGAGCCAAGATGCCCCCGCCCCAGCCCTGAGGCAGAGGGGTGCGGAGCAAACGGGGCGGCGTTTTCTCGTCAAAGCATTAGGGCATAGTTGTCTTGTTTGTGAGCCCTAGGCAGAGCTGCCATTTGGCTTTTCCAAGGAGGGTGTTTGGGAACCAGGCCTTACACAACCATTGCCTGGCGACTGGAGGACAAAGAAAAGCCAGCAAAGGGCAGGCCTGTCAGAGGAACACGTCAATTTTATACCGCTGAGACCACCTCCCCCCGAGGGCAGCAGAGCAGAGCAAACCTGGCTGCTCAGCTACCCCTTGAGCTCAGGTTGGCCCTGAGCCTTCTTTCCCAGACATCGCTTTTCCTTTTTCCTTACAACATCTCACATTTTTTACTGCACTCTTTCTGCATGCAGATACCACAAGAAATTGCTTTTTTTTTTTTTTTTTTTTTTTTTTTTAATGCATTAGCTGGGGAGAGATCTAGGACAACCACTTGTACAGAAAAGGGCTGAGGTGTCAAACAGTGAGAGTGCTGCTGTCAGGAACTTTGATGAATTGCAACATTAATAAGAAAGATTAATACAGGTTTACAGAATAACAGAATATTTGGGTTTGAAGAGACCTCCAAGATCATCCAGTCCAACCTTTGACCAACACCATAATCTAACTACTAAATTATGTCCCTAAGGACCAGGCCCAAACACCTTTTAAATGCCTCCCAGGGATGGTGACTCCACCACTGTTCTGGGCAGGACATTCCAATGCCCGACAACCCTCTCAGTGAAAAAATGTTTCCTAACATTTAGCCTAAACCTCCCCTGGTGCAGCTTCCATCCATTCCCTCTGCTCCTATCACAGTCACTCAGGAGCAGAGTCTGTTTCCCTCCTCACTCCAACCTCCCTTGGGGCAGTTGCAGAGAGGGATGAGGTCTCCTCTCACCTCCTCTCCTCCAGACCAAACACCCCCATCTCCCTCAGCTGCTCCTCACAGGATTTGTGCTCCAGGCCCTTCAGGAGCTTCCTTGCCCTTCTCTGGACACTCTCTGGCACTTCCATGTCCCTCCTATAGTGAGGTGCCCAGAACTGAACATAATGCTCAAGGTGCAGCCTCACTAGAGCTGAGTACAGAGGGATGATCACCTCCCTGTTCCTGCTGGCCACAGTGTTCCTAATACAAGCCAGGATGCCATTGGCCCTCTTGGCCACCTGTGCACACTGGTGATTCATATTAAATCGACTGTCAACCAATACCCCCAAGTCCCTTTCCAACTTACAGCTCTCTAACCACAATTAGAATCATAGAATTATCCAGGCTGGAAAGGACCTCTGAGATCATCAAGTCCAACCCTTGACTACTACTGCTGTGGTTACCAGACCATGGCACTGAATGCCACATTCAGTCTTTCCTTAAAAACCTCCAGGGATGGAGAATCCACCACACCCCTGGGCAGCCCATTCCAATGCCTGATCACCCTCTCTGTAAAGAATTTCTTCCTAATATCCAACCTAAACCTCCCCTGACAGAGCTTATGTCCATGCCCTCTTGTCTTGCTGATATCTGCCTGGGAGAAGAGACTGACCCTGCCCTGGCTCCAACCTCCTTTCAGGGAGTAGAGAATGATGGGGTGTCCCCTGAGCCTCCTCTTCTCCAGACTAAACAACCCCAGCTCCCTCTGCCCTCCCTCATGTCCCTTCACAGTCTTGTTGCTCTTCTCTGGGCCTCCAGGGAAGGTGCTCCAGCACCTCAGAGACAGACTTCCCCAGATCTGTAGCTTACCATGGGGTTGTTATGACAAGCCCTGGCATTTGGCCTTGTTAAACCTTTGAGACTGTTTTGGCAACGTCAGAAACCAGGGCTCAGGGCTGAGAAAATCTGAAAAGTTTCCTAATGTTCGCTGCTAGCTTGATGGAAGAATAGACTACAAAAATAGGTTTTCAAATTAATTATACACATTATTTAAAAAATACCTTAAAAGTATTAAAAATCTATTGTGAAATTATGTACAGAGCAGATATTTACTGAGACAGACTCTGTAAATTTACTGCCAAACAAATTCTAATGAGAACAAATGTTACTTTTAAAATTATATGCAGAATTGTTGAAGCATTTTTAGATTTTTTTGATACTATCTCAGCCATTTTATTAACAATATATATAATGTGTTACTAAGTATATTTTCTGTATCTGCCTTGATAACAGAGCAGATGATGGGTTCTGTTTACTTTTGAAGCTCTAAGTATTTTCAGGAGTGCAGAAAAACTTTTGAATGAATGACTTTGTGCTGCAGTTTGGCAGGAATAGAGAATATGTACTTCTTTTCCAAATAAGTAATTGATAGTAATGAGATCAATTTTGAGTTGAAAAGAGCTGCCTCTGTTGGTCAAAACAGAATACAAAAAAATTGAATATACACAGCAAGTGAGGATGAATTCAGCTAATTTGAGAAATCTGAAGATTCACACCACAGGTTTTTTAAAACATTTGCAAACATCTGTCTCTGGGGATTTTCAAGACTACCTACAGGTCACCTTGTATCTATTGATTTCTTTGGAAGCAAGCACCTGATTGCCAGTGCAGTTTTGCAAATGCCATTACACCTCTACTGCAAAACTGGAGTCCTAAAATCTGCCTTAAAATCTGACAAGAAACAATCTTCCAATTCACTAAGTGTGGTGAATATTAGTATAATGCTAGTAGATGTTTTTAATAAATTATGTTATTGAATGCATAAGAGAAAAACAGTTTACTAATAAGATTTTTTAAATTTCAATTTGCACACCTTCTGCATTGCAATTATACATTCAGCTTGAGACAAATTTAAAAAAAAACCTACCTCATTTATTAAAATTGAAGATTTAGTGATCAGTTTTGTAATGCAAGTGAAGGTTTATAGCATAGAATTGAAATAAATATGTTAAATTTTCTGCTTAAATAAATACATATATAACCAGTAAATAGTAAGAAATACAAAGCTGGAGTAAAGGCTATGTGCAGTTGCAATTTTGAATAATTATGCACATCAGTAAGAGCAAACATTTTTAGAATAAAAATGAAACGTGCAAATGCAAACCAAGATTTAAAGCAGTTATTCAAATCATAGAATCATAGAATAGATTAGGTTGGAAGGGACCTTAGAGATCACCTACTCCAACCTCCCTGCTGTGGGCAGGGACACCTCATCTAGACAAGGCTGCTCTAAGCCTCATCCAGCCTGGCCTTGAACACCTCCAGGGAAGGGGCATCCACAACTTCTCTGGGCAGTCTGTTCCAGAGCCTCACCACCCTTGGGGCTTTTTTCTTTTCTTTTTTTTCTTTTTTTTTCTTTCTTTGCAAAGTTAGATCTTCCAAGTAATCAAGGCTTAATGATTCATATTAGTGATTTATATCACTTCAATTTACATGTCAATCCATCGTGCTTACAATATTTTTCTTCAATTACACTCAAGCACTGGAGACCATATAGTTGTACTGAGCTGCAAAGATGCCTTTCTAATATCTGATTCCATTTTACTCATCTCTGAAGAGAGAATAAAAACTTTGGTCTTTTATGGGCGAAGGTACCATGCAAAAGCAAATTATATTATACAAAATGGTAATTCAAATGGTAGAGGAGCAAGAGATTTTAATAAAATGACAATTCAAGACACATGCAAATGTCCCTGTGTGAATGTTGATTGAAATGAGGAAAGTTAAGAGTGAATTTTAAGTGCCCATAGAAAAATGCAGTGAATGTTAAGAGTAAATTAAGACATGCACAGGCCAAGGGACAGAGCTGCCTCAGAAATGAAATGAAGAAAGAACTGAAATACTCCTTTGAGGACTTGGGACAAAGGATCTCTCAGTCCTCAGTAAAAGTGCAAAGCAGGTTGGCCAATAGGCTGTGGGGAGCACAGGCATAGTGACACTTCAAAAGACCTGAAAATTTGAAAAAGTTGAAAATGCAGTTAGTGAGAGATTGGGATCTGAAGAGGGGAAAAAAAACAATTGTGAGCACAGCTGGATATGAACTTTGATGTTGAATTACACAAGGTTTAAGAAGAATTCTGGCCTTTAGAAGAAACTGTCACTGGAAAATCTGATGGGTGACTCCGAGGCAGAGCAAGGGCCAAATTCTACTCTATTCTGTCCAGCCCAAAGCTGCTGCTGGCATCTCTCTCTGACACGTGTCACTGTACAGATGCTCACAGCTTCTGGGACCTGGCCACTCTGAGGTGTCTGAAATGAACAACAAAGATAAAGAAACTATTGATGATGTTTCAGGTGCACAAGAAACAGCTTTGAGATCCTACTGCTTACGCAAGGTTTGCATGCCTAAGTAAATGGGAAGGACGTACAGGTACAGATACATAGAATTATAGGTAAGCTGCCAGCCCTCTGGATAGACTATGAGAAGTACCTTTTCTGTTTTCAAGAGCACTACAGGTTGTGTCAGTCTTTCAAATTTATCTCAGAATTACAGAAAAGGGGTACATTGATGTGTCATTATGAGAACCACGACAAGATGATGGAAGAAAAGAAGGTTATAGTCTGGCCCATCTCATACTGACATGGGCATCTACGTTAGCAACAGAAGGCTTATCAATGGACAAAAGGCACTGCTGAAAACTTACGTGTGAATTCTCCTTTTTTAGGAATTTTTTTTTTCCCAAACTTTGCATGGAAATATGTTAGTGGTGCAAAAGAACATGATGGGTAGAGTCTGGGATTTGCTAATGGACACTGTCTCAAAAATGTCAGAAAATAAATATTTTCCAGTGTTGCCTTTGTATTGTGAGGTCTGAGAATTGGGGCAGGAGAATTTCACTTTCTGGGAGAAGGAGTTTTTTGGCTGGGAATATTTACTCAGTATGGAAAGTTACTGACCCCGAGAATAATGGTGTCTCAATGAGAAGACAGACCTTTGAAGTAAGTAGGAATTTGCATCAAGCAGCCACGTACTGTTGCTTGCATCTAAACTCTTCCAGTTGGTCTGTTCCAGAAGTTGCACCACAAATTTGAGTAACAACCAGAGCAAGAGAAGGGACCTGTAACTCCTACTGTTTCTCCAGAAACACAGTCAAATTAAGAGTATCCAAGAGTCTAAGAATCAAAGGACATTTCCTCGGATAACCCAATCCATTAAGTCAGTCTCTCCTTTCCTCCATACCTTTTCCCACCCCTTTTGAATTCTCACAACTGCCACTGTTAATGGAGGATTACAGGTGAAGGCAATAGCTCAGAAAACATCGGTACTGAAGTTTTACAGTGTCCAGTTTTAAAAAAGATCAGCTCCTTTGGATAAAAAAAACACAAAAAAACCCCAAAACTACCCACAAAAGCAATAAAACAAACAAAAAGAACAAAAACAAGCAAACAAACCATAAAAAAATAAAAAATAAAATAAAAAAAAACACCACCAAAAAACCCCAAATAAAGTCCCACAGTTAAAAAAGCCCCACATTTTAATCAATCCCAGCTGGGGAACTATAGACAACTGAGATATACTCTGCCTGAGACAAGGCTGTCTTCTCACTTTTCATCATTTTACTGTCTGCTCAACTGGTTGGCATTTATGATGCTGACAGTTTAATCCCAATTTCTAAATCAGTGTCAACAACTATTTCTTTCTCTGGAAATGATACAGAAAAACCATAAATGACATAGAGCATGATGCCAAACAATCTCTTTCTTTTTGGCACACCAGGAAAAGGAAAAAAAAACACAGCAAACCAAACAGGAAAAGAGATCCACATCCATTCCTTCTTCCTAGGAAACAGCAGACCAGACACAGTGTAAGAAATATTTTCCCAGCTAGCATGGACAGTTATGACTGTCAAAAGATGTGATCAAATTACACTTAATCCCCTTGCTCATTTAAGTTACATATAGTCATGCTTCTAAAAATAAACTGGCAAACTAAATAAATCATACTGAAATAATAATTCTGTACTTTTTCCACATCAAAATAGATCATCACAACAGCAGAGAAAGTGCGTACTAACTTTAATCCAAAATTAAATTCAACTTTATCAGGGGAAGAGGAATAATAGAGTATGTCACAATTTGTTTTACATGTAAAGGTTCAGTCCCCTTTTATTTGAGAACCAGCTTCTGTTGTTTCTAAGATTTTAACAGGTCCCTGGAATGTATGAATTCGCTAACTTAAGCAATGATGTCTATATCATGTATACACAGAGTGACCTCACTTGCTAAACATACTTTGGGTTTGAGGTTTTGAATGCATAGGGCTGTACTGTGGCTTTGGCACGAGACCAGATGTGTGAATGGGGTGGTTAATTTCATGCTGCTGCATAAAATGCAGCTTGGGAAGTAAAACTGCACCTTGTCACAATCCACTTCTTGTTGCAGGTACCATGCCTTGTTCCAGCCTACTCCAGGGGAACGCATCCCTTGCAGCTCTTGTCTTTCTTTTTCCTGTGTTACTGCCTGATGGCATAAATACCTTCTTAATTTCAGTATGGGTAGTGGGAAGTTTATTAAAATTAGATGCTCATCAACAAAGGGTTGGTTATGAATGTTTCTGAAAAGAAATGCTGCCCATTATTTATCTAGGAAGCTTTACTGTGAAATTTCCTGTCAACAACCTCCTCTTAACTATTCTGAAGCCTGGTACTGAGAAGTGCACAATACCCTTGGCTCCTGCTAGGATCAGGGCAATCCTGTTGCTTTCAGTGTATCGCATGTTCTCAATAGCTCACAGGATGTGGTCTTCAGGCTCCAGTTCACAAACACATGTGCTTAACTTAAGCATACGAATAGTCCCATTAATGCTGCAGTACTTAAAGTTAACCATGTATGTAATTGCTTGCAGGGCTGGTTCCTCAATTAGCTACACTTATCCTTTAATCCTCCCTGTATTTTAACCTCTGTGCTGTTACATGCCTCAATTTCTTTAATCATATAATGAACATTAGAAAAGTTATTTACTGCTTCTGCTTCAAAATGAACTATGAAAAGATGGACTATGTATAGTCATTAATAAAGATGGTAAAAAAAATAAAATACTATAGCATAAGAAGATGTTTATAAGTTTTGAAGAACACCTTAATTTTCCTTCTGTTAAATAAACGACTTTTCACACTTCCTAAAGCCATGAGGGATTTCTTGATGAGATTTCCCCCTAAGTTTAAAAATTGCACGTTCTTTGTATAATAAACTTCCAGGATTTAGACAAGTCTGATTATACTGTCAAAGCAGCAAATTAAGACCAAAAGGCAGTGAAACAAAGATACCAGAATGACCACTTTGAAGCAAAACCCACCACTACCAAAAAGCCAGCAAAGAAGCCACAGTTAAGTTCTTGGAACACAAAATAGTACAGGAGGAAAGAAGAAGAAAGAAAAAAAAAAAAAAAAAAAAAAGCCCTAGCATAAGTAGTTTTGAAGAAGGTATTTTCCAATTAATGTTTTTCATTAGAAGTGTCAAAGTGTCTGCTAGTTGCACTTGAATACCCTGGTTGCACTGCCTGCTTTCTGCCAGTCTTCCCTTACCAAGTCTAAGGATGCCAGGAGGGCAGGAAAGCACATTTACAGTCGTCAGGTTTCATTGCCTTTTCTACTCCCATGACCTATTGTTTTTTTCCCCAATCTTTAAATTTTCTGTTTTTGTTTAGTTCACCACATTAGCATTCCTCCAGATTTTCATTTATGCTCCCTGGTAATTCCCTGGAGCTGTCTGCTTGAACTTTCGTTCTCTACTTGTTTTACTTCCAAGTAATGAGCACCTATACTGTAATTTAATGGAGTCTAGCCCCCTGTAGTTTTCTTTACTTCATCTGTATGCTGCAAGCTGTCCCTATTGGAGGGTTGCCTTGCAGTTTGACAACACTGGGAGTCTATTCTTTCTCAGATGATTTTCCTTGTCAGGTTCACTGCTGCTGCAAACAGGACTACTGACAGCATTTGTTTTGAATCCAGCCATGAAAATCACTTATGAAAATCTTTACCAAATGCTGCATTACATGGTACTACATTTGCTACTGGGCTGGGGATTCTTCTCTCTTCTGTTTGTAAATCTGCTCTTATGACCATATCATTTTCAACACTTCATTTCATGCCTACTACTGACAAAGGAATAAAGTACCACAGTAAGGCATTAGATGCTTACCTAAAGAGGGGATGCTAGCCTATCCAATTTTCTTACAGTAGTGCTCACTTAATACAGCAAGTAAGCCCAAGGTCCAATATGATTTTTTCATAAAGTACACTGAAGTGCATCACTTTCTTCCTCAAGATGGTTTGCTATTGAGCCAGATGTATTCTACCCATCTTCTCATTACTGTGATCAATCTTCTCTCTGCTGATCAGAATTTAATCCTATTAAATCAGTAGGCTCGCAGTAAATGCATATCATGCACATGCATGCTTGCCACAGCAGATTACTTTAACTGCCTTTATTTTTGGAACATGCTCTCAAGGCTGCCTCTGGCTAATCTCTACAACCCTGCTGCGGGGCTGCAGGAAGGTGGGAGCAAGCACAGCCCTCCCACGGAGGGAAGAAGGGCACAGGACACCTCCCAGTCTGTGCTCTGGGAATGCAAAGTCTGAGAATGGGTGGCAGGCAGGACAACAAATAGCACAGACATCATAGCCCTGCTTTCCACCTTATACAGCTGCTCATGGCTGGGCTGGGGCAAATCAACACCTGTGGTCTGTGTAGGCATCTGTATATCCTGATGCAGTCCACTGTTCTCAATTATATTGAATTCTTTTGATTATTCGCTGTGAACGGTAATAGAGGAATAAAGGTCTTCACTAGGGGAGAAGCATTCCAGGTCCTTTGGTAATTTGTAGCTGTCAATGTTTCAACTAGTTTGGGTCACTAGAGGGTGCAGATTAGCCTCTTCAGTCTCAGTCTGGACATTTGTCTTGTGACATATAGATCCAGACAGCCTCTTGATTTACAGTATTAAGTGCTTCAGAGAGGAGGCGTCAATTACTCATTTTGAGTCTGTTTGCATATGGCCAGCGTTACTTTTACAAGGACAATTTTCCTTTCACAAGCACACACTACCACGGTGCTATTTATATACAGCAAGGCATTCATGCCTGTTCCTGCCATATAAAATAAAAGATTTGCTATACTTTCAGTCTATCTATTAAAGAAAACAGCAACATGAAAAGTTAGGTGTGGCTTATTTATTTTTTTTAATAGTATGAAAGCAGCACATGCAGACTACTTCTCTTATTTTAAAAATAGAGAATACAGTCCAAATAGATTTTTAGGCTGTAACTAAATTTTTTTTCAGATGAGATGTACAGAGTTTTCAGTAGATTCTGATTTCTTTGTGTGGCTTGCCAAACTGTTTTCCCCCTTTTACTATCTCTGGTAGCAGTTTTAGTACTTAATGGCCTCTAATTCAAATGTAATGTTACATCTTTGCCACTTTGTTAATCCAAAAAATTGAAAAGTGTTAGTAACTTCGACATTTGTGTACCTAAATACCTGCAACCTAAAGGGTATCTTCTATGGTATAAATAAACAATTGATGTTTTTCACATTCATGTGAAAACATGAAAATTATGTCATAATCTATTTTTAATTTCTCATTTATTTTATTTTGATTTAATTTCATTTAATATAAATTTTATTTTATTTATTTTAAAATAAATATTTGAAATAGTTTACATAAATTATAATTTAAATAAATTAAAATTTATTTTATGTTATTTATTTTTATTTATTGCAATAGTTTTAGATCACATTTTTGCCTGGTGGTTGTAATGAACAACTTAGATTTACAAATATTCTTGTCAGGGAACTAGTGGTTTAGAAAATAATCAGGATGAGAAAACCTTCCTAGTTCTCTGTGCAGATCAGACTCTTAATGAGAGATAATGGTGATGAGGTGTAATGCAGAATGGTCCAGTGATGTTCTCCTGAAAGACAATCTAATTGTCCCAGAGGGTGCACAACACAGCATGCTGAAACCCCTCACTGAAAAAAAAACATCTGTCCAGAGCTTAATTAAGAAAAAGTTACACATTTAGGGCTATCTAACAAAGTTAAGATCAGTCAATCGAGAACGCAGGTCTAAGTTGACATGGTCATTGGTTCTACTGAGGACCTTATTGCAACAAGGGAGCAGAGGAGTGGTTTTGAACTTTGGCAGAATGTGTATTATATAGATGTGTGTTATATAGAGCTAGAGTCACTTGCTGGACTACAGGTAGATCAGTAAATACTATTTGTACTAAAGCCTTTGACTCTGGCCACAGTCATCATTTTGCTACTTAACTTGCTAAAGAAAAATTAGTTTTATGAAATAGAATTAGCATGAATTTAATTTTTGACAGCACTCAGAGGAGTCAAAGTTTCACAAAACATTATTAACAACACAAAAAATAATGCCCCACACAGGTTATGCAACTGACAGAGGCACACATGACACCATAGTTGTGGCAGCATAGACAGCATCTGGATGCACATTTGTCTAGTATTATTTTTGTGTCTGCGATCCCCACTATGGATCACAAGTTCTCTTCCATAGAAGTGGATTTGCCACTAGAAAGATGAAATGGGTCCAACAGCCTGTTAAAAAATGGGACTGCAGATAAGTAAAGCCACTGTGGTTTAGTCACTTTGTGTCAGAAACAGAGAGGTCTGAGAGGGGAAAGAAGGTATTGAGCAGGCAAACCTTTCTTGGGGTACGTTGCTCCAAAGTCAAAGAGGTGTTCTCACCAAGGGGCACAGTCAGTGCTCCGGTTTTTCTGCCTTCAGACTCAGGCAGCCTCGTTCCATGCTTCAGCTGACCTCCTCCTTTGGTTGCTCCAGAGTGAGCTGAGTGGGTGTTGGGAAGCTCCCATTTATTGCCCCCCAATCCTGCTCATGTGCAACTGAGGCAAACCCTGACTGGGCGGGGGTGGGGGCTTAACACAGGTGGGCTTGACACAAGCTCACGTCTCCCACCTCGTAATTAGCACCTGAGTGCCTCAAACATGGGGCTGTGTAGGCATGCTCAGGCCATGCCTCTACTCATTCCTCTACAGTATTGTAAAGACATATGAACTAAAATAAAATAAAGACATTGACTTTTACTGGGAAAAGTTACGTCCTTACTATGATAGGGAGTTGTCAGCACAAAAGGGGAAGGTAGTAACAACAGTGCTTTCAACTTTGCCCAAAGACACACATCAAATTTTATGTCTTTGATAAAATTGTTTTCAGTCTTAATTCATAGGCTTTGTTAATTCTAAAAATTTCACGTTATCCAACAGCAAACTTCACACTTAAGAAATTCTAGTTTAAAGCTTGTTCTTCGCCTGACCTATGGGTTGATTTCAAATAATTTAACCACTAAAGAACCCAAACCTCTGAGGACTGGATGACATGAAAAAGATACTCAGTGTAAACACAGGGTCTCAGCATGCAGATGTCCCTGGTTCCAGGTAGAGCTGGCACAAAGGTACGTGCTCTGCAGAAGTGATACCTGTGTAAGAGCTCTGCTTTTGGCCCTTGGTGAGCAGCTGAATCAGCACAACCACGTAAGGTTTCCCATGCAAAGGTGACTTTGATAAGAACACTGTGAGGTGGCTCTGAATGGAGCCTGATGAGCACAGTAGAAGTGCAGCCAGTGTAAGGGCTGTGCTAGAGAGAGGCTGAATCAAATGGCAAGTAAAACATTATTAATTTTCTCAGTCATTTCTCGTCTCTGAAAATGAGGACCTTCTACTTCAGACTTGCAGACAGTTGTGACTGGACTGAGTTCTCTGCTGAGAGTTGGAAGAATGTAAAACCCACTGACAGCAAAGCAGTGACTGTTCAGCAGAGATATGTCATAGGAACTGCAACAGTAGCCTGAAAACACATATATTTCAAGGACTGTTATCATATGGATTATTTTTATGAGGATGCCCTGCAGAGAAATTTATGGTGGAAATTTAAAGCACGCTGAAATTCCTATGTGGACATTTCCTCATAGTCAGTATTTGAAAATGTAGCACAAGATGAGGCAGGAGAAAATAGGACTCTTCTGTTCTACAGCTGTGGAATTTCACAGAGCAATTGAACCAGAATTGATTCTATTCGGAGTCAAACCAGGCTTAAGAGAGAGGTGGTTTAATCACATTTTAGTCAATTCTAGTTTAGTAGTCCGTGCCCAGGAAAAAATCCAAACAAAATACCCCAACCAAATCATGTACAGAAATAACATCTTCATTAGATAAAAAGACTTGTGTGAAATTTCTTAGTCAAAGACAAATTTTAAAATCGAGTTCTTTTGCCCACGGGTTAGGAACATATATTCTAATACTATGCTATTTTATTATTGATTAATAGACTATATATTTCCTGAAAAGCAAATTCAACACAGTTCTTTCAAAGGTGCTGTCATAAGCAAAGACAATTAATTTTCCTAAATAAATTTTGTAACTCGCCAATGTTTCTTGCTAGAGTGTAAACAAAATAAAAAATACTGCATTTTTCTTTCTTTTTTATTTGTCTTTTGTCTGTCATTTTTTTCTTGCATCGTTCTTGCTGTTTTCTGAATATAAGTGTCTAGAGCAGAGGAGAGGTCCTTGGCCCCTCCCTAACCCTTAACATTTTGAATCAGAGTCAAGTCAATGACCTATGATAGCCTGAGACCTGTCTACTAGGACATTTTGCCCTAGTGTTAAGTTTAATTTAGGAAAGAAGTCCTCTGTTTTGTGATCTTCTATATTTATTGTTTAAAAATAAACGAATACTGAAATAATTAATGCCATTTTATATTGCTATCATGTATCTGTAGTCTTCTCTTCACTCTAGCTATAAATATAACGTGATTCACTCTTTTCTACCCTTCATGGTTCAGTCCCTGTAATTGCAATTCACAGTTAAGATATCTGTCAACACATTGCTCCTTTTGCTGCTTGATAGTTCATACAACAATGGAAGCTATCTGCCAAGCAGCACCTGTCTTTTTAATAATTCAAGATATTAAATAAATAAAATGGAGTATATACCCGCTGCCTTACTTTCTTTAGATTTCCTCAACCCTCTCATACACACTTCATGATAAAAGCAGGGGGTTAAGAGATGCTGATTTTTAACTGACACAGAAATTGGAGTTGCAACCAGGTAAAACTTTGGTTTTCTAACTTACTGTTTCCCTTCAAGAACACAGACAGCTTCAAGCTGCTGTCACAATGCGTGTGACAGTTGCTCAAGCAAGCCAAGATGTGTGCATAAAGTCAGTGTACTTACACTGCCTGTACTTTGAAATATTTATAATGAAATTCAAATTCCTTCATATGGAATCAAGTTCAACACAGTATTTTTTAGAATAGGAATTATTTTGACTTTTTTTAATTAATAAAACCCCTAAATCCTGTATATTATTTATATTATTATATTTATATTTATATATTTTATTTATATTATTTTCTTTTAGCTTATAAACTGAGGTAGCTTATAAAATAAAGCTTAGACCTAGATGTTAAACACAGTGAAGTTAGAAATTTATCTGTTAAATCCATGATAGTTTTTAACTGTTTGTTATGTTCTCTGTGACAGAAGTATTCTGATTACTCTCGATATACCTATGAAATTTAGACAGAAAAATACAGGGAAAAAAAAAAAGAAAACATAAACAGAAATTTTTTTTTCTTTAAAAAAATGTCTTTTTTCCTTAAAGAGAAAAATACATTTTGTTGTTTTAGAGCTGTAGAGCTGACCTAGCACAGGGACCAAATCTAGCTCCTCAAGAGCTGCCCAAAGATCTCCATACCAGCAGTGTTGTTTGGCCACTCTGAGGTGGCAGAGTTGTCCAGTGACATCGCTGCAGTCTTGAGTGCAGAAATGATGAGTCTGACACCTTTCATTCTCTAGCCCTAAGCACAAAACTTATCATTCTATTTAAATTTTTGATACCTACTTTGAATACTGTTTTTCAATCAGCATATATTTGAATAATCAAGCATATTTATTTTTATCAAGAGGGAGTCTGTACCTTTCCCCCAAGCAATCTGTGGAAAAGCAATAGATGCATTTCACAGATAAAATAGCCATTAGCAGCTCAGTCTGCTGCTTCCGGCGAGTGGTGTTATGTCACCCACAGTTTTGCTATCAGAATTGAAATCAGCAGGTATCCACTTTAATTCATTTTCCCCTTACTCTTTCAGATATGTTACATCCTTATAATCAAAGCTATATATATGTCGAATATATGTCGAAGCTTATCAAAAAGCAACAACAGTTTTGATATGGTCATAAAAAAAAATCCAACAACCAGCCAACCAATAATGCAGGTAAGAGCCAGGCCTGGTGTGCTTTGGGGGCAAGAAGGGCTTTGCAGAAATTCAGCTGACGACGTTCCTTGTGTGCAGCCTCTTCTAGCCTGAGGGCTTTTAGGGCCCATCCAGAGTTGCAGCAGAAGCATTACTCACTTACTGCAGTGCAATGCTGATGATTTCAGTGGCATAAATGGATTCAGATGGTCAAAGTGCTGGCACAGCCTCGTCATCCTATGATATGAGGCAGTAAAATGTGGTTTGAGGGTCTGGGTAAAGAGCTATCAGTCTGCCAATTTCCATGGCAAACCACCACTGTCAGCAACTGATTTAGCCTGTTACATAGGATCAAGTTTTTTTTCGGATGGCATTGAAGATAACAGCTCTTTTGGAGGGAGGACAAAATGAAACACCCACAAAGAGAGAGGAGCAAAGCAGGACTGGCAGCAGCAGCAGCTCCTGTCTCTGAGACTGCCTCTGACTTGCAGACTGTCGGTTAAAGAAGGAAGGCACAGAAACTGAGTGGTTGTCCAGGAGATTCGTGTTTGGCAGTCTGTCTTCTCCAGAAGAATGTTTTCAGCATTGGCCTAAAGTTACTTGAGGAGAGGATGAAGATTCTTTTCCTCTCATGAAGAACTGCTTTTGAGATACACCACATCAAAATAATGGATAAGGAAAAGAAAGAAGAAAAAGAAAAAAAGAAAAAAAAAGGGTGTGGGGGGTGGGAAATGTCTGTGGCTCTTGGAGAGGGCCCGTGAGGCAAAACAACGTAATATACCATCAGGGCTTATGCCCCTGGGGTATTACTCTGAGTGAACTGTTTCAAGGCATGCTGTTTTAAGGCATGAACATGAACTGTTCAAGGCATCTTATAGTCTTCAAAGTAGGAACCTGTGCTCCTCCTTGAACCCCTGTGAAAGGGCCCTTCATCCCTCAGGAAGGGGAGTTGTGCTTCCTCTTGTGTAAGTGATGTGCTCACAAGCATTCTCCTCCTCTCAGTCAGCAAGCTTGCCATCTGTCCTGCTCTAAAGCCCAGACAAAAATCTTGGGGATGCAAAGATGAAGCGTGCAAAACCTGTGCACAAGTATTGCCAGCAGCATGCCTATAACTGTGGAGTTGTACCATGCAGCATCATTAGCACTCAGGCTGCAAGTTGCTTGGGCTGAAGACCCTGATGGTGCCTGACTTTATCAGTTCGTGTGTGCTGCTATGATATCTGAATTAATCAGAATGAAGTATCAGGCTGCCATGTGGCATCACTGGGCTACTATGTCAGGAAAAACATTTGATATCACAAAATTAATTAAATCAAAGTGGATATTTAAGGGAAAGAGCGTGTTTACTCCTGCTGTAAAAAACCAACCAAACAAAAACCAACCAAAAAAAAGCAACAAAAAACCAAACAAAACCATATAAAAACAACAACAACAAAACCCCCAAAATAGAAAAAGAAGAAACCACCATTGGTTACCCAAGTGTGCACACATTACAAAGCTGTCATTTACAGGAATGAAGCAAAAAAACCCTCCCTTGCTACTGCTACTACTGATGCAGTCTAGTAACCTGAACTGCTTGATGTAGAATCTGCAGAGTTAATGGCTTCAGGTCTTGCTGACCCTATATGGCTCAGTTCCCAGAGTCCTACTGACCATATGGGGAAAATTGCCAAGTTTTGTACAAGCACGAAGGTTTGCTTGAGCTGAGCCCAGGACCAATACAATCTAACCATCATCTTGGGAAGGGAAGTTTTGTTGCCAAGTAGAAATTTAATCTGGAAGCTGAGAGTCAGTAAGAAATTGAGTTGTTTCTTTAGACAGCCCTACTCTGTTATGAAAAGGAAATCCATGCTAAGAAGAACAGATTGTAAAAAATTGTACAATGATGGTATCTAAATACATCCTGAAAAAAAGATTTATGGTTCTGGTCTAGTCCTGAAGGGAATTTGGAGAACTGCAGGACCACTGGCACTGATACAGGGATTTCAGGCAGCACAAGTCAGGCTCTAAATAATGGATCAAAAAGAAGAGCCTCAAAAGCTACTTTTTATTGCTCTTTGGGGAATTGCACAGACTATTATGAAATACTGCAGGTTGTGAAGCTCCAATAGCACAGTTTAAAGGGAAAAAAGCCTCAGGGAAGACAGGGAAAGATCTGTGGCAGTGAGCTATGTCAAGCTACACCTCTGTACAGTAGTTAACAGTGGTACCTGGGGCAGGGATGGTGGGATGCCCTGGTGATGGCCACCTCCCAGCTTTACATGGTATTCAGCACCCCACCCCTTAACCATCTTGGTGAAAACTTGCAATGTCTGGGTGATTTAGCTGGTCCTTTCCAACCCTACATTATTCTCAAAATAAAGAAACATAAACTATTTGACCTGGTTAAACAAGAGGAAATCACAGAATGATGATATTCAGGTATATATTCATGATTTTTGGTTGGAAAAAAGCAACAAAATACAAACATGACCAAATATAAATTAAATACCAGGTCAAATATAAATTAAAATATGTCAGAGAACAGTCATCTCCACCTGAAACTTAAATGGGCTGATAGCAGAAAAAGCTTGGCTATCTTCAAGCAAACCAAGAGCTTGCTTGTCAGCCTCCATCCCTGGTGACAAGCTCTTTGCAGCTACATGCAAGATTCAGTAAGAAAACAGATGGTACACTGGAGCTTTGCTTTATGAAGAATAATAGATGAATAGATAGAGCCTCTCAATCTCAGAGGGGCACACAGGGTTGATCAGAATCCTAATCACAACCATGCTGTGATGAAAGACACTGGAAGAAAAATGAATTAAGGTGGTTTCGCCTGTTTTATCAATAAAAGTAATAGTAAGATATGTTTCTTACCATTCTTTAAGCAGAAGACAACTCACAGGAGCGATAAAAACTGCTTATAAAGCAGTGTGAAATGGGATAAATCACACTGTCCAGCTGGTTGTGTTTGCTGCCTCTGTATTACCAGTGAGATTATTCCCTGCATTCTGATGAAATGAATAAGAATATATGAAAAATATACAGACCAAATTCTCCTTCTGGCATCTTTTGTCCTCTTGCTGTGAAGGCTAAGACAGGGTAGAAAAGAAATAATTTGCTTTATGTTGCACTATTTGGTTATGGTGTGTTATAGACTAATGCAGGATTCTGTCATCTAGAAATATTTCAGCAAGATTTCCATATTTGAAAAACAATTTCATGTCAAGAAGGTAATAACAAGTGAAATAACATCAATATGACTTGAATATTAGGATAGCCTAAAAGTAATTGCAGCCTAAGGTATTAGAAGGAAATAGCTTAAATTATTCAGCAAGTAAACTGATGTCATGTGCAATGCACTATGTTCCACATATCCAGATTAGATTTAATGTAATAATAAAGATTGATTATTAAGTAATAAAGAGTGGCCAAACAAATTACTGTAAATGTAAGTCTGATGGCTCTTAGGACAGCATCTCTCTCTCCCTCTGGTCTGCAGAACAGACCTTGAAACAAAAGAGAGCAAACCAAGCAATTCTTCACAAACATTTTCTGACTTCTTTGTACATCTGGCAAATATAGATCAAGATAATTCAGAATAAGTCTGAAAAATTGCTGCATGCCATTTTCTCAGTGTGTTTTCTCTGTCCAAGTGTGATAAACCTTTAGAAGACTGCACAACAGTTCTTACACTGGTTAAAATGAAACGTGACAAACTGTCCAGGGGAAAGGTACATATTTGTGTTGCAGCACCAAATTCACTTGGTAACTCATTTTATGGGCTTCCAGGTGGGGAATGTACTCTCTATGCTACTTTAAGTCTTGCATGGATATATTTATCTTCTAATCAATCATGCATTCATTATTGATTTTGTAATCGGTATTGAATACTTCAAATTGAATTCTTTGTGTGATTTAATGCCAAATATTATTGCAATAAAAAAAAAAAAAGAAAAAGTTTGACCATGAAAGCTGTATTTTACTGTCTTTTGATCCAATCAGCAACATTACCTGCCTTTTCATAGCAGCGCTGTCCCTTGTGAGAGGGACATTTTTCTGTTTCCATTTCCTTGGTTGTAGAGAGTACTTTCCCCACTTCAGGATGCTAAAGATGAAAAGATGGAAGTCTTTATTCCAGATCTACCTTATTATAAACATCTGCCTGTATATTGCTTTGTATATTTGTATACAACACTGTATATTGCTTTGGTCAGCATATATTAAAAAAAAAATACTTGATGAGGATGGGGATCCATTTAGCCTTTTCAAATAAATCTTATCTCCAAAGTTACAAAACCAGTACTCTCAGAAGTCATTGGTAAAGATGGCAAACCTGAAAGACACTACCTGTTTTTTTCTAAATGTTCAAATAGCAAAAAAAGAAATATGAGACTGCTGCTTGATGCCCTAAACACTTTAAAATTCATGACCGCTTAGTAGAAAGCTGAGTTACAGTGCTTTTGAGATACTTGTTTCAACTCATGCTGCTCCTACTGAACCTCTCCCCTCTCTTTCAGCATGCTGTGCAGTTCTACTCTCCATCAGATTTATATGCAGTATACTTCTAGATCTTGAGATAAACTAACAGGCATCTGAAAGAGACCCCAAATAAAATATTCATGAACTGTCATAACGTTCATTACCATTTTATGATTCTCTTTACTTGGTCGAACAACAACGCTTTCTAGCACTCTATTAAATCAACGAGCAAACTTTATACATCACCAGCTAAACTACATGAATCTGTCACTCCTTAATGTTCTGCCTGAGCTCCAAAAATACTTGAGCACATGGCGAAGTCCTACTGCTTATATGACTGTCCTCTCATTCTTCAGCACTGATCTTTCTGAAGAAACTCTCACTGTATCAGGAATTTACCATTTTTTTTGTAACTGAGTTTGAGTTTAGATTGAGATAAGGCAAAGAAACAGGTAAAAATCAATCAGGTATTTATTTTTGCAATTATAAAAATAAATGTAGCTTATCTAAAAAAAAAAAAAAAAATACAAATGTGCATTTAATTTTTCTTTTCCTGAGCTATAATGACTAGGCCAGGGACACTGAGATCTATTAACTAAGGCTGCTACTGCTAGACTGAAAGCTAACTCAGGCTGCTGAAAGATGATGCTAAATCCTAGTGAAGGAAAGTGGAAGTGACTGAAATTGGTGAGGACACAGATGACCTAAACAAGAATCAGACCTGTCCATTTCCATTAACATTGTCACCTCTTATTTCAGGGCCTTCTTGGCAGAGATCTTTCTGGCTGTCTGTAGTATACTTTTCCCACCTATCCCTGCAGGCCAAAAATAGCTCTCATTCCAACTTTCATCAATGACTTGCTGCCCAGGATCAACACGGTCCTTTTACCTGTTGTATTTGCTGGAGTCAACACTGCACACCTCATCTTCTTCTTGGTTTCTTCCCTACTCACTTTGGGCAGCCTTTCTGTCCATGGTGCTTGATAAAATCCAGAATCTACATAGTTCTCAGGCATGAGAAATTTAAGCAGTTCTTTGATGACTGACTTTGTTCACATCTGCCTAGTCAAAGTAATTGACAAGAAACCTGTAAAGTTGTGTTGTTTTCTTTTTCCAATAAAAAAGCAACATCAAGACTGAAAGAAAACTATCAATTATTTCCTGAATTTATTGGCTGAAATTGCATCTGACACTTGGAATATTTTCAGCAGTATCTCTTCTGCTAATAAGATTCTACAAGGTCACATTTACAGTAATTTTTTTGTTCTGAAAATGAAACTTTATATATCTGGAATTTTGGTCCCTTTTTTACTGTGCAACAGGTCTTATTGATTTATATGACATTTGCCACTGAAGCTTATGGAAGCTTAAGGGTATTTTGAAGCTAGTTCCTTTTCTGTAAGGAGCTGGTAGATAACCAAGATATTATTTACACAAAATATTAGCCTTTTTATTCCAGTCTCCTGTGCTTGAAATTCAGTGCAAGTTTAAGTGCTTTTAGTGGGTTCAGAGAAAAAAAACCAAAAACAAAACAAAACCCAAACAACCCTTGGGATTATGTGAAGGATATTTATAAATGTTTACAGAATTATAGAATGGCAGGGGTTGGAAGGAATCTCTAGAGATCATAATTCAATATGTCTCGATATTTATATGTCTTTAATAATTTATGCCAAAGGCAGAAAATTTCAGAGTGAACTGTAAAATTTTGGTAGATTTATTTAAAGTTATAAGACCTTTTAGTTGTTAGTACAGAAACATTGTGCTAAGTGATAAGTAAAATTTTGACTTTCAAGTTCAGACAAGAACAAGCACCACAGAGATTATTTTAGACCTCTTTAGGTGTTTCTTTAAAAAAGATGAACCTTTTAGTACCATGTAGCACAGCAGTGATTTCGCTTTAGAGTGGATTCCAAACAATCTGCAAGAAAATTCAGACCTCATTTTATTGGAAAGTAGCTAAGTCCCGCCTGGTGTCTTAGTTCTGGCTTCATTGAGAGCAATGGGAATACCTTAAATAGGGGTGTATTTTGGTTTTTGTGGTTAAATGCTCTCACAAAGAGTTCTAACAAGTTTCTTATCTTTTATTAACACTTCTCTGTATAACAGGCCTCCAAAAGGTCAGTATACAAGGGTGAAAGATCTTTTCCTGGGTCAGAACTTAGAGGCTGTAATTTGCATTACAGTACTAATAGTAACTAATGAATTATATCTGCTGCAAACTGAACTCTAGATGGTCAAGTTTTTAATTTGGGAGTAACTTTTTATTTCCACATACATTTTCAAACATGATTTATTATACCTTATGGCAACAGAAAGTGCTGCTGCAGTTAGCAGAGCAAGATGGTAAAGACAATAAACCAACAAAGCATTCAGTGCAAATTTTCACATTCCATAGGCTCCAGCTGAAATTTAATAATGATATTTTAATGATATCAAAACTTCCTGATGCACAAAACAACACATAATAACAGTACCAATATTACCCTGATTACCAAATAACTGCCATTTCGGTTTAGACATTTAATTGTTTTGTAGCAATATTACTGTTTTGCTTCCAGAAGCCATGACCAGATTTGCTAAGGACTTGCTTTTTCAGTTCTGTGTTGCAAAAGATACCCAAACCAAAAAACAACTTAGATTATTTGCTTATAGGTCTCCATCATACATAATTACAGCTTGGAATTTACTCTTGTTAATGATGGAACATCTTGGCTACAGTATCTCACACCAATTTGTTAAATTCATTATTAAAATGATATATCTATATCCTACGCAGAGAAGGTGAGATTTGGGTGCTCAGCAATGTGCCTACTGACACCTGAGACATCCAAAGGTATCAGTGACATTCATGAAGGACTGGCAATGGGATGAAGTACACAGGAGAGATCCAAGTTACTCTGAGACAGCTGGACAGGATACCTCAGCCATCTAAAGTAGCACTGGGTGCCTGATTTTTTTGGCAACCGAATTGTTTCTATAAATTAATTGTTTCTATCATTAATCTACCCAGTCACTGGGGAGCTGAACAAACTACCAACTGAATTAGAGAAGGAGGAGCTATGAAGTCAATGTTTTGCTTCTTGTTGACAAATCTTGATGCTATGTTAGTTATGGACCTTGTCCAGGTACCTAGCAATATAAGATAATGTCATGCTTGCACATTAACAAATGATGACCTAGAGTGCCTTATTTGGGTAAAATCACAGGGAAGTGAAGCATAGGAGAGCCACAGGACTGGACACCATGTCTGAAGTAACTACTTTTTCTTAATCCTAGAAATCTGTGTAGGTAAATCCCATCTGGATTTAATTATCTAATTTTACCAGGAAATCTAGTTAGCAAAGCACCCTGACACCCTTTTCATATCAGTGGAGGCAGTGGTCTGAGTGCCCATCTGAAGGAGCCCAAGATAAGCTTGACTCAATTGCCTTCTGGAAGGCTTGTATTTAGGGATGAGATCTCAAGACTAGGTGATCTAGTATTTTCTAGATGATCAAGCAACAAAAACTTCAGAGTTTTTTTCATGAGTCCTGTAAATATTTTTAATTGGTGCCCTAGCTACTTTATTATCTACTACATCTTTCATCTCCTGTGAGAAAAGCTGTTCTATGAAAGTGCAGAGTCTTGCACAGGACATTAGGGAGACATCAGACTCCCACAGAAGTAGAACAAAATATAATGGTCTAAACTCTGCTTTTCATTATACCAACTTGGATGTTAAGTTACCAGTAGATATAATAAAATTATATAACACATGTATTATGGTAATTGTCCATACTTGTAGTGCTTAGATATAATCAGATGAAGAATTACTTGAAATATAATAGTATAATCAATAGGCAGTAAGTAAGAAAACAATTAGATAAAAGACCATAAAAAATGCTTTATCTAAAGGTTTAAGAAAAAAAACCCAAACTACACTTATTTAAGGAGTTTTGGTTTTATGGAATCCTAGCTTCACATTATGATCATCTATTTTTATAGAGACATTTTAAGACTCAGAAACATGACAGATTTGTATCACAGCTATGCCTAGATGGAAATGTGGGAGAGAGATAACTTGGCAAGCAGAAAATAATGAATTCTTCCTTGACTATTGTCTAAAAACCAAGACAACCTTAATGAAATTAATTGTAAATAAACTGAAAGCACAGGAGAATCTTCACCATCGGGCTTTGTTTGATAAGAACTTTGATGTACATGGGCAAAACAAACAGCAAAAGGCCAACTGGTCCTCATGAAACCCTTATACTGCTTTACTTAGTCGTGGTCACAGAAAACACTTTGCAATTTATTCTAGTAAGACTGGTTCCAAAGGCTCATTTTGCAGTCTAGACTTTGCTAGTGCACATAGGGATGTTCTCCTGGCTCTGTGCCCATCCTCTCTGACTTCTAGTCATGATCCATTAGCCATATGAAAAGGAAATTCAGGAGAATAGAGGAAGGAAGGAGAGGAGCTGGCATAAATACACACAGAATGTTCTCAAAAGCTTTTTTAGCAAGGTGTTGTGACCACTTCAGTGCCAGCCATGAGTACTATAGTACTATCAGTACTATCAGACCTTCAGCAAGACTGAGATTCCTGTGAAATCCTGTAGCACAGATCATCCTATAGCATTGTCTTAATGGATACTTTTCAGACCACTCAGATCTGCACCAAAATTATGAGATGACAACACTATTTTTAATAATATTACTCAATTATTACAGATATTTTAAACAGTGTTATTTAACATACCTGCAGATACATCAATCTATTGAACCTGTGTCTTATGGGATGCAGCTTCCTCCCTGCAAATTTTGATGGAGTGACAATGTCATTGTTTGAACGGGAGGAACTAAAGAAAGAGGGATTTCAGACTCTGGGAGGGGCAGAACACAAAGGGAGGGATTCCTTCCCTCCCGTTTCCTGCCATACTCTATAAAAACTGGGAAAGTCAGCAGCTCTGCCCTCTTTTCTTTCCACTTCCTGCTGACTGTGCTGCTGCCCTTTACCACCATCTTGCCATGTGCTTGTCAGACCCCATATCTATCGGGTTCTGTATGTATTTCTATACTTTGTTACTTTATCCCTTATGATATTACCTTTCCCTTGTGTTAGTAAATCTGTATCCAATTGATTTCAGTTTCCAACTCACTTTGGGGGGCAGGGGAAATAGAGAGGAATTGTCCTTAGGTTTGTGGTCTGCCCAAGCTGCTAAGTTGTGACAGACAACATGGTGTAACAGCATCTCAATGTCAAGACATTATGAAGATGTAATTTTCTCAGGATCCCCACAAAAATTGTTGCAATAAGAAAAAAAAAAAAAAAAAAAAAAAAAATTTTGGTCTTTGACAAGATGCTCGGTGAGAGGGCACTTGATTCATAACAGAGTGATTATTACTTGGCAGGGTTCCAAGGAGAAGAGGAGCTGTTGTTAGCAAGAGCCATCCTTCCCTCACAAGCCAACCACCACCACTGACAACTGAAGGCTGCATTACCCAGGCTGCAGCTGCCCATGTTCACATCAGTGTCCTCTCCTTCCATCTCCTGTCCTTATCCTCAGAGCTTCCAGTGCCTATTCACTGCTTTAGCTAACACTTTTTTTTTCCATCTATGTGTCATCCCTTTTTTCCAAATTAAAAAAATTTAGAATGAATTTATTTCAGTTTTTCTCCATGCTTTGCACCAAATATTTTAGGTTACTAAAATCTCTTTTAGGAAAATCTTTAAGTCGAACATTCTATACCTAAGAAAATTAATATTAAGACATTGACTTGGACTCCAATCTCACACTGGAAGACAGCTCCTTAGTGCAGAAGAGCAAAGGAAATGTAGGAGACTCCCATATATAAAAGATGCTACAATTATGTTTCTAATTCGATCTGTTTCCCAGAGCGACAATATTCATTCTTCTCCTGTTACTTCCTAGTTTCTCTTTATATGCTAGAGATTTAGCTGAAGGCAAGAAGCATAAGTTACAAATAATATTTTCTCATGTTAAAACAAATAGCTGAGTAAGTAGGTAAACAAGTTTGCAGCACAGTCTCGATTCTTTGTATTTGCTTTCTTCCTCCCTTTACAATTCAGAAGCCTTATTAATCTTAAAGTATGCTGAGTTTTTTATTTCCTAAAACCCCCCTGTGTAATCCATTTACAAACCTCAAATGTGCATAAATCGGTGACCATAACAACTTGCAATAGCTGAGATCTAACAGCTGAAAATTAAAGAGACTAAATTTGGATTAAGTCCCTCAGGTTCTTTATATCACGAAGCAGTACAACATCATTTGACATAATATGTACAACAGCAAATATTAAGGGAATAGGAACATGAGTCTCATTTTCCCCCATAGGTTTAGACTCGACTTCATAGTGTGGTGATCTTGGTAACTTCAAGAATTTGGGCAGTAATAAGGTTCTTGTACAGTAACGAGCTAGAACTGGTCTCCAGATACATGCAACAAAAGAGTTATTTGTCAGGAGTTGAGTCTCAAGAGACTCTGAACATTCTGGGTCCAATACAATGGGATATTTAAGCACCTATTATTTCACTTTAAGCATGGGAGCAAATCCTTTATTGAACTTGCAGGTCTCAGTGCCTTGAAGAATTAAATTCTCTTTTCCTAAGTTCGCAAGGAATATAACAAGTGAGCAAAAATAACTCAGTCAGAGGATGCAAGTCAAGCAATAAAGAATGAACTGCACCAATAAAGGCTCTTTGTTCCAGCAAACCTGTTTGCTTCCAGATTACAACCTCTCTGCTTAGAAACTGCTGTCTTACATCCATGTTTTCTCCATCACAGCTCCTTATTTCATTAAATGCAGTGCACAGCAATAGTGAGATCCTGACCAGCTCTCCTCCTTGAATGAGGCAGAAGTGCTTCAGTTTCATGCTGGCTGACAGCTTCAATTCTTTTTGAGCCAGCCAAATTCTCACTACAATCACAGTTGTCTTGTTGGTTGACTTGGCAAGAGCTGGTTTGTCTGTGGGACAACACACATATCCTTCATATCCAACACATATCCCCCCCTTTCCTAAGGACCCAGAACAAATTTTCCTGTAAAAAACTTCTTAAACCAGAACTTGAAGAATTCTTACAGAGCCAGTTATTTATGTTGAGTAAATTTCTGAGGAAAGTGGTGACCTCAGCACTTCTTTGATTTGAAAACTTCAGTATGTTGAGGTTCTAATGAAATGCTACCTCTCATAAGAAGAGCCCTAGGAAGCAGGACTTAGTAGCCTAGGAACAGCAACATTTTAATGCAAAGAGCATCTAAAGTCAAGCAGGTTTTAATTCTGGTGATAGATTAAATTGATGCATCACTATATGTACAATTCCCCAGTAGGATATACCTCCGGTAAACTTAAAAAAAGGTGGCTCAGATATTTGTACTGTTATGTTTGGTTTTCAGATCAGTAAAATAATTCCTGTTTTGTGGAATTATTAGTGTCCATCCTGTTCTTGTTCTCAAAGATTTTAAGGTGCAAGTTAGAAAAAATTCCACACCAAATTAGTTTGGCTTCTCAAGCACAGAAATATCTGGCACCTGACTGATACAGAGGAATTTGGAGTGTTCCAGTCCTCCTGTGAATGTGCATAAGCCAGCTAAAGGGGATTTAGTGTTTTGTTGGGGTTTTTTTAATGTTTGTTTGTGGGTTTTTTTTTATTTGTTTGTTTGTTTTTTTAATATATAAAATGCTTTCTAGAATATATACTGGGTATATATTCTTTTTCTTCCCAGTTGTTGAATGCTGTCTTGTAACTTTGGTTAAAAAATTAAGAGATAGATTCAAATAATCAGTATCTAAAGAGTAACTGAAATGTATATTATCTCAAAACTACACATTCCAGCAAAAGCTTTTTTGTTGCTTCCAGCCAATACAAGCACAACTTGGTTCACTTAGCTTCTGGCTATGATCCAGTCAGGTAGTTAGATGCTTGAATGAACTCAGAGAAATATTTTTACAGTGTAAAGAATTTGTGCTTAATCACTAGGGGAAAACATATTCCATTTTGATTCTTGGCTACAGTACTTATCTTAAATTGCTTAGTCATATGAAAGTGTAATTTCACTAGCTGGGAGATATCCCTTCAAAATTTCACTTGCAACATGCTTTAGTTGACCAGCTTTGACCCTTATGCTCCAGTCATACAGAAATGTGAGTGAACAGCTTATTGATTGCCATGTCTGACATGACCTGCTTCTAAGTAGGGAATCGATAACCTGGATTCTTCCTCTCTTCTCCACCACCTGCCTTCCCCTCAAAATCCAAAAATGTCTCTGTATCAATCATCCCAGTTTTGCAACACAAGCATTTCTCCAATACTCAAATTTATTTACACATTCTACTTTGGTCCCAAGGTCTGGATGGTGGCTGTGGAATTTATTAAGTAACACGGGAATATATTTCAAAAGAGACCTTAAAACAAGGCAAGGATACAGCAGAATATGTCTGAAATTAAAAGCATAACTGGTGTAATGTGAAAATATTCAGCTGGTAATACTGGTCAAACTATTGATGCTTCATCATTTCACCCAATTGACAGTGCCTGACTTCCCATCCTACCTAATCCCTTCCTGTGACATTGCCACACAGCAGGGAACTCTAAGCCCTTTACAAGATGCTGTTTTTGAACTTTAGTACCACTAAACCTAATTGGCATTTCCTAGCTAGCTTCTTGCTAGATACTACCAGTTTCTTTCAGTAGATTCACAGGATTTTACAGGGCTTGAAAATATTTGAAGTTATTGCTGAAGAGGGGAAACAGGGCAGACAGGCAAACCAATGGAAGAGATCAAATATTTAAATGAAAGATGTTAAAAACTCCAGGTATCTTACATGACATCTCAGAAAAGAGTCAATTATGGTGCACAGAAGGAATCCAATAATAACTAAAGTAGCCCAAATGCAAACACTCTCATCCTGGTAAAAATCTGAAAGAAGCTATACAAATAGCAGTGAAGGAAGACAAATATGCACACTCTGAGCATGAATACCCCAGGAGTGCCCTTAGTGAATCATGTTATGAGAATATGATCTACCAAGCTGAAGGGGTTTCTGAATCCAGATACGGCTACATTTCACCTGAAAAATCTGCCAAATCCAAGCTACTTTGCATTCCAAAACTGCCACAGACAAACTCAGAAAAAAATTAGGGCAAGTACTTTTGTACTTACCTGATTCTTTATACTGGTTAAAAAAGAAATAATGCTCAACAGTGCATCATTTCCACTAGGACTAAAGTGGAAAAGCAGTGGCTAAAAGCAGTGGAAATGGTAATCAGAAAAGAATAGTTCTGCAGGAAGCATAAAACAAGTATCTCAGGTTCAGCAAGCATTCATAACCACACAATTTGCTTCCTTCATGTACTGAGGGTTTTGCCTGCATATTAGGGTACTTCAAAAAACAGAATTATCAGAAAGGATATAGTTCTAGTACAACAGGTGCAAGGAGTTCATCCTTCATTTAAAATGTTTTCACTAGATGAATGTCTTTTAAACGCTGCATAAATTACTACATCAGCATAAAGGGATGTAAATTTGTTTTCCTGAAAGAAGTCAACCTATTAAATGTCTGGCATTTTACTGTTCCAGGTTTTCATGAAGAAAGCCTGTGGCATTAGGAACAGTTGTCCATGGATTCAGTTGTTCTTGGGTTAGACTAAGACTTCACAAGAATCTATCTTCCAGGATAAAAGTTTGTTTGCACCTTATTTCACCATCATGCTCTTACTTTCAGTCTGCAAAACCTGAGCTGGATTTTGGAGGGTTCTGCCACATGCCTAGACAGCAGTGCTCTTCCTCCCTCCCCAGGGGACATTTCAGGGCTTAAATGCACCATTTCCCAGAACTCTAAGGTTTACTCACTGAGGGCTTGTAACTTTACACATTGAAAGCACATATTGTTTGCCCTTCATCAAAATTTTTTGTGCTTTTTCATAGAAGTAAAGAGAACATAAATAAAGAGAACATAAATAAATTTCATGGAATCAGTGCAGTGAGTGGGATCAATTCAGTGATTTATGATATGAGACTACCCACGGGGTTTCTGAAACACAGGTAAAAGGGAAACTTGGGAGTGGAAATGGGATGCCATTTTGGGAGAAGAAAAGGGACGTGAGAATTTAGTGTGGGGGAAAAAAGCATTAGAGAATTAGCTTGGCTTAGCAGAAATCATAAGCATCCAAAAATAAAGAGACATTTGTTGTCTTTTATGACTTCATCAGTTACTCTTACCTGCAAAGTAGTAGGAACACTCAGCTTCCTCTGCTTCTGTCTCTTGATACTTTTCCACAATGATAAAAAATACAGAATTTTATAATCCTAGATTGGAAAACACAACTTTTCACTGCACTCTTATGACTAACTGAGGTATAGAGTGGCACAGAAATCTGGTTAAGTTGTGTTGGAGAAACCTCAAACCACACTATATTCTAATAAGAGGGGCAGGTTTGCTTTTTTCCTTTGATAATATTTGATTTCCCACTGCTATTCAGTAAGCCAAACTCTGCGATAGCCAAAATAAGACCCAATCTCATTGCTGTAAACATTTCAAAGTACAGCATAACACTGTGCATCTCCCTTTACACCAGCTTATCACACATTTGACTGATGCTTCTAACATGTAGAAACCTTCTCTTTCTAACATGTCTTGTCTTTCAGTGAAAACCTTGCCTAGGCCAGGAGCCTTGGTTCTCCTGTGCATATATTGGATTGGTTGCCATTTATCCTGAAATACTTAGCACATAAAGACAAATGCAATCAGTTCGTTCACAATACACATGGTTGTTCTTCATCCTGGTCTGCCTTAGAACAAGCAGAGACTAGAAACTGTTTCCTGGAATAAATTTTTGAGGAAGGTGTAAATTTGCATTCACTGCCATTAATTAGACCAAGGCAATCTGCAATTAATTTTATTTAAATAGGAAACAGCAGTTAAGTCTAAGAAAATCCTGGTCTGTGTATGTGTGTGCTTAAGACACTGGAGTTAACTTCTATGAGTGCATTTCAAGACGCAGAAGGAGAGTGAAGGATCACTTGCAGAACTAAACTGGGACAGCAGAAAAAGGCGTATCAGATGCACCAGTTTCTGTCTTTCTCCTTCTGAGTGTGTATGTGGCTGATTTTCCCCTGTTATAAACACCTTTCTTAAGGAAGGCTGGCACTTGAGGCCCTAACAGAAGTGAGTTCTACAGCAATGCTTTCAAGGAGGAAAGCATCAGCAAAGCTGAGAAAAATAAGTATTTCTCTCAGCAGTAAGGCCAATGTAAGCATCCCCTGTGCCCTTCTTAACCCACGATCTCTCTGGTGATGATGCCTGAGCTGTTGTGGCTGCAAGGTAAATGAAATCAGAGCAGTGATCCCTTCAAGGAAAATTCCTTAAAAACAATAACCCCCACAGGGACCATTAAAAAAAGGGCTTAGATGGAGTGAGCAGAATACATTACAAATGATCCTTTCCCTCTAAAGCTACATCTTGGAAAGCCTTACCATGAGGGAGGCTTCGGTCTGTGCCACAGCTATGCAGACCCACAGGCAGGACCCACATCATGAAGCTGGCCAGGGGACCCTGGCATGAGAGTGTCCAAAGAAGCAGCAGCAGTGGTCAGAGAGCCATCCAGGAGCCATCAGGAAAAGTGAGATGTGCTTCAGCATCCCCTGCTTCTGCCTGTTCAGCTGAACTGCAGTGACAGAGCACTGAGCTGTCAACTGAAAGAGGGATTTTAATTTTTTTTTATTTCCCCTAGTTGCGTAAGGAAGCAGTCAAACCTTGCTGTTCTAATACTTTATCTCTAGCTCAGCTGACTAAGAGGTACAAGTCAGGAGCTAACATCTTTCTTATCAATTTTCCAATAATTTTTTATAGGTGCTGTAAGCTACATTGAAGCTATCCATTCTCAGCTCACTCTGGTGGGCTGTGAGCCTGCAACAGGGCTCAGTCTATCTCAGGTAGCCAATTTCAAATATTTGCTACATAAAAGTATTAGCTAGTAATATTTATTTAATGCCTTCATATAGAAACAGTAGATTATACCAACATACTACATAATTATTAACTCTCCCAAGGATTCTCTACTCATTAATGAAAAGAATATTGGGATACTGTGGTAGTGTTACTTGAATGATACTTTCTTTAAATGCTGTACTATATCACGGTTTTGTTTCAATTTACATTACCATTGATGATCTCTCTTCAGTCTTTTCACAAAATTGCAATTAATGTCAAAGAGGAGTAATCACACATGAAATTAATGGATAATATATCCTTTAAAATATGTGTACATGAGATATTCTTATTAACTATGGCCTTACTTTTCATACTAGAAGATTAACTGTAATTTGCAGATTAAGGTATTTCTGAGTTTGCCACAAAGTAAATGAGGCAGTGCCATTTATTTTGGCATAGGCTTGAGGAGCTCAGAAACAGTACTGGAGGCTGCAGAGGAAATGATGCACCAAATTCCCATTTTAAAGAACATTCTCAAAGCATCCCACACTAAACCCTCATGTGAAATTGAACTTCTAAACTGGGATTAGTTGCCATGAAAGCTGACAGGGTATGGTCTAAATCAACAAAACACTACACCTAGATAGTAAACTAGTTAATCAGAAATTGAAGTGGAGGTTTGTTTCACTGTCTGTGAAGAAAGGCCACACAGAAGAGAAGCAAGAATACTGACATGCCAGTAGAAAAGTTTCATATGAGGTAAATTTTTACACTGTAATGGTATGAGCAGGAAAAGAGAGAAAATAACATAATTAATACATGGAAATATGTTATCAATACATCTTTCCAACATTAAAGTGTGGTGTAATTTGATTGAGCCTATGTTATGCTTTTTCAGTCAATGACAAAAAAGCCCCACAACAGAACAACCCACTACACCCAGAAATGCACCACTTCCCCAGACCATTCCTCAACTAAGGCTTAATTTAAGGCTAAAGGCCTCCAAAATTCACCTCCATATAGCTCCTTATTGTACTAACTTGACCTCTTTGCCCTCTGCTGAAGGTTGTTGCACTTTTTTTGCAGAGAAGGCCTATGTGCAAAAAACTCACTGAAGAATGCAGCACCCAAGGCAGAGCTCCCAACACCTGCTTGCAACATTTGGAGCTGAATCAAAGCCTCAGAAAGCTGATGCAAGTATAAAAGTGGTAGTGGAAGAGATGTTACAGGAGGAGGATAGCACTGAAATGCAAAATTCTGCCAAGGATCATTGAAGCAAACCAGAAAACCTCCTATAGCCCTTTCTTTGCATGGCTTATTCTCTTACACCTGCATTTGGCCTTCAAAGTTTGTGCACCACTCAAGAGTATTTCTAGTACAGAGACAGTGATAGTGGGATGACATTGTGGACATCATCCAAGAGTTATTTTTAAGGGATTACTTGAACTCATCTAAATCTAGCATGCACTGCTCAAGCATTTCATTTATTCCTATGTGGTTGCTAAGTCAAATTGCTGTAAAAGCACAAGCAGGAGCCTACATAGTCTGCATAATCAGGGAGAAAATACAGTTTGGAGAGGACTGTGCTGGTTTCTAGAAAAACTGAGTCCTTGAAAAAAGGTAAGAAATGTTACTAGTGATGCTTTAAAAAACTTCAGCTTCTTCTTCTGCAGGGCAGGCTGCAGTGTTTCATGAAATCCAGCCCATATAGGAAGGACTCACTGGCCACTTTTGTTATATTCAACAAAGACAAACAACGTGATTCAGTCAAGGACTGCTGTAGCTAAAATAAAATAAAATAAAAAAAAAAAAAAAAGGCTGGAAGAGATGCATTAGGCTTGGTATATGAACAATCAATATTTTATGACTATATATCTTAAAAGCAAACAAACCCCATTGAAAATACTTGGCAAAGGACCTGTGAGAAGAATTATCAGGGGAACAGTGCATAAACATGAAGCCATTGCTGTGTAACAGACCTGGTCCTGCTCAATACCATTTCCAAAGCATGTGCTCCACCTTCATCACACAGATGGTCTGATATGAACAAGCAGTAGACCTACGTGTGCCAAAAAGAGCTTCATGTCAGTATCTACATCCATGGGAAAAATCTGAAAATGGATATTTCAAGAGAGGTGTTGTCAACATATCCCCATCCATAACTTCTAAGTATAAAGGGGAGTTTTCAGTAGTGTCAGGAATACTCATGAAGGTTATCATGCTTCTTCAAATGAGGAGAAAGAAAGTATTGGCAGAGGTTCCCAAATGCACTGAGGGATGATCAAATTACATAGAAAAACAGCATGATTAGTGACACAGAAGAAATGGATACTAAAGTAGGGAATTTGTCAGAAGTATAAGGATTCCCAAAGAAACGTTTCAATCATACCATAATAATTAGTGTGAAATTGGCCAGGGTGAAAGTGGACAGCTTTTGGTTGTGGAAATTGTGAGCATATGGTTTACAGTAGGCTGTGTCACTGGTCTTCCAGTAGGCATTGTGCCCATCACCATGGCATGGAGATGCATCAGTTGAGTTAAATTAATAAACAGACAGTATATAGGGAATAATTTATGTTAAAATTGAAGGATACAAACCAAGATTCCACAAAAGAGCCATATGTTGCACTGTGCAGCAACTGTGGTGGGCACAGCAAGCCTCCGCTCAGCTGACAGCTACAGTTGGAGAGAGGATGGTTAGGGAGATAGATAGGGACCAAGAGAACATGGAAGAAGAAACAGCCATAACGTTTCAAATAAAAACAATCTCAAATATATTGTGTTGATATAATGAAAATGTGGCTACGGGACCTGAACCAGTCAAGGTTCAGTGGTCATCTTCTACATACTCCAGTCACATGTGAAGGCAAAAATAACATGAAAAACACAGGCATACTCCTAAAATTCCCCAGAACACAAATGCACAGTATAACTTGCAAACTCATCACACTATTGACTGAGACTGAACAACTTCACGCCCAATGCCTTACACACTTGTCTACAGAAAAAAAAACATTGGGAAAAGTTCTGGACTCAGTTCTTGTGCTGTGGTAAGCTTGTGTCTGAAGCAGCATAAGTTGTTCAGCCAATTATGTTTGTTCAAGTTTTCAGCTAAATTTAGTGGTGTTTCATTTTAGGTTTAGTTAGATGCAGATCTGAAGAAAGGAAGTTATGCAGCAGAAAAAGTTCTGGCAATCCATGCTGCCTGTCCAATCAGGATGTGGGCAGTGCTAATATCCTTTGATGCCTTCAGTGCTGGTAAGGGATTTTTTTACTTTTTTCCTGGGATTTTGTTACTTATTTCTACATGTAGTTTTTGTTCTTTAAAATCTTATTCTGAAATAGTCTTGCTCCTCTAGATTGTATTTGATGGCCACATCTACATGAAACCTTTGCTAGCTGTTGGCCTGCCACTGATACACTATATAGCCTCATAAAACCTGTCAAAAAAGATGCAAGAAGAAGAGTTTGAAGCCTTTCCTTGGCTGGAGAGGACAGAGCAATGGTTCTACTGGCTTTGAAAATACAGTGGCTGTGCAGACCTCACTGCCTCATGTGGGTGCAACTTCAGTAGCAGAGTTTGAGCATTTGACATGGACATAAGAAATTTTATTTCATATGTCAGGAATGGACACAGAAATCTAAATAGCATATGGAGAGGAAAATGTATCTTCTGTAAGCAGCCAGTCCTGTAAGGCTGGAAGCAGAGCATGCTGGTGAAACACACCTCTTGGGACTGAATCTTACTTAGCTCTGCAGTGGGTTTAAAGGATGTGGGCTCAGTTCTCTCCTGGCTGGATGTGAGTACCATCCACTGGGATCGATGCCATTACGTGCACCTTACAGAGCAAGAGTTGGTCTGTTTGTATGTGATTTGAGAACACTTGCAAAAATTACTAACAGCACACAAGAGCTCTGTTATCCTCTGAAGACTGGGCTGTCTGCCAAGAGAATAGCACATTAGACAGACACATCAATAATTCCCATCATCTATCCATCAAAAAAAGATTCCATTTTCCTTAAAATGCATTATATGTGGATTTTACCATGCTGAAAAGGGCAACACTTGTAGGTCTCTGAACTATCATAATATAACAGGATTGGTTCCCCTTATTGCTTCTCAGACACAGCTACTGCCTCAAGGAATTTATATTAATCCAGCAAATCCCATCCCTTCCTTGACAGGAGTGGTCTATTTAGCCATAAATTGGCTAAACTCTATGGCAATAACTGATAAAATGAGGTGTGCCCGTACATAATGTTTAACCAGAAAATTTAACTAAAAAAAAAAAAAAATTTGAAGAGCAGCCAATAAAAGTGGATGGACAACTGGCAGTGATGGTCTCTGTAGTAAAGCTATTCCCAGCACTGGGTGCAGGACAAGTGTTTCAGAATGTTAAATTAGGTGAGTTGAATTCCAGGTTGGTGATTTTAATATAGCTTTTAGAAGGTTAAATTTAAACTAAATGCTGTTGAACATACTATTTGAATGTCATTTGCTCTTTTGCCACTAAGTTTTTCAAAGGTCTTAAACAGCTATCTCAACCATGCTCTTTGCCAGCTCTGTTCTCTGTCATGTTTTGCCTCTTACTGGGTCATACTGGCTAACATGGTGTTTTGAGCTGCCTGTGCCTGTGCTCCTCTCTCTGAAAAATGCGAACAATTCTTGCCTACATCTGAAAAACATTTTGGTCAATACAGGGAAAAAAAATCATTTTAGTTTGGTGTGTTGTTTTTTGCCTAGAATTGGAGTTTAAAATTAGAAAAAATAAATCCCCCCCCTTCAACCTTCACCATGAAGCTTCTAAGCATTTTTACATCTAAAAACTGACTTAGGTCATATGGAAACTGGCAACATGTAAAGAGGATAAATGATTTAAAAGTGAAGATATGTCTGGACATATATTGCTGTAAAGAAAGACTAATTAAAGAATTTCTAGATAGTCCATATGACTATAACTCAGTTATTTAACTGGAACCAGATGTAGATATTGCCAAATCAAACTCCAGTCTTGGCAAAAGAAAAAAAGACTGATTTAGCCCTCTAAATAGCCTGGTTTACATCTGGGCTGATCAGTTTTGCTGTCAGTGATTTGCCACAGTTTTAATGGGAGGAAGTCACTGATCTATGTGTGTATGGATCAGCTGTGCCTGAGCACTCCTCATCTGTGTATGAGACACATCTGTAACAGCTCCAGCCTGCCCAGGAGCTGGGGTCCTCAAGCTATGAGAGCTACTGTGTGTATTCAATGTATTCTATGCTATCTAAAGTCATAATTTTCTTTTTATCCCTTTGAGAAGCATAACTTGAAAAGTCCTAGTAGTTTTGTGTAAGTGATTGAAAAAATAACACATGAAATATCCTTATGGGAATAGAGAGCAGGGAAAAGAGAAGATGGGAAGGGGGATGAGGGCCATAGAACTTAGGCAAGTAAGCATGGACAGGGTAGAATAATTATATGTATCATTACCAGGGGTTTCCACCTCTGACCTTGTGAAAAGCTGGAGTCTGGGAGGATCACACCTGTCCAAATGAGGAGCAGAAAGCAGCTGTTCCTACCTTAAGTAGCTATTCCTCTTCCTTCAGCCACCCACCTGCTTTGCTAGGTTGCATGCAATAAATGTCATCATACCCCCATTACTTGTCTTTAAAGGTCTTCACAGGTAACTCACCTGTGCCTTGACAGATAACTCACCTGTACAGCAGGAGAGCACAGAGGTACTGAACCACTGCTACAGCTATCACAGGCCTTCATCTGTCCTACTGATCCTCTTCCTCCAACTGGGCTCTCTACTTCCTAAGCTTTTGAGGGCTGTACTTAAATATTCCTCTGACAGGTCACTCCCTCTGTCTGGGATTCCCACTGAGGTCTACAACTGGCATTTGTTCCTTGGGCTAATTATCTAAGACCTCTTGGCCGATTCTTAAAATAACCCCAAATCCCTGCACAATACTTGGACAACAAAGGCTGCAGCCACTCAAGGAAGAAAAACAAAAGGGAAGAGACAGAGCAAGTCATAGCTACAGTAAGAAGAATTTCTGAACACTTGTCCCATCACACCCGCTGTAAAGTGCTGGTTTTTAATGTCCCATGGGAAGGAATGAATGCAGGTACTAGACCCAGCAGTACAGCAAGTGTTTTCTGTGTGGGATACTTAGAAGTGATTGAATGTTACCAAGAATATATTTGTCCTTGGGAGGTTTAAAAGCAAACCTTTCAAAAAATTGGTGTGTGGGGCTCAGTGAAATAATGAATGATGTGAAAGAAACAAATATATTCCAAGCACTGCAGTGTGATTGAAATTTCACATTACTGAGAGGATAAAGTAAAATTCAGTAATTTGTTCTGAAATAGTTGAAACAAAAAATAATTTCCTGATTTTTCCTCACTTCTGTTGGAGACTGCTTTGAAGCTGACACACAGCAGAGAACCATTTCCTAATACCACTAATACCACATTTTCTGGAGGGTTCAAATGTTTTTCATAAGCAAAATAAGATAGGATTTCATAATGAGCTGCTTCTTCCTTGACTTTACCCTGGCAAGATCCAACACAGGGACCTAGATGGGTTATTTTCTATTTAATCAATGGTCAAAACTTCCCTTGCTGGCTTGCCCAGGAGACTACACTATGCTGCACAGCTTGTGAGACTGACAGGGGTACTAGAGCAGGCACCAGTTATCTGTCAAGATGATAAGAGCTTGAGTGATGAAGATGAGAGGAAGGCAAGTGGGAAGAGAAGAATTTTTTTCTTGCTTGCTCTTCACAAAGAATGAAAGCAAAACTTGTTCTTCTGGGATAAATGAGATGTAGGGGTAGCAGAAAATACTTTCTACAAAAATCACCAGCCAAGACATTACATTTCTCTTAGTTTCAGAGGGGACAGAGCAAGTTAAAACATCTGCTATCTCCTATTAATGTCTCTCTAGCAGAAAAGACACAGCTGGGGCCAGGTATTTACCTGTACTACCCTGTGGGAAAACCCCTGCTTGAGCACACCAAGTGCTTTTTACAGCATCTGCTGTGCAGCGATAGTGGATCAAAGGTTGGACTTGATGATCTCTGAGGTCCCTTCCAACCCAGCCAATTCTATGATTCTATGAAATGCAGATCTCTGCGTGGAGGATGAAGATTCTGGAGAAGGACACAATGTTCTTGCATTAGAGTGAACATTTGATTTGTTGCAGATGGATCCTAACAGAGTCCTGATACCATCTCTAACTTGGAAATATTGCCATGCCTCAAGTTCATTCCAGTGATGCAGAGATGGCTTTGCTACTTTTAGTCTCAAGGCTCTTTGGCAACAGTCCAGGCAGGATTTCCCCATTTGTGTCAGCTCTTGGCTGGCTTCCTCTGGACTCAGCAGTTCATTTCCAAATCTCCCACACTCCTGACATTGTACCTCTTTGACTCAGAGCTGCCCAAAATGTGTGAAAAAGTCAAGGACTCCAGGCCCTTCTTCAAGCCTGGAGTCTGATCTCCAGATGGTGGGCATTCACACCTTGCTTCATTCCCACTCACCTCCCCCCCCCTCAGATGCTCTCTCAGTAGGAAGATTGAAGTATGATTACACTCCCTTCTTTGCATCCTGCTGGCAGTGGTGCAGGGAGGACCTCTGCTGAGTATCACATGCAGCTCCTCAAAAGCAGATTTAGAGCAGAATTCTATCCCACAACAGAACTAATAAGAGGGAAGCTCAGACAGCATCTCGTAAATATCTCACCATCTCCCTCCTTAGGAGCTGGTCTTCACACTCTTCCTGACTGAAGAGAGGGGCACATGTTGTGTTATACAGGTGGACCAGAAGTTGTGCAAATCCACGTGATTATTTCTGATGCTTTTAGGTGTTAGCTAACAGTTCTAAATATTTGCCTGCTGTTGGTAATCATTCAGGTTTGTGAATTGCTCAGAAAATATTCAATTAACAAGAAATTAATTGCATTTTTAATTGCCTGCTCTTCTGTGATATTATATAGCATAAGCATAGCTCGGATGAATATAAATGCAGAAGATTATGCATGCAGAGTCGAAAGCCTTCCCTGAAAAGCTTTTTTTCAAAGCTAGTAAAATATAATGAAAGACAATTATGGGAATCAGGAACAAACAACTGCACTTCTAAAGTCATGTATGGGGCTGAATTCAAACTCAGGACTGTATCAGGACCTGCTCCAGATACAATCATACAACCAGTCCAGAGTCCAACCAGTCCAACACCAGGTTCAGAGTGTTCATGTCAAACCACCTCTTTCTTTAGTGTTTCCTGTCAGGCAGAGGTTTCTGAAGCCTCAAGTCAGCTGACAGAAAATACTTGACATGAGGATAAAGGATGGGCACGGGTCATCTGAACACAACACTTGGTATTTCCAGGACACTTTGGCATTAGACGTAGATTATCTTGCTGTGGTTCAGGAAAGGGAAATGAAGAGGTGGAGGACACGAGCTAAAGCACTTGGCCAAGAACATGTCCATCTGAGGTGCTGAGCTGTCCTTCTGCACCACAGATCTGCCAGCTTAGCTCCTTGGGCCCTTTTGATGATGCACTCTTGGCTAGGTGTTCCAAAAGCTTTAGGAATACCTCACCTCCCCAGTGTGCCAGAAACCCAATTTCTCAATCTTTGAGTCACAGGAGACCTCCAGTGATATTTTATGGAAACTTGAAGTGCAGGCGGTTGAAATGACAGGTACATGGAGTACTATGGAGGAGTTTATTCAGCAAGGAGTCCATTAAGGAATGGCTACTTCTAGATTTTGCACAGAACAGTGTGTGCTTTTAAAATAATAACAGTTTGTAGCCTGCCTGTGACTGCAATCAGCCTAAAAATAGACAGAACAGAAGACATCCTGACCATCCATTCCACATGCAGAGGTGTAAGGCCCAGCTCTGCAGTGCCTCTCTGGCCAGTATAGCTCTCAGTTTCGAGCCTTGAGTTTTGTTGGGGCACCATTATTTTTGCTCATCTTTAATGAAGATGAACATGATCATGAAGATGCCTTCATCACTGATAGATGCACTCAGTAAATGAACACTCAGTACATCCAGTGATACAGCAGTGTAAAATAACGTGTCTGCCACGGGAAGTTCCACAGGGGGTTCGAACAAGGCATGGCTTTGCCTCTGAGGGCAGATTTCAAATTGTCAGGCTGGTTCAGTATAATGAAGGTAGCTGCCTGCTCTGATTCAGAAAGCAATGACACGTTGTCATCCAGTGCCAGATAAACTGAGAGCTCTGAACCAAGGTCTTGACAGGTAAAATGTCTTTGATTTCGTCTTTAATTCAGCAAGCTCAAACATTACTGGATTCTTTGTATTAATAATAAATACACACTGGAGCTCATGTCAGTGGCAGAGTTTCAGTTCTAACCTGATAACAGCACACCTCTGTGAATAGCACATCTAGGAAGAGCAAGACACTATTCACAGTGTAGCCAAACACAGTTAGGAAAAGTACCAGTTGTTTCACAACACATGGAAATAAAATTATGGTAATAAAATTCATAATGAGATTTATAAACTCCTTTCTAATTTTCAGCATTATTTTTTCAGTCGAAGAAATCCAGTTCAACTATTTTCTTTCTTTTTTTTTTTTTTTTTTTTTTTTTTTTCAGAGTGGAAGATCTGAAAAATTAAGGTCCTTAAGAACTTAGTTCAGATCAAGTCATTCTGTGAACTAGTTTGGAACTCAGAGCTCCTTAGGACATTGATTCTTGCATATAACATTTAAATGTTATATCCTGAGCATATATGGGATTGTTCCAAATGACAATCAGGCCACGTTCTGCTTGCCCATATTGTGAAGCACACATGTCCTTACCAACAGCAGAGGCTCAGGACTGTGACCCTGGGGTCTGGGTTTTGGATCTTCTGGGGGAACAAACTGGTGCAGCACACAGCACTGGTGAGCCTGAGACCACAGCTGGAAACCTTGGGAATTACCATGGGAAAAGTAAAATATAATGTGGAAAAATCTCACATCTTAAATGTCAGTCTGAGGTTGAGGGTTGTCCTCCTCCAAGAGGGGGAAAAGCTTGCCTTTCAATTTGTTTGATGAAAGGGAGCCTAATTTCTGTATTTCAAAAAGAAGCAAATTTGCCTTTCATTAACAGCCTAACTTGAAGACCATAATGCTGTGGTATTTTTCAGACCAGATCCATGTATTTCAACATCTTTAGAAAGTGGAAGATTTACTTGTAGGTTTTAACTGGTATAAGCAGGCACACAACACCAGCTGCAGCTGTGAAGTAAATAAGCCATAGCCATGATTAGGATTTTATATATCATGCAATTACTGTGGCTTAGTTTGCTGTTTATACCCATTCAGGGTGAACTGAATTGAATCAAATAGATTGAACCTATGTATAACAGCACAAGTTAATGTAAATCTGGAAATGCAATAACTGATTTGCCTAGAGGAAAACTCAAGAACTGTACTTGAATGTTGTTGAAAGTGTACATTGGACTTTTACATAAAAAGAGTGCATTTGAATCTACGTTTAACAAATCACTGTATATTAGTTGCATTGAACTCAGTCTCTTGGCCACAGCAACATTAATTTAATCCTCTTCTCTTATCTCAGTTGCAAAGCAATTCTGTATTTACTATATGAAGTTAGTCTGAGGGAACATTAACTCCATTAATAGCAACAATATGGAGATTTTTCTGATTTACAGGTTCTCCACTGATCATTATTTTCTCAGTGCCATGAATGATTATGAATCTGAGTGGTGTCAAACCACCACAGCTTTCATTGACTTCAGTGAGAGATGCAGCTGGTCTGCAAGTTATGGTCTTTTAGTGCTATGTCTGTGGCAGGTTAGCAAAGCTGCGAGGTGAGGGCTGGCTGAGTGCTAGTTTGATGATTCCAAATTCAGGAAAATATTTTTTTGGAAATCTCAGAAAATAATTTGGTCTCTCTTCTGCATCTCAACAAAGTCTCTCTCTGAATCTAGCCAACTTCTAAACAAAGACTGTAAATTACGGTACTTATAGACAATAGTACAGCATATTGCATGTTGCTCTACAGGATACTCTACTAAATTGTAACAGTAAATAGATCTGATGACAACAGACCAAGTTCCTAACATTCCTTGGCATAGATGGTTTACTTGGTAAAACTATATCTCAGTTTTATTTTAGTATTTTTATTGCTATTCAGTTTTGCAAGCATTCAGTGGCACCTAGTCTTTTTCTCAACACCTTCAGTCATATAACTTGAGGCATTTATTTCTTCAAATAGCCTAAAAGTTCTGTTGAATTACAGGCAGACTATGCTGCATTTGTCTTGCTGTGGTTATCAGCACCCGTTTAATCAAACCTTTAAGACACTTAACAGAACATAAGGATGGTGACCAATCTCTTCTGAAAACCCTAAAAGCTGCCACCATCACCAACATCATATGAGCAATACAATTTATAGGTGTTTCATATTAAAACTAGATTTGATAGTGGTAGCTTGGTGGAGGCAGCTCAATTTGTTTGTAGTTTAAAAAAGATTATTCAAAACCCAATATATAGCGATAGCCAAGCAGACAACTGTCAGAAAAATCACACATTGCTAGCACATAAATAATAATTGGAGGAGGCAATATAGAGTCTAACATAGACCAGATCAATAATACCTTGCAAAGAATAAACCAAAGCACAAATATTGATGGTGTGACAATCTCTACATTAGGACATGATGAATACCACTAAGAACTCTGCAAGAAATTTTGGATTGATCTCACATACTACAGCTAGATGTGTAGAAAGGAAACAGCTAATCTGATGTCATCAGTGTTTTTGTCCATAGTCCTAACATAAAGATAAGATACACTTCAGAGTATTTGTATCAGCTCCAAGACTGGTATTATTCATGACATGAATTTTGCTAACCTCATCAGGCAAATAATGACTAAGGTAGGTATTGTCTCTAACCACAACTTCTGAAGAAGGTGTTTGTATACCTTTTGAAAGTTGCTAAGTCCTTCAAAACTTCGAGAAGGAGTGGCTTTAAATCATGGTGGGAAACCTGACGCAGTGTTCTGATTAAATGATTATGAAAATAACAAATGCAAGAATGAAAGATGACAGTTCATAAGTCCAGAAGTGAACAACAACTGTATTTAGATCCGTTTAAGGCAAATATGTGCAAAATACAAAGGGTGCCAAATTTGTTGGTACAAATGGCTAATATTTTTCTCCACAATTTGCAGGATTATTTAGAGACAATTACTTTGTGCTAAGAATTGCAACCGAACACTGAATCACTCCAACATATTTCTTCATTTTAATGCTTGCTTTCTCTCACTATTAGCAGAGAAGATTCCAGGACTGCATTCTCAGATTTGTGATTTCAGAGGTCTTTGCATAGGAATCTCTGCACAAATCTTCCCTATATTTTAAGTTTGTGGGAGTTGCAGCATCCTAGACTACTTCTTCTTACTGGAACATTTATCTTTGGCATATTTAGAAGAAGGTCTTCAATGTATGCAAACTGTCCTGTATCCTTGATGTGCTCATATCTCATTATTATAAGGAGAAATTTGTTTACATAATAAATGTGTGGTGGGGCTCTCAGTCCTAACTATTTTTGCCAAGCAATTACAGAATCACAAAAGTTTAAAAGGAACACAAGGAAGTGTCATAATCAGAAGTGTAAATGAACCATGATACTTGTAAGAAGCTAATTAATAGCCTAATAAATCCCTGTAGTAATGGATTAATTTCATTAGAACTCTGGAAAAGAAGGAGAAACAATTTTTTCATTTACATGAAATGTAAATGAGGCTTTCAGGGATACCTCATGAGTCAGACCAGTGCTCAAATTTAGAAAAATATTTGACAGCCCCTTACAGTACTATAAACTGTAACCCAAAAACTAACTGAGGATCACTAAAGGATTTTGTTAGTTAGTGGCAGAAGAGTCATTCAGGAACTCACTACCTCATTCTCAGGAGTCCAAATCTTTCTCAATCTATGTGCCATATTTTTAACTAAATTATATAAGGAGGTCTACTTGCTAAAGTCTACATCACCTGCAAAGCCCCACTTGGTGAGCCAAGCACCATTTCCCAGTGGGTGGCAGTACCTGCTGGGTACCTGCCGGGCTCCCTGCTGCTGCTGAGGGATGCTGGGGGTGAGTCAGGCCTCTGTTGACTCAGCTAGAATATAACATGATATTTTATCATGGCACAGCTGCCAATATCATATTATGTAACACTACTACAATTTAGAAGTAATCAATACATGCAATTCCATTATTTACAGAAACTCATTTAACTACAGTGTACTTAAGAGAGTCTAGTAAATGCCTCTTAAAAGAGATAAATAGTTCTATATTAGAAAAAAAATGACAAGACAAGACAACATTCCCTTCATTCTTTTTTAGTTTTAGAGGCTGTAACTGAGTCATTTGGCAAAACCACTTGTTTTAGTTAGCATCCCTCTGCACCAGAGCAGACATGTAGGGTGAGATGAGATTTCTGCATCATCCTGGTCACTCTGCAGAGTCTTTGAGGTATGGTGGAAGGTTTTGGATTCACAGTCTCTCACCTTACGTTTGCTCAGAAGTGGCTATTAATTGCGTGTTTCACCACCTCAACAATTTATTTAAATACAGCTTATTGGATATATGGAATATAATTCCCTGACTGGTTGTTTTCATACCAACCATCTTGGTTGGTATCAAATCACTTCTTTGAGCCAGCATGTATATTTTATATAAATGTACTTGTATAAATATATATAAAGTAGCTCTCCAACTTCAAAATAAAACCTTTAAAGTCAGTTATATGTTTTAGTTACCATCTTCAATGAACAATAATTGTATGAGGTCAGAAATATTTTTTCTAAGAATTTAATATTTTTCATATGAAAACATTAATTCCAATTATATGACAGAAAAAAGAAATTGTCTGAATTCTTTATTCTTATTATTCTTCATTATTTATAATTTAAGAAGGGAAAACCCTTAAAAATTGTAAGAAGAACTTTATCCAAAGCTCAGCCTTTCTAAAGGAGTTTATGTCAATGGGGCAGGGAGGAAGGGGTGATTTTCACACTTACATGTAAATGCTTTTGAAAGTGAGAGTATTAACTGACACTTCATGAAACTAAATGCAGTCCGTCCTTGGGAAAACTGATTAGACAAAGATTTCTGGCCCTTTGTTCTATCATTTGCTCTGGAATAAAATTTAAAGCCTTCCAAGAAGCAGCCAATGTTCAGGGAGAAATGGGTGGAGATGGAAGACAAATATATCATCCTAATGACATCAATTAGGGCTTCAGTTCCTCACTAGTAGTGTGCACATCTTAGAGCACTTCACTTGAAGTGCCTTAAAATGGAAAGGTACAGTGGGTATCTTACAAGTGTTAGCTGGTCATGAACTACAGTGTCATTCACTTGCAGGTCATACTTTTAAAATGCTGGGTCCCACAGTGACCTGACCTGCTGCAGCTCACACTGTACCCATTCTAGGCAGGTCACAGGGCTATGATTATCAGTACAAGATGCAGGTCTTGTCTTCACAGTTGACTCAGCCATATTTGCTTGTTTATTTTTAATTAAACATAATCCTTAGCATTTGCCAGGTAGCTTTATTTTATTACATTTGAAGATGTGCTGTTTTTCTCATCAAGGCACTTGTCTTTCTATCTAGGTACTTTGCTTCTTTTTGTAACAGGTTTTAAAGCAGGGAGGAGAAATGGGACTCTAACTCAGCAGGTGTGGAGGGCACCAAAGAGGTGCAATGAATAAGTAAAGAGTGAGATGGCTTTCCTCTGCCTAAAATACTCCCTTGGGTTGGCTTGGTAAAATAATTACAATAGTTGTAGCCAGGGCTGAGGCTCACCTTTGAAAACCTACAGTTCTGGACAGCTGTAGCTCCCAAACTGAGATAACTACCAGCCTGTATACCTCTACATTTTTACCCTCTTGAGTTTGTGTTTCTCTCTGTATGTAAAAGCAGTGAATGAAATTTGCCCTTTGGGTAATTCCCCTGATTTACACTTCCCTTACTTCCTCTGAGCAACAGAGCCTGAATGCAGAGCTGACTGCCTAGTCTGTGACATACTCTCACTGTGCTCAGATCTGATTAAAATGGGTAGTTGCAAAGCTATTAAGGTATCTGAAGCTGATCAGTTATAATTAGACCAAAACTGTCACAGTAACAAAGCAACATGAAAATGTGCTGTTCCTTTAAAGAGGAAGCAACTGCAGAAGAGCCACTGCAGATACAGCATTTTGCATAGCTAACAAATCTGATTAACTTTCCAGGTCATTCTCTGTATGCAGAATGGCTTAAATTTAAAGATAAACAAGCTCAGAATTTCCTTTTTGTGTCAAGTCCCATATACAGAAAGAATTTCCAAGCAGAACTGCAAGAAAAATAGGGCATTTTGAGCTCTCCAAAACATTGTAACATTACTATTTTCATTTTTAATAACACATTACAGCACTCCTGAATCCTTGTTGATATATTGCCATGGCCTGAAATAGGCTACTCTACGTCAGCTTTAATTTAAGGAGTGTTTTTTCATAGTAAAGCATTACTTTCATGGAATTATAATTTCCTAGAACATCTTTTCCTTGTTCTGTTCTTTTTGAAGAGCCAGGGACTTTTGTCAGAATATGAAGGTATTGTTAATAATTGATTACACTCATTGTCCAAAAACAAATCAGTCATAAATATGTTTGTTTGTTAAAACTTTGAAAGCTAGTATAAAATATTTTGTTAGGAAATGCTAAAAGTCTGACTTCAAAAAAATATTTATCTGGACCAATAGTCAATACTGCTCACAGGGTTTACCAAATGAATGTCATCCTCAAACTGTGTATTTTTAAAAACTCCTGTGCATATAAATACAATGAAACAGCTTCTTATCCCATGGTAAACTGGACTACACAGGGAGAAGCATCTTCAGGGCTCATTTTCAGAGGGGAACCTAAATCTGTGTTGCACAATCAGAGATGTAGCTCTCCGTGGCTTTTGTTTTATTGGGGTGAATGGGAGCACTGGTTACAGCAATGGAGATACAAAAAATAGAACTTAATTTTTTCAAATAAGTTTTAATACAGTTTTGGTGAGGAAAATTTGACTTTTCTATAATGAGTATATTTTTGTGTCGTTCAAATGACATTTGTAACATCTTTGAAATCTTTGCATATTCAGATATTTTTAAAATGGAAATCCAAGTGTACCAGCAGCATCCCACAGGGGATAATCCCATTTCACTCTTTCTTGTTCAGTGATTTTTACTCATGGTTTCTTCATCATTGTTTCAGGGATCTGAGGCAAAACAGAGGATGTCTCAAAGCATGAGATGCCTGAAAGTGCAGCTATGCCCTCACTGACGAGTGTGGCAACTTCTCACCAGTGGGTCTTCCATTCACCATATTGTGCACAACCACATGCAAGTGGAGAAGAGTTAGGAAAGGGTAACTCTTCCTTGCCTGTGACAGATTTCGTTGCAGAATGAGAGGTTTTGCTTTCCAGTAGCTTCCTACAGATACACCGCCTGACAGATTGAGTCAGAAAATAAATGGGGAAAGCATTAAAATTACAACTTTAGTTTCAACAGTAAAAGACCAAAACCTTGCCCTGCCTGGTACTGATGTATCAGGGATCAGTTTTTGACAGTGACTGCCCCAGTCCTGCCTCCTACCACAGCACCCACCTATGGGCTTCCAGCAGGGCAGCTGCTTCCCGAGATGGCCAAAGGGTTCAAGCATCTGCACCAGGAGCTCCTGCTCCCCTTCCCAGTGTGTCTGGTAATAAAAGCCTGAACATGAAAGCCAGGAAAGCACATCTTAATTCCAGATCTGGCACTCACTTTCCATGTCGAATTATATGTTGCATTAGGTATTCATGAAGAAAAAAAATCCGTAAGTGATTGACTATAAAAAAAGGGATTTAACAGTCTGCCCAGTGGTCAAGCTGCACACCAGATACGCAAAGCTCACACTATGCTGGTGACTGTGGTCATCATGATGTGCCATGTCCTGGTTACCCTTTTCTTACCTCAGCTGAGAGTTGTTGTGAAATCTGTACTTTTTTCCTGATGTGTGAGGCCACACCGGCTGCGTGGTGAGTTTTAGAAACACATTATGCTGCACATAGGTTTCCTGGGCAACACTTGCAGTACAGGCTTCAGTATCTGAGTTATTTGTGTTGACAAACTACTTACAATTTCCCATTACTACAGCTGTTGACTCTAGCAATTTTTACAATTTTCATATTTTGTAACAGTGAAGGTTATGTTGTAGGGGGAGAAACTAAGGCAGCTGATTAAAGATCTGCTCTGGTACATGGCTATTGCACAAACCAGCATGCCATGCTGCCTTGTGGGGGTTTTTTTGTTGTTCTTTTTTGTTTGTTGTTTGTTTTTTAATTTGTCAGTGGAAAATGCAAGTGTGATTTGGCAAAGTTTCATCAACTCTGCATATTCATAACTAGAAAGAGGACTAACACACAAGTAAAAAAAATCAAAGCATTAAAAAATAAAATAGTACTTGATTATACATTCTTACCAATATTTAAGCAAAAGAAAGAAAATAAAAAACTTTATTTTAAACTAGCCTTTTTTAATGACATCTCTAGTATTGCAATAAAGAGGGAAAGGGAGCCTGAAATCTGGCATGCAAATCAGAGTTCAGTGAGGAGAAGATCTAATTCTGTAGCAAGTACACAAAAACCTGCAAGCAGTACACAGCACGTGCTCCTCATTCACGAGTGCTTTGCTTCCTTGCCAAATCAGTGCCAGACACCAGGTCTCACCAGGAGGATGGGACGTAAAATGACCATGAGCAGTGGCTCTGCCCCAGGTACAGTGTTCCCTTGCAAGAAGCTGGGTCTGCCCTAGCCCTGTGGCAGGGATCTCCCTCCCTGGCAGAGCAGGAGATCCTCACTGCCTTCCCCAGAGGAGGGGGCTGAGGTCTGTGCACCTCAGGAGACACAGGAGTGACTTCACCAACTTCTTTTCCCTTCCCTCTCGTACCACAAGATCGATTTTATCCATTTAGAAGAGAGAAACTATCAAAGAAACAGCATCTTTTTTCAACGATCAAAATGAAGCTAATTTTAACTTTTTCTTAATAGCAGTCCTGAAAGACCTGAGATAGGAAAATTAATGGAAGAAGATGCAGTTTAAGTTACCAAAAGTACTGGCAGACAGCTGCTTAATCCCAGAATTGTTGTGTCAACTTAAACCCTTCCCCTGGCAGGGATTCAATTCTTTTCATCTCTCCTGGGAGCCTGAAAAGGTCAGGGAGAGAACATTACCCTGTGTTCACATGCAGCCTTAATCTCCTTTCTAGAAAGCTGTCTGTGCTTGAGGTTTTGTCCAGCAATTCAGGAAGGGAAAGGGCCAGATAACCTAAGTGGGCCGGATGTGGTTCAGGGGGTGGTAACAAGGCACACCCACAACAGGCAATCATAATCCCCAGTGGGGCCTCAGTGGGTTCCACCTCTGGGATTCTGTGAAGCCCCCTGGAGCCACCTCATCTGACACGACCACCCCTAATCACATAAGCATTTCCGGTTTCATTCACTGCACATCTACCTGTTGTAGGGTCTGGAGTATCTTTCACCCTGCTGATACCCTGGAGATGCTTTCCCTGGCATGGGGAGAGAAAGAGGTTTGCTCTTGGATCTGTGATATGTGTTTGGTTTCCCTGTTTCTGTATCAGGTGAAACAGGCCTATCTCCACCTTAAAGATTAGAAAGGAGCAGAACAGATAACTGATGTATATCTGTTCACCTCCATATCCTGCAAAGCTTACAAATACACTTTTCCCAGATCAGATGCATTGGAGATGCAATCTCCGTTCCCTACAATCACCACACAGCAAATCTCAGAACAGAAAAAAACACTCTCTTCAATGTGTAATGATGATCTGTGCATTTATAATCTTCAGGCCTTTTATATTAAAGTTTCTTATATTTAGGAATGGAACCACAGGCACGAGAAACCTCCAGCTGGGTTGAAACCCAAGAGCCATCTGTTCAGTGGCAAGGGCTGTGGCAGGTTTATCACAGAGAGCTCCCTTCTCCCACTGCTCCCTCCACACCCAGCTCAGGTTTCTGCCCAGTCCTCCATGGAGACAGGGATGGGGACTGCATCTGCAAATATGACACCCATCAAACCACGGAAACTGCAGATCAGTACAAGAAGGTTTAGTTCTTGCCCATTAATTTTTTTTCATGAGCAGACAACATGCATGCATGCGTGAGGCCATATGCACAGAAAGAACTTGCATCAGAACCCAGAATTAAAAGTCTGCAAGTCACTTTCCTGAAAGAACTGTGTTTCCCTGAGATCCCAGGAAATGGAGGATGAAGGAACATACACTGAAGCTACAGCTCACAGAGAGGTGCTGAGGAGAGGCTTAGCATGGGCCAGGCTCCATGGAAGGTGTACACGTGTTCTGCACCCCCATGTGCAATACCCTCCCTTGCACTTCTGACCTTGGGGGCACAGCAGAAAATGTTATTCCCAATACCAACACATCACAGGGCAGTCAGTAGGAAACTCAGGAGAGCCCACACTCTGCCTCGGTTGTGTTTTTCCAAATACACTGGACACATGCTCCTCCCTTCTCTGACTTTTCAGGGAGCAGTTTTGCTCCTTGATGTCAACAACACCTTCTAGGACCTTCCGAGGCTTCCATAAACCTTTAAATACTCAGTTAAGGTTTCTGTCCTGCACCCATGAGCATACCAAAGCCAGCCTTGGCTCATCACCACATTTCCCAAGGGGAGAGACTCATTCTCTGAGCCTCTGCTCACTGTCCCTCCTGTGGCTTCTGAACAATGACTGAAAGGACGTTTTGTCCCCAAACTACTTTCCTATCATGGCTTCTAATCAGTCTAATGCATTTTCGTAGTCACTTTATTTGAGAAATTCAACAAGAAGATGCTGCCTTTTATTTTTTTGGACTTCAACCATGCCATTCACTTTGTAGTTTTCAGAAAGTTTAAAAGTTTGTAGGAAGGATTAGGAATGAATCTACCCTTGTTCCTATCAGAAACGTTTATATAAGGTTTATATAAGTTTATTTTAGCATATATAACTTCGTGACACACACTCATGATGTAATACCTTTTGAAGTATCTTGCTTTTTAATATTTTCCAATAATTCAGTGTATCAGTAAACACCTCTCACCAACTATATTATTCATTACACTGGCCCCATGTGTATATGATTGCCAAAAATAGGGAGAGACAATTGAGCTTACTGCTAGAAACCCACACAAATCCACAGACACAGCTTAAAAAAAGAACATTTTATGTTAGGGCATTTCTATTTTAGGGGTGATACAGGTTGATTTGCTACATAATTCCAAGCAATTATGAACTTTTTTGTTCATTCTTTTCCCCCCAGGTATTCCTACTTTTCCTGGGAAATTCACAATACAGTATTAGTGTGTTTATTTGCAAAGCACAAATCCTTCTCTTTTCTCTCCTAAGCTGCATTTCTAGCTGCTGAATAAAATTATGAACACTTGTGTCATACTTTGCATATTAGCACTGACTGATCAAAGATAAACTTTGTAAGACAAGCCTCAGTATAAATATGTACATTTTAGGAAAGTTTAGACTTTGAACTGAAGGAATAGAAATTAGAACTGCAAACTCATCTTGATTTTTGGCCATATTTTGGAAAAAAAGACAGTGAGGAAGAATTATACACTTTAAATAATTGCTTTGATGAGCTTGATATTGAAATCCTCTATACTTTCTTAAAAGATGCAGAAATATCTCTAGCAGAGAAGTAGCAAATGGCAGAAGCAAGAACCAAATTGCAAAGTGACTTGTAAGCAATACACTGCAGGAATTTTTTGCTGTTTTTCACTGATGAAGCAAAAAGGATATACAGGGGAAAACATAAATGAACAACCCCATTTATTGCTTTCAGAGAGATTTATTCCCATGGGAAGTCCTTGGGACTATTCTAAATTCATTTCCCAAAGGCTGCAAGCTTACTGCAGGAAGGACTGGAAAGCAAACTTGACTCAAGGAAACCGAAGAATCTCTTTTTAAGTATCTCTGTACTAAGTGACTCAGAACCACAAGGTGGTTAGGCTACATGCTAAGTTTGTATCTTGAAACAGCTCATTTATTGGAAAAATTTTGTCATGAATTTATCTAGCTCTGTTTGTTATCCTACCTTTGGCTGCAACTACACTCCAGGTGTGGCACTCTCTAGTAACCTGGCTCTAGTTTGTGTGGGTTTTATTGAAATCAATTTTATTTTGAAATCATGGCTGTGGTCATTCATGGTGCCAAAACTCAGTAATACTGGTGGACTGTCCTAAGGAAGTTAGCTGAATATTTTCAATTTCATTTTTTGCACAAGTCCATAAGAAAATTATTTGAATGTATTCACATATGCAAGAGTCAACTGGGCTTGTGAGGCTGATTTCTGTACATTCAGGGATCTAAACATAAGATAGTGATAAAAATTACTATTTAAATGTGCATTTATAGCTCTCTACTAAACACAATAAAGAACTCCAAGCAGACAGTATTTTTATTTGTGTGTGGGTGTACTGCAGTTTCTCATTTTATTCTCTAAGCAGCACTTTGTGATATTTAGCCAGTAGGCACAATGTCAACTTCGGGATATCAGTACTGTAATATCCTTTTTCAAAAAAAACAAAGTTTGCACTGTAAAAATCAAGCATATCAAACTAAAGTCCTGCCACGTTGTTTCAGATTTTCAGGGAATAGAGATACCTCCTGTCATGTTTTCAGCTCTGAACAGAAAATAGCTGTAAATTTGCTGTGTCTGCAGACAAGGTGCCTGCGGTGAGTCCCAAGCAGCCCCTGTGTGCTGCAGCAGCCACCAGCCATGCAGCTGCCTGGGGCAGGATACCAGCTGTGCCCTTCACCACGGTGGCCCACAAAGTGATCCCTGGGTTTCAGCTGTATGGCAGCAGAATATGATTTATTCTGGACCCCAGTACTGATGGTATCTGAGTAACAAAACTTGAATTTCCCCATTCATGACCCAAACCATGCAGGTAATAGAGGTTGCAGCTATAACCCCACAATGAGAAAGTGTCATGCAGAATAAGATATCCCAAGAACATAATGTATTTAAGGGCAATTTTCCTTATCCTTCCTATTTATTGAAGAGCTCAGATGGAGAGTGACGATCAGAATTGAACCTCCTCACGGTGCCTGCTGCCCTCATGTCTGCTTCATGTAGAGGTGTCCAGGTACAGAATCTGGATTGCTTCAGAATAAAGCAAAGTGGAAGATACCTCTACAGAACCCCCACCAGTAACAGAGATTCACCACAAAGTAGCACTGCAGACAAAAGCATGAAAATGTATTAGGAGAATGCCAGGTCTTCAGCAGAATTTGTTCTGCCCTGAAGACTGACACACAAGCCTAACCTGCATGGCTTCAAAATGCTGGGCATCTTGCTACTGTTGCCTGCTTACCAGGCAGAATATGGCTACATATTTCTTATCAGATAAAACAACCAAGATAAATCCCTTTTGTGCAGCCATCCATTGAATCTTCTGTGCAGCACCATCATATGAGTTTCTTGGACAAAGTCCATCATTTAGATTTTGACTACTGCAGGTGCTTATTTTCAAAGGAGTTTTTAATTCACTGATGTTTAAAGATTTATTGGTTTAATTATTAGTTTATTTTCTGCTTTATTACTACCCTTTGATGTTTCTGTTTATTATAAAGCTTTTACAAGGGCTGTTACTCCTGCCATTCAGAGATCTATCAAAGTATGATTTAAGGTAGCACATACATTGCTTGATGAAGAGGAGATGTAAATTCTTTTTTCACTCATTAAATATAATATTTTGCAGAACATTTTAATAATGGTGAAATGAATAATAAGTCTGATTTGGGAATGTCTGAGGGAACATAAAGCTGAGGAAGGAGGCGGATGAATTTTCCAAACACCACTTTCTGACGGCTATGGATGAATATCTCAGTAAAAACACTACAAGATGCTTTGGTAATGGAGCATCCCTTGTGGACACTGAAGTCATGTGCTGAAAGAGCAACATGCAAGTAACTTTGAAATGAATTTTCTATTTTCAATTCAAGAAGGCAGAGAATGGTGTCTCATCTCCATCATCAGCAGAATTACTGTTGCATGCTGCATGGAGTTACAACTCTTCCAGAAGAATGGGGGAAGACTCCACAAGGCCAGCAAACTGGAAAAATTAATTGTTTGTGCCAAGGAGAAAGATTAAAAAGCTTTCCATACATCCAGTTGCATTACTTTCTATTGCTGAATCATGCTTGCTAAGCATGAGTTTTGAGTAAACCTATAGTTTACAATCATCACACCATTTTAAGAAGATCAGTATCACCATATGAAAAAATTTGGAAATTGTGTTTTTTACTTTCTGAACAGACAAAAAGTAGACAGCAGCTATTAACATACCCAGATTTTAAATATTGGTTAAAAATCTATCTCAGGGTTTTGGAAAAGATGTTACATCTCAGTGAAGGAGCTGATAAAAAGCCTTTTTAATGAGCTAATGAAATTTGAGTGCCAAGTGTCAGGCTCCCAAATGACAGAGGTCAAATATTAGGAAGCTGAGTAAATGCAGAAGACTAAAACCAGTGAGTTGCAGATTTTCAGCAGCTCTCTGAAAGCAGACACTTCATATTTAGAAACTAAACAGCAAATTTTAGTATTAGTTCAGAAGATGAATATAAAAAGCTTTAAAATGATCATTCTATTAAATTCCAGTTCCAAATCTATCCCAAAGTACATGCATCTTCACAAACCTACTGCAAATACAGCCTTCATCTTTTATCAGTAAAATACCAGAGTCCAACTCTGGAAAAATTAAATTTCTCATGTCCTTTAAGACCGATCCATACTTACATACAAACTTAATTCAGAAATGACCAAGATATTGCTTCTTGCATCCAAACACAGTTTAAAGCCATTAGATATTCCTGCAATTCCCTTTGATGAACATTAAATAGCTTCTACTCTCACGTAGAGTCTGAAGGTCATCTTTCTCCCTTGCAGAAGCATGCAATTTATATTTTAAAAGTCCTACAGTATATTTTATGGAGCATAGTTATTTGCTTGCTGTTTTTCTTTGTTCGTTTGTGAGGTTTTTTTATTACATTACATACCAAGAAACTGTTTTACTTAATATCTGTGGGGTTTTTTGGTTGTACTATGAAATTATCTGTTGTCTAAGGGACTCTTCATTTGATAGACTGATGTAAAGTCCTGATACAAAAATTCTGTAAGATTGCCAAAAGCTATTGGAAAAGCTTCCATCAGACCTGGAATTACTACACTGGTTATCAGTTATGCAAAGAGGTGCTGGAAGGCTGGGCCACACTTGCTGGGCCCGGGAGGAGAGTCTGCCATCTTCTCTGCCCTTGACTCACACAGTCTCCATTCTGGCTGGAGAAGAGAGAAATCACACGCTCCCTGGAGCCTTGTTTAGTGACATTCTCAGATAAAACAGCCAGAGCACAGCTCACAAGCAGAAGTCCTTACTTACAGTCAGCAAAAGGAGAAATTAACAGACAAAAAGATGTTACATCACAAATGCCTGAAAGCAAGACAAGGGAACAGCCTCGTAACACATTCCTACTTTGAGGCTACAAAACACATACATATTTTCATGTGAAAGCTATACCTCTTCTGCAGCCTAGAGCCATTTCTCTGTCTTTCCCTGTCAGTGCTATGGCTGTGACATACGCTGGCACTATGATAAGTCCACAGCAAACACATCTATCCACTGATTTCCATGCTTTTGATGTAAACGGTTAAAAAAAGGTGGTTCGCATTATGTCCTTCTGACCTTGGAAGTCGGGGGCTTTGTATAACTGTAGCCTCTCTTCTTTCTTGTTACAACCATACTGGTAGAATTGTCCTCTCTCAACCATATTCCTCATTTTACATCAGCATTTGGTGTCTCTGCTTCATTGCATTCACAAAAAGCTATAAAAAGTAATGAACATATTTTAGCCAATTGGTGTGTGCAAAGAATGATCATTAAAACCGAGTGAAGCTTGTGTGGATGAGATGGGCACACCAGGGTTGTGAAGGAGCTCTGTTGGGAGGGATCTACACATTTCAGGAATTTTGTGAAGCTTTAGAGGTCAGATGAGTGAGCCTGCATCTCCCTTAGCCCACTCTTTCTCACCAAGCCGTGGGGATGAGATCCCACAGATACACCACCAAGCAGTGATCCTCATCCATGAAGGTCTAATCATCCTTCATGCCCTGAGCTATTAATGATATCCCAGTGCCTCCTGTGGCTGCCTGTGCACCAAGCTGGGTCTCCACCTCCTTGGCATGAAATGATATTCAAGTTAAAGTCAGAAATATGCCTATTTTCGGACATAGACCAAAATGTGACACATTAAACTTGATCACCTAATGTCTTCAAAAAGAAGGCATCAGCCAATGAGGACTTTAAAAAAATTTCTGGATGATCTAAGACTCTTTGAGAAAATACATATTCTAAAAATAAGATTTTTTTTTTGTAAGGAAATTGTTATCTAAATATTAGTACATATCTTTAATGGATCTCATAAGTGTGAATATATCTTTCATGAGATGGGCAATAAAAATAGTTTTGTGACATTCTCCTAATTTTGGAATTAAAGCTATTTCACAAACAAATAAACTTTGGCCATGTGAGGTTCTACAGCAGGACTCAGAGCTTGCATACCTTTATAGTCATAGTGTCTTTTTTTTATATACTTATAACTTATATTCTGTCATATATTTGTGTTTGTAAGTAAATAGCTGTGTTGGTGTGACTGTAAAAAATAATCTAGCCTCCAAAATAAGTAAAGTTTTTAAATATAGAAATAAGGCCAAAATACCCTCATGAAATTAAAACACTTTCCGAGCTCTTGAACAATTGACCATCAATTAGGATATATTTGGCTGTAGAAATACTCCTAGCTGAATCAATAAACACCATTAACTACAAACAATTCCCAAATCTGTCCTATTTTCCCAGACTCAATGCATTCTTTCAGTCTTACTGAAGAACACGCTTTCCCCTGATCACTATGGATTAACATAAGCATAGGGTTATATTACTTCATTTAACATCAGTTTATTAAAGATATATCTCTTGTTCTGCCATGGCAATGAAGGCCATTACAAACTGCTTGTGTTAATATTGCAACAGATTACAGTGGAGATTCCTGTAACCTTTTAATGTCATGGGAGTACCAGTGCTCCTCTTTCAACTCTGGAAGTCAGTAAGAATGTATCACATCTTATTAAACAGACTGGCAAAGGATTTCAATAGCTGCAAGCTTCAACTATTTGTATTTGCTTATTTAGAATGATACAAGAATCAGTGCTAAAGATTAATCACGTTAATATTGATGATAACATTGGGAGAAAAGTCATGTATTTGGTCTACAACTGCAGATGGCTACATTTATTTCTGAACACTGCAGAGCACAATTAAACCAAGATATTGCTGTTGTAACAAGCAAAATGCAAAAATGCCAGGCGTTTCTAATCAGAGAAATCTGCATGCATGAAGTCAAACTCAGATGTCAAGGTGAGGGCAGACAAGAAGCTACAAAGAATGAACAGCTGTGATTTCCAGTCTTGCAGAAGCCCAGACATATGAAGGAACCAAATCCCATCAGCTGCTCTTGTCTTCTGCTTAAACTACTCAACCACAGAACACTGCTGCAAAGATCCTCTTTATGGGTTCAGTGCCTGCTTTCAGACTCAGCCTTGCACAGATCATGTTATGCTGACTGTAACATCACAAAAAAAAAAAAAAAAAAAAAAAAAAAAAAAAAAAAAAAAAAAAAAAAAGGTAAAAAAAGCAACTTTCTGTGCCAGGGTTGCTCGAACAGCTGACCCCACGTGCACTGGAAATAAATAGGTTTTAGGCCACATAGTCTCAGACTTTTACTTGATGTATGCATGTTGATGATCTGAACGCTGAAGTGGGGAAAAAGGGGGCAACATGAGACAATATTTTTGTTCACAAAAAATACTTTTCACAGGCCTAGCACTTCTGGGTTCAGGGGCAGAATTAAGTAGCAGAAATAAGTAACTGATCAAGTTCAAAACAAGTCAGAGAGAGATATTAGCTGCTGGAGGGCTGCTACATGGCAGAGGCATACTGGGAAAGAATCAGGAATGTGTGATTTACAGAGAATTCCGTTAAAAACACTGAAAGCAAGCAAGAAAGGTTCATTGGTTCTCCACTGCTTGTGCTTTGTGCTCAAGTGCTTTGTGCTTGGTGACTTGAAGCCAGCTCTGGTGAGGTGAGTAAGCCTCTCAGAGAAACACCAGAGACAAATCTTAAAAGTGTTGGAAAACCAACATACTGAAACCCATGGAAGTGGCAGCAGAAGACAATCTTGCCAGTGTAACAAAGCAGATGTCCTGAAGGTTGCAAAGGCCAATGATTCCACAGTGGAACTCATCAAGCAAGAAGCCCGAGAGACTTCATCAGGCAGAAAATCATGCTTGGGGGACCTGGCCTGCACAGGGGCTTTTGTTGAAGACACGTTGAAGACAGAAGTAAAGTAAAATCTCCAAGAAGCATGAGACAAGTATTGTTTTCACCTTCAAAGAGGGATGGGTTTCTTTTAACTCCTGGTTCTAGGCATTTAAACAACAGGTATAACTGCATCCACCAGGAACTTCTCAGAAGTTATGCCTGCAGGCAAATCTCTCAGAACTGTCATCCTCTCCTGCTCCAAGAGATTGAAAAAAAGAGAAATTTTTCTGCATGTGATAAGAGTCAGCAAATTAAAGCTCTCATGGACCAAAGGAAAATAAAGCAAGCTCTACCATGGGACTTGTGTTAAGCCTTTTTTCCCCCTTGCTATCAGAGGAACTAGCTTGAATAATTGTAGTGATCATAAATTGTTATGCCACCATGTAAATAGGAAAGCCTTTGTAGTGAAATCGTATCTCAAGCCACTTAGTGATTAGCAGCTCAACACTCCATCCAGATAGTCAATAGCATCACTGCAATGTGCCTACTAATTGAACCAGCCCACCTCACAAGAATACAAAATTCAAAGTGTTTCCTTAAAAAAAACACAACAAAGTACAGGAACAGATTTGCTGTGAGACTGGTGGGACTGTAACCCTCATTTTTCCAGTTAATTCCTATCATGTGCAACACATGGATGCCTGAATCAGCAATACTGTCCTGTGGCCAGTCTCTCCATTCAGATCTAGACTGGATGCCTCTGTACTGGCCAAACCTCAGGGTGATGAAGGCATATATAGTAATCACCACATCCACACCTAATACAATAAAACAAAGGAATAATTCAGGATTTAGAAAAAAAAATATTAATGACCTCACTTCAAAATGGCCTTCAGGGACATGAAACAGAATATTTGCACTGTCAGATCAAAGAGTCAATATTGATTCACATGTAAGTTCCTTTTTTATGATTGAATTTTAATTTTTTAAATCAGTTGCAACCTCTCTGTTGTGCCAGATCTGATAACCAATTAATTATCAGATGTTTATTATTGTTACTCATAAGGGATGAATACTGGTTACATCAAGATGTCCCTATAAAACTCACTGTTTGCATACTGCAGCTGGCACTGAACCAGCTCTCTAGGGAAGCTCAATCTATCATTATGCCCTTAGCATCCCAAGGGGTTTTGGTTGTAACAATTTAACTTATCTACCAGGCTGGAAAACAGCTGTGAAATAATGTTTTTTCTGATCAGAGTAAAAATACTAGAAGTGCTTTTTGGTTTGGGTTGTTTTTTTTTTTCTGTGTTACTAGAAGGATATGGATTATCTTTAGTTTCACAAATTTAATTTACTGTAACAGAAAATCCTAGTGAATTGTTCCTTGCTGCCAAAGAAAGCATCCTATAATTGGTACTGTGATTGTTGCTGAATTTAGGACCATGCAGGTGTGAGAGGGAGGGTAAAGATAAGAGAGTGTATTTTCAGATTACATCTGAGAAAACAAGAATAATCACCATATAAATTAGTGTATTTTTCTCAGTTGTCAGCATTATAAGTCCCCATGTGTTAACAAATGGAAAATAACACATTCATTGCAGCCAATCTAAACTAATCCTAGTGTGAAGAAAGCCAGCAGATGACCTGCCAAGACAAGCAGCATCTCAGTGTGACCATGCAGACTTCATTGGGCACAAGCAGAGAAGAGTGCACGGTTGCATTTAAATGATGATCAGGCTGCCAGCATCTCTGTACCTGGGAATCACAGTTTATACTACAAAATAGCAGAATATCACACCTGCATATTGTCAAATGCTCCCTTGAATGTCTGCAAGCTGATGGAACTAAATCATTAAGCTGCTGGAAAAATGGTTCATGTCTTGAGTTGTGACATATGGAATAGGTTTTCCACTGTCTCTCTCTCTCTCAAATTCAGAGTAATTTGAAAGATTATATGTCTTCCCTTGATCTTTAATATACTCATTTGTACCATGATTTTATCACACTTGTATTTGTTGACTGAGAAGCTCAGTGGTATGAATTAAATAGTAATTGCTCACAGAACAGGAATTGCTCAAGAAAGTTTCCAGCTCGTTGAAATGCACAGATCTGTATCCCAGGAGTGTCTTACTAGAAACATCTTCGTTATGTTCATGGTTTAACTGTGTCTTACACTTTGCCAATTAATAAGATTTCATAACCCCTGAGGTTTATGTGCAAGCAGGATTTGTCAGTGAGTTTTGAATCCAAGATACTGGAGCAAAGTAACTACTCTGGCTAATAAATCCCTCAAGTAACAATTAGTATTATCAATGTTTTATACAGAGTTTATGATTCCAGTAAAATTGCCAAATTCCTTCTTTGACACATGCAGCACAGAAATTTGCCTTGTCTATCGAAAATGGAACCAAGATTTTTTTTCCAATTAAGGTCATGTCTCTCACAGGGATGATGAGTGCTTCTTGCTACAGCACTCACAGTGTAACAAGGCTACAAGTCACCTCATCAAACTACCCAGGCTTCATCCCAAGGATCTGAAGCAGGGAACAAACTGTTCCAGATGCAGATCCAGGAGATTTAAAAATGTAAATTAAAGAAAAAAAAAGTAGGAAGGAAAAGAAGGATACATCGTTATCGCCTCTCTATTCACTGTATTTTAGGCCTGTTCACACTACCTCTGAGACTGTCCCTAATACTGTGACCAGTCAGCTCATTTAGTGAAAGACTGACATAATTTCTCCTCCTCCTATCTGAGAAGAGCAGATTTGCACAGAACATAACAGTACACCCATGGTTCAGGGGACAGCTAGCATATGGGGTGTTTTTGCAGTCCTATTGTCCACCAGCTGAGAAGAACACTGCTTAGAAAACCATAAACTGAAATAATCTGATCTCAGCCTATGTTTTCCTTGTGTCCACACATCATAGAGACTTATTCCATTTAATAATAGGAAGTAAAGTATTTTCCTAGCACCTTGCAAACCTTATACCTGAAGTTTAGGGCTGTCACAGGCTCCTTTCTGGCATTTATGAATATTTGATGCTGAGCAAGGTAAAGTGGCAAAGAGATCTTTTGTGTCTCTCTGCAAATCCAGATTTTCATATTTTATATTCATAGTAACTCAAATACATCCAACAGGAAAAGTAACACAGAATTGAGAAGCATCACAGACTGATCTGGGTTGGAAGAGACTTGTAAAGATCTTCTCCAACACCCTTGCCATGGGCAGGGACATCTTTCACTAGATCAGGTTACCCAAAGCCCTGTCCACCTGGGACTTTGAACAACCTGACATCAGGAATGAATCAGTAATAGAAAAGTACATAATCCATAATTTCTCTGCACAGAATCTGCAGCTCTTTACTAGTACTACAATATCTTAAAATTTGTCATATCTTAAGTGAAGCATTTTAGAAACTACTGAGTCAAGAGCTATGATAGTTTAAGTTTATATTAAAGGAATACTGTTGAGGAAAACCAGCATGAGGTTGCTGACCTTCAGGTTTTCACTCCAATATTGCAGTTATGTGTGCCTCTTAATTAACTTCAGCTTTATAAAAACTCCTAGTGACACAGTATAAGACAAACTAGGTGCACCTGAAGGGGTGGGGAAAATAATCAAGAGACTGTCATACAATATTCTGAATGTGAATTATGTAAGTGAAGCAGCAGCTGCTTGTTTATTGGTTAAGGATCTCAATACCACTTTGGTTATTAGCTGTATTTCAGAAATCATAAAAATGAGAAAAAAAAAAAAAAAAGCAAATATAAATAAATCAATAAATTATTTTTTCTCCTGTTTGGATTAATTTTTATATATATGTTGACTAGGTACAGTGCAAAGCAGATTTTTGAAGATAAAGGTGAAATTCCTGAATATTCAGACCTTTGATTCAACTGTACCTTGCCTTTTGAGTCATCACATTCCCAGATAAGAAAATAGACCTGGCTATCTTGGGCAGGAGAAGCACAAGTAGAATTGGTTCTTTAACTAAAACCATGCATTGCTCCAGATTCATAGGTATCTTTCTTCCACGTCTCTTGAGAGCCCATAAATATTCATAGAACAGGACTGTAATAGTTTGCTTAACTTGTAATTGAAAATGTATTTTGGAGATTTATAGTGTGATCTTGGGAACTTCAGCTGTCCTCCTGGTATGCAAACAAATGTGTAACATACTTCATGTGGAAGCCAAGTCTGTCACTAGAAGAATCTCTGCTGTCTCCTGATGACATTAAAAGCAGCCTTTTTAACAGCATAGGGAAATGATGATGACATCTGCTCCCCTCACTGGTACTTTTTTTTGCAGGGTTGCTTTTAAAAATCTTTTTCAGTAATCCATGAAAAAATGTGTCAGAAGCAAATTTTAAAATATACAGGTTTCTCTCTCTCTTCCTGCCCTTGTTTTACTTTCACATCATTGGTTATCACTTTGATATCGTTATTCGATCTGCAAACACTTGGCCTAAAAAAGAAATGAGCTGACTGCTTTCCATCCCTTGGTCCCAAAGTATAGTAGTGACACTGATGCTCCAAAGTATTACTAATTCAGCATTTGTCCATTTCAGCACGGTTTGGGAATTAGTTACTTACTGAGTGTGACACCTCAGGCAAAACATTTTACAAAGACCAGTGTAGAATAATTGCAATAATTGCTAGGAATAACTCAGACTAGATTCTTACTTTTTAAGTAAAGGTAACCAGTGGAATGAGGCTTGTGTACCATGACTACCTTGCCAACTCCAAGAGAAATTGCATTGAGGGTGGAGCTGCATGGAAATGCCCCAGCCACGCTCTGTGGTAACAATAGCCACTAACTGCATTTTTGAGACCCAACAACCTGCCACCCTTTGACAAATGCTGTTCTTGAAGTGTACTTTTGCTCATTCTAAACTCATTATACAAAAAAATACATAAAAAAAAAAAAAAATCTCCATCCTCAAGTTACCCACCTCCAAGGTATAAGCACCCCTCACTGAGCCTGTGCTCTGAATTTTCTCTAGCCTATACCTTTAAATGTGAAGTGAGAGAACTTTGTATCAATCACAGTAAAGAAATGCTTGACTAGAGTGACTCAAGCTCCACCTGTCAGGTAAAATTGTATAAAAACAGCCAACAGGAGAAAGGTTATCAGGGAAGATACCATTGCAGGGACACCCTTGACCCCTGGGACCAGTCAACTGGCTGAGCCTCTCTTCCTTCCCACTGGGAAGGCCAGGTTGGCCTCCCCTGGAAAATCTCTATAGAGTACTCATAACCTAGGTATTTTGCACATGCTTCTTTTACAGACAGTGAATTTATCACTGGCAATCCAAAAGAACTTCTATACTGTTTCTTTAATAAATTACACTGTTCATTAATCTGATAGTAAGAAACCTCATTTAGTGCAACCAAATTCCAGCTTGTGTCCTTGATTATTTTCTTATTAGTGTGGTGTTAGCAGTGCATCCAGACTCTTGTTTTTCAGCCTAGTAAAGGTTAATTGGCCACCACTCAGAACCTAAATCCAGATACCCCCAGCTCCTCTAATATTTTCTACCAAATTTCTTTACTCTCACTTTAACGTAACAACCAGACAGAAACATCCCTGAAACAAATCCAGACTGCTGTGACTGAAGCTATCACATAAAGAAGATTCCCATAAGCACTCCCAGTTTTCAAATAAGCCCACTGGCTTACTTAGCTCCTCAACAGCATCACACAGGAGAGCTCACATAAGCAAACATGATGTATGTTTTTCTTGAGGGAAGATCTGAAAAATTGCTTGGAAAGAGGTAAAATCTAATTAGCAAGTTTGGAATGAAAAAAAAAAATTAAGACTTCTTTGCCCAAATTTCCTTCAATTAAAAACAAAATGAAACAAAACAAACACACACATACAGACACACAAACCCCCAAACCAACCAAACAAAAAGACCAAACAAAAGAAACCAAGCAAAAAAACCCCAAAGAACCTGAAAACAACTAAAGAAAAACACATGAACAATAAGTTGCTCATACACTTTTTAATTATAGGTTGCTTTTCCTATTAAGACCATGGCAGATGTTTTGATCCTATTTCTTTAAGGATTTCCTCACTTAGCTGCAAATCTTTTGAATTGCAGACTTACATTGCAAACCATTTACATGGTCTCAGAAGAACAGAAATTTTTAAGAACTCCATTTCTGGATGGACTATAGTAATACAGAGACTATATTGAAATAGCCTTGTTGCTATCATACTTCTAAAAGCTACAAATACGTCCCTTTTTGTAAGATGTTATGCTACTAACTGTGTGTGTCCTGTATGCACAGATGTTTCCTCAGAAATCTTTTTGGTGAAGTAAGGGTTATCTTACCCTTAAGGGTTATTTGTGATACTGACTCCTTAAATTAAGCTGCTTTTTCATTCTGTGCTCAGAAGTCACTATCAGTTATCCATGTACATCTATGATAATTATATATACTTGAAACTTTATTACAAAATAATTAAGGGCAAGAGAAAGAAAATATAACAACTCCATCTATAGTAAGGTCATTGTCAAAAGTAGCTATTTTTTATGATGCATGTAATTAGAAAGAATATATGACACAAGAGAAATGGGCCCAAATTCTCTGTATGTAAAACAGATGCTCATTTCTTCTTATTAGTTCTAGATGAAGTAACTCCTGAAAACTAACCAAAATGCCATCAAATACTGACATTGTTTGAAAAGGTAGTTGTAGTGTTCAATTAGCTGCAGATCTCTGATATTTTTAATATTACCAAAATGTCTTGCACTAAGACTGCATTAAAATATTCATAAACCACAAAATACTTTTTCCCCTGGGAAATACTACTTAAATGATATTTCAAATTTCTTTTTGTTACAAAACCTCAAATTGTCATACCAGGTCTGAATTAAACCTTTATTTTTGAATCAAACTCTAGCAACATATTTTTCTGTCAATTTATTTTAGTTTGATACTTGGGTTTTTTGCCACCTTTTGTAAATGCAGAAACTACTGACCTGACTCAAAAGGCTTTAAGCCAAGGCTAGAGTTGTTTTATAAAGTATTTTGTTCAAGGTGCACCTGGACAGCAAAAGGGTAAGACTGTACTGGCTGCTGAGATATGGAAGCAATCAACTGTTTGAAGAAACAAACATTTTACAATTACAGAAACATTCTTAATGAATCACAGAAATAAGCATAAACCCCATGACCTGATATCCACAATATCTTGTACACGTATATTTTTTTTTAAATGCCATTAGCTAACTTTGCAAACCACTTTTTATTTCTCTTACTGACTGCTCTTTTCCATTAGTGATTACATTTAGCAACAACCTGACATAGTCTGTCAGGAATCTGTGTAATTGGGTGGAAAGTATTGATAATGAGACCTTATTCCAATTAGGCAGATACAGTGCAGAACTTACTAGGTCAGCAAAATGTGTTCAGGAATGTTTCAAGGACACTTGGCACCCTGAAGCACACACGCATACGCTCATACATACAGGACTTTCCTCCCTCACAAAATTTTAACCTTTTTAATGAGATAAAAGACAACTTTGAATGAACATGAAAGCAAATTTAAATATAAACTGCAATATTAAGATTCTGATAGATTTGTTTGTTCAAGTTGCACATAAAGAAGCATTTTTTATTTATTAAATATCCTAAATAATATGGTTAGGATAAAACCAAATGATGACAAAATGTAGCTTTTGGAAATTCAGGTGAAGAGCTATAAACTTGTAATAAAGCATGCCACACATGTTGGAAAAGTGAAGGGACAAGGAGAGGCTGTGGGAGCCACCCACAGGTGAGGTGTGACTGTGATTTCCTGGAGGACCAACGATACTACTGATGGATGGCACTGCCTGGATCTGCTGGTGACTGTGGTGAACTGCCCAGTGAGGTGGTAGATTCTCCGTCCCTGGAGACATTTAAAAAGAGACTGGATGTGGCACTCAGTGCCATGGTCTAGTAACTGCACTGGTGGGTCAAGGGTTGGACTTTATGATCTCTGAGGTCCCTTCCAACCCGGCTAATTCTATGATTTTATGAAAATATTTCCATTGGAAGCCCCTCCAACATCACTGTCTGCCACAGATTCTGTGCTCTGGATTCCATGGCAGACTGCATTACTCCCAGGAGAGCACAGCTTTTCAGTAAGTGACAGCATCTGAGCTATGTGACTGATGCATGACTGGCAAGAGGATCAGGAGCTGCAGGTTGGCTGCTGCTGTCTGTAGAAGCTACTAAGGTTGTCTACATCAAACTGGAAGGGTCACTGTGTACCTTTGTATATGCATTTGCATATGATGCATGCAGTTAGTAGGCTTTCTTGCTTATACTCTTGGAGAAACTGTTTCTAGAATATTTCTTACTGAACAGAAACAGTAAATGCATCTCAATATGACTTTGAAATCCTTCTTGGGTGAATTGTTCACTAGAGAACATCAGCAGGCAGTTCTCGTAGCAGTATTTGTATTCCTGGTCAGAACAGCACACCTGAGTACACACTACAGAAAGTGTCAGCCCCAGATGATGTTTCCACTCTTTCCTTCCAACACTCATTGAAGCCTGGAAACCCTACTGTGTGTATTTGACCTATCATAATACAACAAAAATTAAAGCGATTGATGAAGTTTATTTCATTTCTATTAATCTCTCCTAAATTCCAAATACTGAGGGTATAGCTGCTTGCTACCATGTCTCCCTCCTGGAGCCATACATTGAGGAGGCTATAAATAACACATGGCTGCCAGTCCCCCATAACTGGAAAGCCAGGAGAGGGGCCTGGTACCAGCATCTAACCCAGCTGGATAAAATGGTACAGAGGGCAGGGCAGCTCTGGGACAAAGCAAAGTTTCCTCTCCAGCTCACTTGATAAGATTCAAATCAAGTTAGGCATGGGTGGAACCTAGAGATGGATCGTACAAGGGCACAGTCAGTTTCCATTTCCTTTGATCAAAGAATGGTAGAGCTGGTGTTTAGCAATAACTTGTGCTTTGCCAGCATGCAATAATATTTTCCTGTACTCAGAACATAACTGTAGTAGCAGCTCTGACTGAAAAATCAGGTTGTATCTATGAAGTACCATGCACTCAAGTAACTGTTATTTTGACAGATTGGCCCCGATTCTCATCACATTTCTTGAGAGAAATGTTGTATTATTTCATAAAAGAACTCCTGCAATACCCATTTATGTCAAAGTAAGATCATAATGCAGGCTTGCAGTCAAGGATGATCAAAATTTCTCTCTCAACAAATTCTGGGTTATGTTTTCATCTTGAGACATGTACCACTGCTGGGGTCCAAATTTCAAAGCAAAGAGTTTGTGAGGGAATATTTATTTCTCTGTTCTTGATAGATAGCAGAATTAAAGCTTGGCTTTCAACATTTTCAAAGGTGGAAACAAATTTATTTTATTTCTGCCATTAGAGTGTAAAAGGGCGGGCACAATGCTATCAAAACATAAGCATATGCAGTCAAAGCAATATGAGCCTGAGCTTTTCCTGATGAGTTTCAATTAAATGAGGAATTAGGTTAAAAATTATGCTTCTTTCTCTGCTCCATTCAAAAGAAAGGAGATGTGATAACTAATATTGGTCCAAATTCCCTTAGCCATTTATCTATTTAACTCTTTCAAATTTTTATAAGAATTATGAACACGGGGCCGTTATAAGCAGAAGACTGCATTAGATTTCCATTAGCTGTAATTTTCTTTATAAGACCTAGAATCTCACTAAACTGCTCTTTGATATCTCAAATGACCAAAACTTGGAAAATGACTCAAACCTGGTGTTTGCCAGAGTAACTTTTTTCCACTACAGAACTGTGGTCAGTGAGCATGGGGATGCTCCAAACACCCTGGAGCTGTGAGGAACATCACAATGAGTTCCTTTCCTACCAACTGGAGCATTTCTGCCTCTGGAATTAGTTGTCCCTGCCCGTCACGCTGCCCTACTACCTCACATTACAAACTTGTGAGACAGTCAGGAATGTCAGAAAACTCCCAACCTTTTTGAAAACTAGTTTGGGACCAGATCAGTGACAGCACCATCTCCTAAAGAGAACTCAGTATGGACTACAGCTAGGATTGCCCTGGCTAGGAATCCTTTCCCAGGTATTTGATGTGTACAAATGTGCAGATGACCTCATGGCTGGGGATGTTAATCCTCAAGGGTCAGAATGCAGCAGTGCTTGTTCTCAAGCTGGCTGTCCCTGTGCCTTGAAGCACAGGTACCCAGCAGTAATAAGTTTGTGGACAGCCTACAAAACACGGTGAGCTACATTGCTTCTGCAGGGTGTTCTGCTCCTGTGCCAACACTGAAAAATCAGCCAGCAAGAAGTTAAGGTAGCATAAATAGTACAGAAGATGGTGTAAATTCTTCAGTTAGTGTCTTATTCCCAGCAAAAATTCAGGCAATTGTTGCAGCTGCTTACACCTGAAAAAGGATGGCAAATGCTGGCTTTTGCTAAGAAACCCCAGCTTTTATTTAAACACATGTGACAGCAACTTGTGAAATGGGGGATGGACAGAACCACCATCTGGCTTCAGGCAGTCCTTGAGTTTGCCCTTGCATGCCCAGACTGTCAGCAGTGGCTGCATGTGCACCCTCCTCTGCTCCAGCAGAACAGCACACGGGAGCAGAATCCTTCCCAAGATCGGTGAGACAATTCCCTAGGTGCCTGTTGTTTGTGGAGAGTTCAAGCACTGGTGTTAGTAGCACTGTCAGTGTATCACTTCCCCAGAGCTGGTTCTCCTCCTGGTTTGAAAATACCATAATTGGGACCAATGTTATGGCAATATTACCTTTTTAGTTGTTCATTTCCTGCCCTGAAGTTTCTGTCAGAAAAGACAAACCATGTCATTATTCCCTATCTGCTGAAATACCTGTATTTTAATAATTGTAGGGCAGCTTACAGTGTAATGATTTTTGTCTAGTCTAGAGCACAGACACAACTGTATTGTTTTACAGTTAAATCCAGTCTGTAACAAATAAAGTAGGTCCACTTAAAAAAAAAAAAAATAGCCTCTGAGGTTTCCTGCCAGCAACGGGCCAAATTTTGCAGTACAGACTTTAATGTTCCTCTCTCCATATGCAGGTTATAGCTTTTGGACTGTGTTCTTAGAGCTGATCTACCATGGGACTGCATCCAGGGCCCGAAATTCCAAGGCAGTGACAGTATGATTACCTCCATCAACTGGCAGGAATGACTTTGATCTTTCCCAGTGGCTTCTCACCCACCAGCCCATGACTCGCTCCCCCTTCCTACCACTTGCCATTTGTTAGAGATTGTGAGCATAACTTATAAGCAAGTTGTTTATTTTATAATTGTTTTGACTTTTCCACATCTATGTTTATCCCCATGCCAATTTGTTTAATACAGATTTGTGTTGCCCCCCAGAATGTTTCCTGTGATTTAGTAGCCTGCACACCAAGGTAGTGCAGAGATATCCTTGTTCCTGAAACCTCAGAATTAGCTCTTGCTGAAACACTGGCCATGTTTTAAACTCAGGGTGCTAAATATCTCTTTTAAAATGTTGGCAAACTAACTTTATTTTTTCCCCTGTCCATGAAATTTCTTTATCTTTGTTACACCTCTCCAGAACTTTGAGGGTCACAGGGCCACACAATAATTCTAGGAATAGCTCCAAGATATGAATAATTATCTCTCCTGCCTTCATTGTTAGATGCTTATACAGCCTGTTCTATGCCCTATCTGGATAACTCTAATTCATACATTTGGGGGCCTTTCTGCTATTTCCCTGGAGCTGCCTGTAGTTTGTGCACAACTCTATTGCCAAGACAGCAACCAGAACCAAAATCTCAGTGGGAACGTGGTGCTGCAAGAGGTAAACTGCCTTGTAATGAAGTAGAGGATCCAGTTCTAAGTCTCACGAAGTGTTGCCCTACCACATACATGAAAGTTGGTTTGTTCTCACTCCCTGTGGCTCTTCCACCACTCTCGGTGAGGAAATGCTGGCTTCTTTGCCCGGCTGAGCTACAAAATGGATACTATTACTCCTTGTTGCTATTTCTCAAACTTACTGTCTAGCCTTGTTAATACTCTCTGAATGCCCGTGCCTTGCTGTTCCACAGAAAGGGTCTGATTTCAGCCTCGTGCTTCAAGGAGCACTGATTTATTCAGGCACAGGGGGCCACAGGATGGCAGCAACATGTGCTTCTTCAGACTCTAGGACACCTGCTTGCCCTTGCCTGCCAAATAACATTTTGTTCATGGACACTTCTGGTTGCCACCAAGACAGATTGAATTACAGCAGGTGCCTGGGAAACCCCAGAACTTTTTGGAAAACAGCAGTCTATGTGAGAGGAAAGCACTTACTGTATTAGAAGCCAATGTATACTTGGAAAGACTGGTGGGGACAAAATGAGCCACAAGGAAAGGAGCCTAATGGAGCTTGTGAAAGGAACATCCCTACTGTGGCTGAGCCACCAGCTGCATCCAGCTAGAGGGAAACAAGCAATCAGATGCCTTCTCTGCTTGGGAAGAGGCTGAGCTGAAGTTTCCAAGGCTGAATGGGGGGAACGAAGTGATGCTGTGGCAAGAGATACTCGGTGGGTTGTGAAGCAGGCGTGGTGGATCCGTGGCTGCACTGCCCTGCCCTGTGCTTGTCTATCAGCACCAGCTGGTGGTGCTCTTAGCAGAGTTTTGATCCATCTAAAAATGTATAGAAAATACAGATTCCTTCACTCTCATGAACAGTGCACTCAAATACTAGCAGGTTCCTTTGGGAGATAACTGGTTCAGAGCACTGCCTGAAACCCCACTGGCAGAAAGAAAACACCCCCCCTCCCAAATCCCCCAAACGTTATTGAGAGCAGTTGTAGCTCTCCTATAGGTCTATAAAAAAGAAAAAAAACAAAAACCGTAACAGATACCATTTCCCATGATTTCCATGGGAAGTGGAAGGCAGGGCTTCAGTATCTGGGGAATGACATCCAGCAAGGTGCACTCTGCTGTCTTGAAGGCTGCTTTTAGACAGAATAATTTACCCAACAGGAACTCTGCTGGTGGTAAAGACAAGCTGCATAGAAAAAATGCATTCACAAAGTAATTGAGACATATACAGTAATCAAAAGGAATTAACCCAGAGCCTTAGGAAAAAGGCTAAAAACCCTAAGAGGGCTGAGCAAATGTAGTTACTGTGAACAATCATTTAAAATATGGTAAGTATCAGGTAATAAAAGCAACCTTATTTTTGATTTTTAAAAATGTTTTAGAATGATACCAAATATATATATTGGTGAATGTCAGGCCTGTAAACAAACCCCCTTCAGATATAATCTGAAAAATTATACTTGTTTAAACCAGATATATAATTTATAATTCTACTTTTTTTAGAGTGTATTGAAATCCTATTGTTAGAGTCACTGTGGATCACAGGGACTACAGAAACTTTCTCTTGAAAATCTAAGTTTTGCCAAAATAAAGATGCCTTCCTATGAAAAGTTTTGCCTTAAATTTGTTTCCTCATTTTTTTTTTGTAATTTTAAAATAGAAAAGAACCTTAGTCTATCCCCCCCCCCCCTCCTGAAGAATACAGTCCTGAAGAATAGCAGAACCTGATTTTAATGCATACATGCAATTGTGCATGTGCAAAGAAAAATAATAGAAAACAGGTACAAAGCATTTCAGGAGTTCATACTAACATCACAAAAGTTAGTATGGAATTTAAGGAACTGAATTGAAGGAACATGAGCTAGATAAATTTGTATGAATATAGAATTATGGTCAATTCCTTCCAGGAAGACTGCACATAACCTTAGATATTAATATACAGCAGTCAATAGCAACATAATAGTAATTACCTGATAATATCTTTAATAATAGATAATAATTTTCTTACTATTACTAATGACCTATTTGGCCTTTGGATGTTGTTGATGCCAAGAGCTTTTTTACTCACATATCTTTAATCTCTGGTTCTACCTCTAAAAATGTAGCCTGGATGTAGTGATTTTCTCTTACTTATTGATAAATTTTCTGGTCTTCAAATTTTAATTGCAATCATAATAATGGAATTAGAACTTAATGAAATGGCAATTCGGGGCTTAGTATTTTTTTGTTAAATTAATCTTTCTTATCCATTAGCTTTAAAAATGAGAAATAGGGCATATTTTTTCGCTGGACTGTCATGACAAATTATTTTAAAATAATGATATTTTTTTCAGATCCAAGAAGAAAAATCCCTTAAATCTTTAGAGAAGTGGGATTAAGCCAAGGTACTTCAAGCGGTATCAGCCTTGAAGTAATAGAAGCTTTCCTGATAGCCTGAGATTAGAATAGACAAAAGAGCAGAATCTGTTCTCAGGTTGGGAAAAATATGAGGCAGGAGAGATAAGTACTTATTCATTACACAAGAGGCAGCACTTATTATGATTTCTGGAAATCAGAGAAGGGCTTGAGAATCCCTAGTCACTGACTAAATTACTTAAGAAGATGATGTTTCATCAGTACTTAATTGGAAAAAAATGGAGAAAGAGCTTGAGTGGATGTCAAAAGTAAAGGTGTGATTTGTTAACCAAAATACCCAGTTTTCAGTGATGGACAAAGAAGAAATGTAGAAGTCTCTGGCCATAAAATACAGAGGAATGTTTAGTCTCTCCTAGACAAAGCTTGAGTATGGAGAAAACTTAAAGCATGAGTCTCAAGGTGAAGCCTCAGGCAGGTACTACTGTACCAGGTTCAGATAATTAACCAAAATGCCACAGGATCTGCTTTATCAACTTGGTTAAATGTGTTTTAAGAAACAGCTTGTCAGTAACGTCAACTGATTTGGTTTGGGTTGGGTTGGGTTTTTTAAGCAACATATTTCAATCAGCTGTTCATCCGACCTCTACAGAAGCAGAGATGCTGCAAAGTATCTCACTCTTAGTTGTGCTTTCTAAAGAAATGTGTAAACTTATTGTAACATATTGTAATAATTTATTTGTCTTCATGGGGATGAATGCAGGAAACTTTCATAAACCAGTGGTCACTTGCAGACATGATTCTAAGATCTGGGTGATATTTCAATTGAAATAGAAATATTTGTGACATTCAATTGAAATATCACAAGGTGTTTGTGGAGCTGAGGTCTGTGGAGCTGAGACACTGAAGCTCTTTTGTTTCACATTGACATATGCTCTGTGACAGTTTTATATCTTTGCAAAACTCTTCCCATACAATTTTGGAAGGAGTTTTGGGGGTCTTTTTGTTTTCATTTTTGTTTTTTTAAATGCCTAGGAAATATTTGAAAGTGACATCTGGTTTAAAAATAAAATTGAAAGCTTTGCAAAAAAACCAAAACAAAAACAAAAAAAATTTTTTTGAAAATAATTTGATGGTCACAAATCAAGAGAGGAGGTAACTAGTCTTGAGTCTTAGACCCAGTTATATGACTTATTGTTTTATTATAAGAATCTGCCCATACTAGCCAAGGTTAAGCCCAAATCCATAGAGGCTGTAATGCACAGGGTTAGAATTTCCCCTTCTTTACCAGACAGGCCCAAGTGCACCCTGCAAGGGCTTATTTGCAGGAGAAAGCAGATGGTGTTTGCAGTGCTGCATTCCAGCTGGGATTGTGCCAGGGAAGGGCAGCTTTCATTTTTGTCCCCTTTTCACCATGACAACTTCCCCAACCTGGCTCTCATCACTTGTCTTTTGAGGCAGTGTTAGATAGAGGAGGATTACAGGGCAGCAATGTTGACTTCTGGTGCTACAGGTCTCCTTTGGGCGAGCACAGAATTTTGCATACACAGCTAGTAACTAAGCACAGAAGGTGGAAGAGGTGTGATTTATCCTTCATTCAAAAACCAAACCAAAACAAGCAACCAAAACCAAAGGATAAAGCAGTTGAGATCAGGAGAGCTTGGCAACCTGGTCACTAAAATTTGTGTCATAGTGAATGTTATAGACAAAATCAAGTACCTTGTGAGTCATCCTGGCTGACCACAGAAAGCCTCCTCTCAAAAGACACTTCACCTTCCTGCCTTTCTGGGGCACTTTCATCGTGTACAGAAGCCAGGGAAATAGTGTTGCCTGCCATGTAGCTAGAAATGCATTATGAACAGTGTACATGATAAAAATAATTTCCCTGATCTAGAGATGCAGAAACCAAGAAAAGGAGAGTAAGTCACATATAGTTTCTTTGCAGACTGCCTACCGTGTGTTTGGCAGGAGTGCTGGAGGGAGCCCAGGCTGCCTGCAAGAGATTGCAGGGGAGTTTGGCTCCAGCACTCCGTGAATAGACCTAACATCACGGGCTGAATAACTAGAGGATTGTATTGCTGTTCACTTTAAAGAACATCCCTTTGTCACTCATCACTTCAAGAACTACTTATTTCATGAAATGAGCTTTTCTAGTGTCAATCTTTCCAGCTAAACAAAAAAAGGGGATGAAAAAAGGAGTATTTCAAAGTCTCTTCTTTGTATATAACAAATGATGTGGAGTGAAATACACTATTCTTCAAGCTTGAGATGTGAATTGGTATCCAGCTAGGATTGAAACATCCCTTAACGATAATACCTGATAGTTCTCATTACACTGCAAATGAAAGTGTTTCACAAGGATCACTTGAAAGGCTCAAGTAAGATACATTGTTAGCATTTTTCTGTTTGGAAGACCTGTGGGATAAAAAACAGATTAAACTAGCTAGCACAACCTGTTAAAGGAACTAAATTTCACAAGCACAAATGAGCTAGATGAGCCAAAATAACCTCTGTCTCTCCTGTTTTCCCATACTCAGAGACCAGTTTTTTCCTTCTCAATGATATTTGTTTAGGCAAGAAAAATCCCCTGCCAGAGCACAGCCACCACAGGAGAGCCCTGACCCTGGGTCTGTGCAGCAGGAGCCCCAGAGCTGCTTCTCTGCACCCAGACGGGGCAGGGACAGTGCAGCTGCCCTGGGGTTTCAGGGAAGTGTCAAGGAGCACTCAGGGCCAGAGCACCAGTGGCCCTTGGAACATGGGAGGCAGCAGGCAGAGGCTCAGCTGCCCACTCTGAAGCCACTGACCGCCCCCAAAAAGGATCTGGGGTTGCAGAGGGGTTTCTGCAATGAGAAGGACAGAAGATAAGTGCTACAGGTCTTACTAGCTTTTAGCCTTTTCCTTTTCCTTGACCCATTTTTTTCTTTGACAATGTTTTATGTGTTTTACCTAGGACACCAGACTAGACCACACTGCCTCCCTCATACCTGCCAACAAGCAGAAAGACAAAATAAATATTGCAAGAGAATCTGTTTTGCAGATCTAATGGGCACTTGGAGCTTAGCAAGAGGATTACAGGATGCTGTCTGCATGGAATGTTCTCAGCAAGTCTTTCATAAAACACAACCTATAAAAATAGCAGGTACAAGCTATCACTGATTTTATTTTGCATGAAAACAGGCTGTCCTGGACCAGCAGAAGGAACTCTGAACTTTTTCTCTCCCAACCACTCCAGTTCTCCCAACAGCAGAACATCAATATAAAGACATTTCTATGTGCTGCCCTTCCAAGAACCCTCAACCTGAACAGTGCTCATGAGTAGAAAGAGAGCTGGAACTCATTTGGCCTCTGGACTCATTGGCATTTGCAAGTACAGTATCAGTGAACATCCTGAGAGCACTTTGACCACCAGCTGTGACCCAACACCACAAATTCTATTCATTTTAGGAAAGTGCAGATTGCTTGAGGACTACTTTAAAAGCACCCCTCTTCGTAAATAAATTACACAGACTAGAAGATACCAAAAAATCACTGATTTGCAGGGGCCAGGTGTTAAGGAAACACAAACCATGTTTTACTGGAAAAAAAAAAACAACCTACTGAAACACTTAATTTGACATTGCTTCAAATTGTTTTAACATGAAGCACCTAGGCTTTGTATGTGAAAAACAGATCTCTTTTTTCTTTTAAATTAAACAGTGAAGAGCAGAACTAGCTTAATGGCATTTTATTTGTTGCCTGAATAGAAACTAAGGAGGAAGAATAATTAATCCTCTTTGCCAAAGAGAACATATAAAATTTTAATAATTCTTTAAATGGCAGTTATTGCTGAAAGAGAAGTGTTTTGGTGCTTCTAAATGGAAGGAGAAGCAGAGACGACATTTTTCCGTTTCATACCATATTTAACAATATCAACTCATGTCTTAGAGATTACTATATCTGTGTTTGCTTTGAATTAAAATCTCAGTAAAGCTCAAGCTTTGGTCTTTTGGGAATGCCAGTGTGGTTTAAATAGCATTATGAAGAGAATGGGAGGGTGTATGGTGTCTGTCTCAGGGATGATAAAACAGGGATATTCACAGAAAAAAAAGGAACTTCAGGAAACAACACCAGGAGGCAACAGCCAATATGCTCAATCTTCCTCAAAGAGGATCCAGAAAAGATTCTAGACAATAACATGATTAGATGTTTGATTATTTATATAGCTTTTTATGTTGTAGGAAAAAAAAATTGACAACCCATTTCACACAACCAACAGCTAAAGCCCTTCTTTGCTGAACAGGAGCTCCCAGAGGGGTCTTGGAAATGCTCAGGAAAAATTCTGTCTCTAGGGCAGGACTCTCACAGTTTTTTCCATTCAGCAAAGTGTGTGGTGAAAGGATCAGCCACCAGCCCCCACAGCTTCACTCACTGCACCAGGCTGTCCCTGGGGAAAGCCTTCATCCTGCTGGTCTGTTCCATGTCTCTTTCTCCTGTTACAGCTAAAGAAGTGGCTGGTAGATGTTTAGAAACATTTTATAATGATGAGTTTGTCTGCATAATAAGAGCTTCACAGTAGTAGAAGCCAAATAAGGCTACACCAGGCCTTCTGCCTGGACCAAAAATATGGGACCCTATGACAAAGTATGAAGGGACAATAGTTGTCATTTACCTTGAGAAGGAAGGGAGTGGAAATTCAGCACCTTGTATTACCACAATCAGCACATTTAACTCATCATTAGTACTGTCAGGACTTGGAAAAGATCAGAAGAGCTCTAGCTGAGGTAGTGGGTTCTATTAGAGCTTTTATTTCCCATGTTTAATCCTTTAAATTTGATCATAGCTGCAAGACTAAAGCATATTAGGGCATGAGTAGCTCAAGCTCAACAGTTACTAACCTGTTTTATGTGCTTCATGGGTCAAAGCTAGCTACAGGAATGGAGTTGGAAAAGTCACATTCCCAGGAGTCTTATAAAAGAAAGTCTTAAAGCATCCCACCTTTCAAATAAATCAAAATATAGAAGTGTCACGTAACGTAGTCACGTGACTGCATATCTACAACAAAGAAGACAAGAAACTTCAATGAATTTTTGTGCATAAATACATCACTAGAAAGTAACTACAATACTTCACATCCATTTTTTCATCAAAAGAAGCCACAGAAAGACAAACAAAAATAGTTGAAATATAAAATTAAAAATATAGGACAAATTTACCATAGACTAACAGGTCAAGATGCCTCTAAAGCTTCCAACTGCTCTAGAATGCACTTCAGATGAGAAGGCAGTAAGAGTTTAAACACAAGTCTTTATATGGACATTTGCCATTTTTTTTTGGCCCTGTAGCAAGGTCTGTCAGCTTGTTTAGAATGTCACTGGCATCCGCACTGAGAGTAATAAACCAGTACCTGCTCTAGCTTTGCAGCTGCTCAGTGATCTTAAAGCACACTTCACTCATGGATCTTGCATTTAAAGCCTTTCCAGACATCAAAGTAGGACTTAGCAATTTCTCCACAGATAATTTCATAGCCACCTTTCATGCACAAGTAGAACCTGGCCTCATTCATTAAAAACAGGCAGGGTTTTTTGCATAGGTCTCAAATAAACTGAGGACTGTCCCTTCACCTCCTGGGAAGCACAAGCCTCTTGTTCTGGCTCCCCTTGCAGTCAGTGGCCATGCTGAGCAGATGCCAGCAGAGCCTCCACACTGGCTCCACCTCCATCCCACCAGTCACACTGCCTTTTTGATGGGGACAACTGGGACATCACTGGGCACTGAGACTGAGCTGCCCAGAGGGCAGGGGCAGTGCCAGCAGCACCTGGGCAGGGTAGGGCTGTCTGGGGAAGAAGCAGACAGTATCTGCTTTTGAACTCCACAACAGAAACTTCCAGAGGCCACCTTGTTTTTCTTGTCTGGCTTTGCCTGAAGTGATAACCTCCTCCCAAAGTGCTACTGCATTCATGCTCAGGACTACACCACCTGTTTATTTTAGGGGAAGGAAGGCAGCAATGGGTGGGCTGTTTTTTGTTTATTTCAGGCTAATTTTTTTTCTTTAATTATACTACTACTATCATCATTTACATAATCTGAGCCAGGCAGTAATTACATCATATTAAAAAAAAACCCTAAATATTTAAAATCCTGTTAATCACCACTCTCCTGACTACAGCTTTTATTCCAACAGGGCAGCTGCTGGGAAAAAAAGTAAATGTGCTCCACTGAGGCAAGTTTATGATGCCATTTCTAACTAGCTGATTATCTTACTGTGTGACTAATGCATTGAAATGGAACTCCCTAAATTTGTTTCAGCCTCACTAGTTCATCTCATGTATTAGCCAAAAGAAAGCAAAAAAGCATGATAAAACGATAAGTATATCTTTGAGTGCACTGTCAAATACAAGAACAAATGTTAAGCAGCGTTTGATAGGTAGATATTCCTCTACATTTCTCTTCTGAAGGTATTAAAAATGTGCCTTATTTATGAAATATTTATGACAATTTATGAATGATATGAATGATATCAACTAAAAATCTAAAGCAAATCTTTAAGTATATCATTTGCTCTTATAAATTAGCACAATTTTGTTCATTATTTAGACAACTATTTTCTGTTGTTCTACTTTTGGGATCAATAGGGCCTCTAAAAGCGCTCACACTTACAGATGCTACACAACACAGGCAATATTTCTTTTCCTTCATCGACCCAAATAAAGTTGACCAAAGATTGCATCCTGAAAAACATTACATTAATACAAAAGCAGATTTTTAAGACTGGTGGAAAATTAATTAATACATTGAACTTAATTCCAAATTCTTCTTTCAGACTCTAATGACAAGTTAAGAGCTGGGCTTAACGTGAAGTTTCATCAGTTTTGAGGAAGTCTCTTATTGCCAGTTCAGGGTTGAGCATGTCTTAAAGGAGAACTTACATTCAAATAGCAGTGACAAAATTTCTGTCTATAAATACAAAGAGTCACAGCACATATGTTACACTTCCTTATCTTGGCTTGAGAAGTGCAGAATTCTTGTGATTTGCAGTCTCCAGCAGCAGCACTAGTGTCAAGAATGGATTCTACCATCTTAAAGTTAATTTTTTTTACTGACATTAAGGCCCTAAGGACAAAGGCTCATGCACATGATGTCCCTTTGCTTTTTGCTAAATTCACAAGGCACCACCCCCATGCACAAATTAAGAGAGCTAATGACTCAGTGGGCAGGATGCACTGGGTATATTTTGGCCAGGATGGAATAGAGAAAGCTCTTGTGTTAAAAATATTTCTGTGCAGTTCTAGACTCAACATTATATGCTTATATATACATATATCCCAATATATCTCATGAGGACCCATCACTTTCTTTCCAATGGTTGTTGTGCATTCTGCAAGAATAATAACCAAAGCATCGTCATTGCTTGCTGGGTAGAAGAAAGGAAATGTATCTTTGAAAGCTGGATGTTACTGCAAGAATATTGCCTTCTCTGTTTCCCCAGACCATGTTGACCTACAGAAAATGACACTACCACAGAAAAAAAACCAACAAACCAAACAACAGATTCCAAATTCTGTAATTTAAATAATAAAATGACCAGAAATTTACTATTCTAATCATATTTAAAATATTTACTATTTTCCCTAAACATGCAAATTATATTCAATAATTTACAGCACAAGGTTAGTTTGTTGAGAAAATGCTTGGGTTTTTTTTTTTAAATTTTCAGTTTCACCCACTAAAACCATACAAAAATTAGAATCACAGAAATACATTTTAGCTACAATAGAGCTTTGAAAGACCATATAAAGGTTTATTATTTTAAAGCACAGAAGGATTCTGTGGCTCAGCTGTGTAGAACACAACTTTTGCTATGTGAGCAGAGACTTTAAACAAAGTGGACACTAATGATTGTATGGTGGAAACTAAATTTCATCTTTTCTTTCTCAGTACCACGGTTATGAGATGCCTATTAGATATATGCATCTTAGTAAAGATAGAAAATGAGGGCAGAGAAACAAAAGTTTGACCTCTACCCTGTGAGACTTTGGGATTTGCTGTAGGGCCATACCACCCAGATCACCTAAAAGGTGCATTCAGTTTAGGGCTCACTGTACCATCACTCTCCATCCTCTTGAGCATTGGATCTTTGGTATCAGATTTTGTTAAAGCACCAGTACTGCCTTCTCTAGGTAAAATGCTTTCTGGCACCCTTCCAATTTATACCATGATACAGCTCAGATCCCAAAAGAAGATTTGGCCATATGATTTTTATGTTATATTGCAAAAGGGCAACTAAAGCTGGCTGGGTCCTGAAGTAAATCTGTGCACTTAACATCTGCTACACTTTGTCACCTGTTTTGCACTTTCAAGATGGAGCAAGCAGTCTCAGGTAGTTTGACTTCTATATTTATCTACACAATAAATAAATAAAATTAACTGCTTTGGGGTATAAGAAGCATTAAAAAAAATGCCCTTAGAAGAAATTCTCAGTCTGTTCCAGGTGGTAAATAGGGATTGACCTGGGAGACCTGCAGCATAATCTAGTTTTAAGTTTGACAAAATATTTTATTATCAATATGAGATGTCAGCATAGATGCAGCTCTCCTAGTCCTGTAAATGATTTTGCCACAAGGAAAGACAAAGGTAAGCCATGCGTGGCACTAGTTCAGCACCTGACACTAGTTTTCAGCAGAGGATTATTTTGTAGGATATGTAAGCCCTACAGGCCAGGTTTTCAAAGGGACTCTCACACCCAGGAGCTCCAACTGAGGTACTTTGAAGCCAGTATATGCCAGTGTGCTGAGTCCACATTCAGACTGGGCCCTGACACAGAAAGGTTTCAATCACCCACAGACCCCAGCGACTTTCCAGGAGTCTCAGAGCATTCTGAAATAACATCAAGCTGTCAGCTCTTCTTCACTCTTCCACCTCCCTTCTGTTTTATTACCAACAGTAATCCCATTCTGGGAATCCTAAATCATGTTACATTATTTTCTCTGTCCTATTATCAGTTTCCCTCTGTGGGAATAGCTGGCAAGTGCCAAATTTATTCTGTACAAGTTGTTTTAAGGGAAGACTGATGTTCTTCAATCTTTTCTTAAATTGAACATTGTATCTTGCTGGTGAGGACTGCCTACTGAAGGCATTTGACTTGCCTTGCTCCAGCCCAGTGCAGAGAATTAGATTGATGCTCCATATTATGGAATCGACGCTCTGAACAGCTGGGAACACAGCTCTTGGCCACTTTGTGCATTTCTTCATTTTTAATATCTCTTCTGTTACCCTTTAACAAACTGCAGCCCAATTACTCCAGGGAACAGGTAAAGATCTGCCCCTCTCACACTGCTTCATCAATCAGGATCAATACTGTTGTTTGCACTAAATATGACTTAAAAGACAGTGTGTAGGGGAGGAAAGCAGGACAGATATCCAGTCATACTGCAGCATTTACCACAAGAGACATCAATTGCAATGCAATGAATGAAAGTACAATCATACTACGTGTCATGGCTACTCAAAATATTACAGGACAACAAAATGAATGAAAAAATGTTTTGCTTTCTTAAATTTCTTTTTCATTCCCTTTTTTCCACTGCTGTCCCTCTAACACACATGCATGCACGTGTCCATGCACACATGCAGATTTCCTCTTGAAGCTTGCCAGTTGCCACAAATTCATCTTCCTAAGTACATAATTCAATCCACTGAGCATTACACTGTGGTAATGCTGATGAGCTCTTAATTCTTCTGTATTTATTGAAGCAAATTTATCACTGACCCTAATGAATCTTCCATTATGACAAAAATGTCAGTGCCAAATCTCTTAAGAAGGTCTGGCACACAGTGGTTTTAAAAGGTCAATGTGCTTTTTTTTTTAATGGGTCATTTAAAAAATAGGCACTTACATTTAAAAAGACAAGATTACATACAAAAAAAAAATATCACTGACTCATCTATTTGTGTCCTGACAGATTAACAGTGTTGCTTAACTAATGCTTAGAACGGGCATGGGAAAATTATTTAAAGCTCAGCTTTCATGTGCCTGCTGAAGTCATCAAGAGTTGTGTGGTCACATCTGCATGTTCATGAGGATCCACTGCTCCTGACACCATGATCCAGAAGCAGAAGATGGGATGAGGAGATAGAGCAAGTGCAGGGAGAATTGTGGCAGGACACGAGACTGCTCAAAGGCAGCACAGAGCCTTCTGCCTTTGGCTGCTGAAAACTCTTAGCAAAAGTGATCAATAATCTCATGCATATAGTGAAGGATAACTTTATTTTAAAAAATAGTTTTAGTGAGTTACTGGTATTTGTTGTGAGTGAAATTATTTACTTACAAGATTCACAGTTGTAACAGTGCCTATATAGTAGCCAACAGAGGTTGAAAACTCTCAAGGAGCTGAACAAAGGCAGGAAACAGCATTGCTGTGGTTTTATGGGTAGAGAAGGAGAATCAGGTAAAAGTATTTCCTAGGGTGAAGTGGCAGCTGAGTGGCTGAGGAAAGGAAAACCAATGTTCATGTTAAATGAATTTTACTGCCTTTGCTGCACTTGTGTGGTGTAAATATCAGGAAAAAACAAGATTTGGGAAGGAAGGATCTGTTCACTGGAAAGGTTAACAACCCAGGAGATGGGCTTGAGGCAGAAAAATCTTAGCATTGTACATGAAAAAACCCACAATGCTAAGGTACATCCATTTATAAAGCTCTCTCAAAGGGAAACACTGCAAGGAGAGAGGATTAGAGCACCATTTCTAGCCAAGACTTATCTCAAATTCAGATCCCCAGAAACAAACAGAACCACAGAAGTTCTGTTCTACAGCCAGCTGTTCCTAAGAGCCATCTCTAGAACTGCAGACACCCACTGTCTTAATAAACTCAAATCTGGCCTTCCCCCTTCCTGTCCCAGAGGTGTCTAAAACTGAAACACTTCTTCCAACAAATCAACCCACAGCCTGAGTGAATTATGAGGGGAGAAATCAACACTATCATCTGCTTGTGGAACAATAATTATCCCTTGTATGCTGCTCCAGAAGCGATGCTGCTATGAAAAGCATCATGCCTGTAAACTAACACTTCTGGGAATGGTGCCAAGATGAGGGCTCATGTCTTTTGCTCAGACTGTGAAAAACAAATCAGCCTTGATGTTTTTTCTGCTACTGCCTCCCCTAATAGGAACCAGGTCCTCAACACACACATGACAAGTAGACCTGTGGTGAGAGCAAAGCTGGGGCAGTCTTTGTCCTCAAGGTTAGCTAAGAGATGACAGGCCCAAAGATGGTGGGAAATGTGTGTGTCTTGGGGACACTGGGACATGCAGTTGTCAGTAGAAAATAAAGGAGGACAAGCTTCCTGTGTCTCCTATCTAGCAACATAGGGAAAGAGACTGCCTCCAGCCTGTTGGTCTGGGAGAAGTTACTGAGTGGCCAAGGTCTACAAGCCGCGATGAAAGCTTGCAGAGATGAGCAGATGTATTAGGAGGTAGCTAGAGACCCAAAGGTCTCAAGGACCCAAAGTGATGATAACAAATGAAAGGACTATCTTCAACAGTTCCTCTGGGAAATTTGGTCCTGGAAATTCACCATTTCCATCTCTGCACTGGCCTCTTCCCTTGTGCCAGGCATCTGGCAATGTGCCAAGTGGACTTGGTAGACCTGAGCCTGGTGATGGGAGCCTGCCCAGAGGCTCCACTGGCACAGGAGAATACAGGAAATTTTTTTTAAAATCATCTGACATACAACTGATTGTGTACATTTCTGGGTTCTGCTCATTACCTGCAACAGATAGAATGTCAGGAAGAGGCTATACACATCCAGGAGAACTACACTTGCAATTTGGATTACGTGGGAGATAATCAGATTGCCACTGGTTTTGAGCTTGTTGAGCTCACTTCTGACATACTGTAATTCTGAAACTAAGTTGTAGTATCAGCTGGTAAGTGACAAGTTCAGTGATAATCTATAAAAATTACAGCCTCCTTACTGCTCAGCTCATTAAACTGACTCTGTCTCCTGGCCACTCATTCATCTTCATAATCATCCCCCATTCAGCTACTAACCTCTTCTGTGTGTGCAGTTTACAGTACATCAGGAAGATGAAGTGGACTGATATTTGCTTCTAAAGAGCAGTGGCTTTTAATTTTTACACACACATTAAGTAAAAAGATAAATAAGATTAGTCTATATCACATATTTAGCTCAAACATTAGAAAAACAAGAATGTATTAAGATTTTATAGCAACATTAACTTGGCTACATGAGGTGTTTTTTATTCCAGTTTTTCTCAATGTAGCTATGTTTATGTAACACCACTGAAACATCCGTGTTTGAAATAATGTGTGAAACAATAATCGAATCATAGAAAGTCAGGGGTTGGAAGGCACCTGGAAAGATCATCAAGTCCAACCCCCCCTGCCATGTTGGAGAATGGCTTGGTAAACACACATGCCAAGGACACAGTGTCCTTGGTGGTTTTGTTACAGAGTTTGAAAAAGTAAGATAGCAAGTAAACAAGGTGTGGGTCTGGGTGGAAAATCCCCAAGTGGGGGGAGCATGCAAATGTAACTTTTTTGTAGTAGCCAATCAGTAACTGATTCGTAGGCATAATTAACAGAAACAGTATAAATAGAACCCTGAACCCTCAATAAAGTGGAAGCTTGTTTATCAATCACGTTGGTTGGCCTCTTGTCTTCCCTCATCGTTCCTGACACTGCCAGAACAGGGTTGCCTACAACAGGTCACACAGGAACACATCCAGGTGGGCTTTGAATGGTTCCAGGGAAGGAGACTCCACAACCTCCCTGGGCAGCCTGTTCCAGTGCTCTTGTCACCCTCACAGTGAAAAAATTCTTCCTGATATTTATATGGAACCTCGTATGTTCCAGTTTATAACCATTGCCCCTTGTCCTGTTGTTGTTAGTCATCCCTGAGAAAAACCTGGCTCCATCCTCCTGGCACTCAGCCCTTACATCTTTATAAACATTGATGAGGTCACCCCTCATTCTCTTCTTCTCCAAGCTGAAGAGCCCCAGCTCCCTCAGCCTTTCCTCATAAGGGAGATGTTCTATTCCCTTACTCATCTTGGTTGCTCTGTGCTGGACTCTTTCAAGCAGTTCCCTGTCCTTCTGGAACTGAAGGGCCCAGAACTGTACACATGTGGCATCACCAGGGCAGACTAGAAGGGAAACCTGTCTCAACCTACTAGCCACCCCCCTTCTAATGCACCCCAGGATGCCATTGGCCTTCTTGGCCACAAGGACACATTGCTGGCTCATGGTCATCCTTCCATCCACCAGCATCCCCAGGTCCCTTTCACCTGTGCTGCTCTCCAACAGCTCAGTCCCCAGCCTATACTGGTACCTGGGGTGGTTCTTTCCCAGAATTAAGACTTTGCACTTGTCTTGTTGTAATTCATTAAATTTCTCCCTGCCCAACTATCCAGTCTGTCTGGGTCCCTCTGAATGGCAGCACAGCCTGCTGGGATGTCAGACACTTCTCCCAGTTTTGTGTCACCAGCAAACTTGCTGACAGCGCACACTACTCTCTCATCCAGGTCATCAATAAACACACTGAATAGTACTGGTCCCAGTACTGACCCTGGGGCCTTCCAACTAGACTCCATCCCACTGGAAACAATTCACCGCTGGTGCTGCTCCACCCCAGCCACTGAATGAGCCCTGCAGGAGTGAACCTCACAGCACACCTGAAGGAGAAAATGTGGCTGCTCCAAAAGTGCCTTTTTTGCCTCTGGCATGAAGGGGCAGCAGAGCATACACAAGCAATGTCAACTAGAAAAAGGGGAAGCCCTGAGGAAGGTAAGGAGCAGTTGATGCAGGGCCAGGGCTGTTGCTTCAGCCACCTGGCTGCAAGCACAACTACTCAGTGTTTGTACTTCATCAATCCAGCTGTTGTCAGATTCACAGATTTTGTGTAGAAGAGACCATATGATAAGGTGGGCTTTGGTATTTAATAAATTCCAGAGTTTCTACGTCAAACTGGCACAAGAATGTACAGAAGATTTTATATTAAAAATTGGCAGTTTCACCATTGCTCCCATGTGCACTATCAGATCCCATACAAACTACAAAATAGTAATTCTGATTCTACCTTTAGCCCTACATTACCACTCCACTTATCGCTGCAGCAGCTCCAAGCCTGGAAGAGAGGGCCTTGCACTTGAGCCTTTGTTTCAGCAAGAGGCTGAAGGAAGGAGCCCTCCTCCCACATCCCACAAAGCACAGAGGAGGTGGCTTGACCAGACACTCTTGTGTCCCCATCAGAGGGGTACTTTTTCCATAGAATGGCAAAAGCTGGAAGGGACCTTAAAGATCATCTAGTTCCACCCCCCTGCATAGGCAGGGACATCTTTGTCATTGTTTGAACAGGAGGAATTAAAGAAGGGCTTTCAGACTCTGAGAGATGTGGAATGCAAGAGGGGGACCTATTCCCTTCGATTTTCTGCCATACTCTATAAAGATCAGGAAAGTCAGCAACTCCACCCTATTTTCTTCCCACTTCCTGCTGGCTGTGCTTCTGTTTTGTTACCACCAGCTCGCCACGGCCTATCTATCAGGTTGTGTGTTTATATATATATATATGTACACACACATTTATATACACATATATATATACACACACATGTATTCCTTGTTGCTTTATCCCTTATATTATTTCCTTTCCCTTGTGTTAATAAATCTGTATCCAATTGTTTTCATTTTCCAACTTAAAGTCTCCCATTTTTATTCCCCTTTTACCTTCCCTTCGTGGGAGGGAGTGGGAATAGATTGGAATTCTGTCCTTATATTTGTGGTCTGTCCAAACAGCTAAGCTGTGACCTCCTCCTAGATAAGGTTGCTCAAGGCCCCATCCAGTCTGGCCTTGAACACTTACAGGGATGGGGCAGCCACAACTTCCTTGGGCAATCTCTTCTGCTATCTCACCACCCTCAGAGGAAAGAATTTTTCCTAATGTCCAGGCTAAATCTCTCCTCTTAAAGTTTTAAACTGTTTATCCTTGTCCTCTCACTATACACTCATGTAAAAATCCCTACTCCAGCTTTCCTGTAGGCCTGGTAGGGTGTGCTGATGCAGGTGGGGAAGCAGCTCATGTCTCCTTGAAACTGTAGCCTGCAACGGCCTTTAACCCAGGGTAAATCCAGACACTCAGCAGATGGTAGCAGTTTGGTGATGTTTTAGAAATGTAAAAAAAAGAAAGCCACTACCTCTTGCCTAGTATGACAGCTGGTAATTTGATGGTGCTCCAGCAAATGAGTATTGTGAAAGCTTCCAACAGTACCATCCAGGTCTAGTGTACAGCAGTTGACTTCTGACTTTGTCACATTTTCTTCTGGACTAACAGGTAATAGGAGGTGTGATTGGTTCAGAAAGAAAGATGAATGTAAGGGATTATTTTATAGTTTTCCTTTAAAAGGCAAATTTCTGAGTCAAAGGGACTGCTCCCTAGTGAATTTTACTAAATTAATTGTATATACTTACACAGAAGAAACTGAATATTAAACTTGTTTTTTAAGTGACAGCATTTCTTTCTAATGCTGGTCTTGACCATATTACAAATAGTGCATCCACATTGGCAATGCAGCAAATACAAGGGCCAGGAAATACAATTTTTTTTAATGCATTTCAGCTAGACTGAACACAAAAGAGAGTATTGTGTGGGCACTTCAGTTTTAGAGGAACACAAGTCACGATCTCTATGAACTGGAATATACGAATGACAAGACATACCAGTTTTAGTGTGAGCACAAGGAAATGCTAAGGTTACTTTCAGTAATGCAGAGTATTTACAGAAAACAGAGACACTGTGTATCTATCTAAAGTTACAAGAGTTTGTGTTATCTCTGCTGTCATATTTAAAGTTAAAATAGATAAAGCAAGAAAGGTCTGCAGGGATCACATACAAGCATATACAAAAGGGCACACAAAATACCTATGTAGCTATACAGACACACACACCAGGGCAGATTCAGTTGCAAGATGTGGCCCTGATGAAACACAAAGGGAACATCACAGGAAGCAGCAGCTGGGCAGTAATGTTTAATGTATTCCCTAATTCCAATTTCCCTAATCACTGCCATGGTGAACTTTTATAGCAGGGAAGAAAACTCACCAAGCCTAACTGATGCACAACTGATGGTCAATTTCTCAAGCTTATTCCTTACTAGATCGAAGGCTCCTTTAGGCAAGGAATGTGGTGGAGGGCTTTCAGTCTCTCCTTGAATGAAGTCCCTGCTCTTTGAAGAGCAATGAAGTAGCTCAACCTGGTTTTTTCTGTCCATTTTGATTCCCGATTCCCAGAAAGTAGCAGTGATGAGTAAGGTACTTCTGAGGTTTAATTAATCAAGCCAGTTTCTTTTTTCTGCTCCTATTCAAAGGTTTTGGCCATCAAATGTGATCTTGTCAGAAAACCAATAGTTAATTACTTACTCTAAGTACACTGAACCTCTTCAATTCACTTTTCCTTCTTTGATTAAGTCAGTCTGGGAGTTTCAAATGAACATTGGGCAGAATGCCTTTGAAATGCATCCCATTCTTTCTTTATGCCCTTTTTTGCATTGCCAAACACAGAGATGGTTTCCCCACAGAGCCATCACCCCAGCATCTTGCATAATGAGAACAGTTAAAAGCAATGGGGCTTGTCCTGCTTTTGAGCTCAGAGCCTGCCCATGCTGAAGGCAATCCACATTACAAGCTCTAAAGTACCTTAATTGGTTTTGCTGTGTTCTAAAATATGAGTCCAAGCAAATATTAGAAAAGCTCAGGAATCAATGCACTGGTCCCCAGTCCAGGCTGACAGCTCATGCTGATGGGGAATCTGCTTCTCCATCCCGTTTGGCAGACAATGGTCCGGCCAACTGGGCCAAACTGTTCCAGGTCCCAGCACTCCCAGCTCCCCTTGCATTTACCTGAGTGTGACATTCAGAAGGAGCACATCTGTGCAATGTGATGCTCTTTTGACATATGCTACTACAATGCAAAAATGCAAAGAGCCTAAAAAGAAAAATATCACTTTCAAGAGTGGAACCAATGGCAGCATTCCCACAGAGTTTACTGCACATGTGAGCTTGCTGTGTAAAGCCAGCAAAATGGTTATTCCTGAAGTGGAGTCAACTGAAGGGACTGAGATCATACTTGCTCTATCATCTTCAAGCCGTATTAGCCTCTACTGCTCTCAAAAAAATAAAAAATTCTAAAGCATTCCCTGCATTTCACAGTTGGGTTCATGTTTATAGACTATAAAATCTTTTACATGGAAATTCATGCTATCGCATTTAAGATTCACATTTTTTTTAATTTACATGTATCCTTAGCATTTAAAACAAATCAGCATTAAAGGTACATACTGGTGGTTTAAAATTGCACAAAATCAAATTAAAAAAAAACCCTGAAGAGGTATTAAAGCCAGGCTTTAAAAACAAGAAAAAAATTTCACACACTCAATTTTCTATTTATATTCATGTAGTTATGAAATAATAGCATAGTCAATAATTATGTTAAAACCACTTAGGACTAAAAGGTATTACAGCTGATTTTAAGTTATCACAAAGGCAATCTTGAACCTGCTGCTGAGTGGTATTTTTTTGAGCAGTGAAACTTACTTTATTCTGGTTTTATTCTTGAAGCCTTATTGGTAAATTTAGAGGGCTTTTTAATAATTTAATTTACTAAGTCTGTTTCTTTTTATAATACAGAATGTCCTTCTCTAATGAAGTTGTGCATTCTAAAAACTTCTTGTAGTGCAGAGGGAACCTGATGCCAAAATATCACAGACGAAGACTTGAGGGTACAGGATCTGGCAGGATCACCCAGGGTTGTTAAAAGGCTTGCACCAACCAAGGCCCCTTTTTTACCCAAATTGCATTCAGTTGCCTGCTGCAAGTGAGCTCCCTTCCCTGTTATGCCTTAGGAAATGCATTGGGGAGGAAAGAAGAAAAAGGAAAAGAGTCTCTCTTCATCTGGCTTATTTTCAAACACGGCTGTGTTACTTTTATGGTAGAATTATTCAAGTCAGAGAACGCTTTGAATCTCTTCCTCAAAGTTAGTGTTCTTTAAATTCCCAGGAAACAGAAGATCTGTGTGCATGCATGTATTGAATGACAGAAACCAAATTTCACCATACAAATCCAACTTATTTTGAAGGAGAATACATTACTATGGAGATGCTTCTTACAGCCTCTACCTTCTGCAATGAAGCATTTTTTTCAAGCCACTTCATACCCCATCCTTGCTCAAACTGAAGCCACCCTACAATCCAGATGTTTCCCCCCAGCTCCAGGATGAGCTGGATTTGCTGCCAGGGATTTCCCAGCACCATCAGCTGCTGAAGAGCATGGTAGGAACTGGTCAATCTCCGTTCCTTCAGATACAGAAGAAAAAAGCCCCTGTGCTCTGGTAACAGGCTGGTCTCACACCCATATGAATAGCTTTAGCAAATGTTAGTTTGGGAATAAAAAAATGAAGAATCATCTTCACTAAAACATTTAAGCAATTTGCTTCACTTCTCGTAAATCACTCATGATAATTTTTCAAGAAAAAAAGTGAGGTAAAAAGCCCTCAAAAGTTTCTGGACATTGACACAAACTTTTCAGTACCAAGCAATGTGGCTTGGTACTCATACTTGGTTAGAGAGACCGAGAATCAAAATATTGCTCCAAAACATTTCAAGATTGCCTCATGCTCACTCTTTTCTTTCCCCCATCTAGCTGTCACCACAGACTGAAGAGGCTCCAGAACCTCCTCCACATCTGTCCTCAATGGATTTCTTCAGTTTAGCCCCATTACTTTGAATATGGTCAAGTCATGGCTCGAAGAATAAGAGAGAAATTGCTGCCCATGATCCACACAGCAATAATTCCTAATTGTACAGGGATATTCCTGCTGTTCTTTTTTCTTTTAATTATAGCACTTTTTAACATACAGTGCAGCACTTTTGTAGTATTTATATTTTTTGCTTTTTAAATAGACACCAAGAGATTTTTCTAACATAATAAAGGATACAATATTCTCAGCCAAGTGTATGATTAAATTTTTTCACTAATATGGAGACGTTTTCATCTTGCTACTCTCCTTTTTGTCAAAATAAATGCTGCTTCTAGCTGAAAAGTGAATACTGTGAGGCTGTCAGATTTTTTTTTTTTTGCACAAGTGCTGAGTACAAAGCCATTCATACTTTTCCTGTGGCTCCTTGGGACTGCTGTTCACATGACAGCACTTGAAATAGAGCAGATAAACTCAAGATGTGAGAATGAACAGGGCAATCCAAACATGTCCTAGCACAAAGTGCTGCTGATCAACAGCTTGCATGTTCTGAGACATGAGTACATCCACAAAAATCAGAGTACTGGTGGTCTCCCTCTAGCAGCTCAAATTCTTACATTAGTGCTGTATGCACCTACTTTGGGTTCTATGTCAGAAAACCTGGGCCTCCTTAGGAAATTGTAGGAGTTAAAGATCTATCAGTGACTATTTTTGAACCTGATATATCTGGCACAAGGCTTGGGCACTGCCAGAGTATCAACTGGTGAAGCTAGGTAAGGGAACAATGTGCTTGGGATCATAAAGGATAAAAGGAGGAAACATACTGAAAACACCCAAAGCAGATTAACAAAACCAACTCTTTTCATAAAACTAAACTCAAGTTCCTCTCCAAACCTTCCCCACCTCCATCAAAAGAAAGGAAAAAAAAAAACCACAGAAAACCCACAGAGAAGTAGAGTGGTCCTGATAGCATTATCTGATAAAAAAGATTTCTGTAAACATGCTCACTACAAGAAGCTTGAAACGTGTAGCAAAAGAAGAACCTCATTGATGATTTCTACAATGCCTTCAAAAAAATAATCAGACTTTTATTCATGATCATCTTTTTATCCTTTGTGAATAAATGCAATTTAATCAAAGGGATACTTGATGTACCAAAACCTTTCTTTCAGCTCAGAGAAAGGGTTGTAGCCAGCTCACATCTGTCCCAAATATGCTGTATAAATATTTCCACTATCCAAGACATGTTGGGTCTCTGCAGGTTTCCAATGCAAATATGAATAATACAGTTTTTGTTTTAAAATCATAAAATAGTTTGACTCTTAAGGAAACATTCATTTCTGATTTCTCCCTCTACCCCCCCAAAGACAAGAGATTCTTTGTTCAGCAACAATCTGCATTTCAGCTACAAAAGGGAAAAGGGTCTGAGAAACATCTTCCCACTTGGACATTAACATGTGGCAAAATGACACAATCCCTAAATCAGAGCCCAATTCAGCAGCTTGAGCTGAGGGCAATGGTTAGGCTAACCAGGCTTCAGCTACTTGCATTATCTGCTAGAATTAACCCACATCTACTACTATGTCAGTTATATGTTTATCTATTTTTATGTTTATAAACAGATAAACATATTTGCCCCCCATTTAATACTCCAAAGCTTTTTTGAACAATCCTGCTTTCTGCATTGTTCATTTGATGGGCGAGAAGTATATTACAAAGGCAAAAGGACTTTGTTTCTGTGCAATGTAAGAAACCTCCCCCGGTAATCTGAGATAAGAGTTAAAAAAAACCCACCCTTTGTTATGGCATTTTGCTTTAGCAACAAAATAGAGATGAAACCGAGAGGTGATCAAGACCCAGGTATTTTCATTTAGTTCAGGAGGTAACAAGGGCATCAGAGAGGTTCAGAGCATTGATTTCTATATTTACTAATTCTGAAATCTGTTTCACTGCCTTTATTAGAGCAAGAGCAGCTAAACATCTGGTCCCAACCTTCAAAAATTATGGGTTTGAATACCTGTATGCGTGACCACCCATTTTTATTCAAAGCTGAATTTAATCAGAAAACAAAGTGACAAAGCAACAGTCTTACACCAGTAGCAGCAATCCATGTGAAAAATATTTCTAAAGTCATTTGATAATCAAACATTTTTGTCAAGAAGATATTTATAAGATCAACCACTACAAGAAATCTGTGAAAACATTTCTAAATTGGATTATTTTAACTCAAGTAGATAACTGTATCTTTCCATTTTTCTTACGCTATTAAAAAGTTAAGAAGCATCTGCTTTATGGGACTGATCATTTAATCATTAGAATCTAGTCTAAAAAATAAAGTAATGCTTACACTCGTATATTGTCAGAGATGGTACTAAATGCTGTCTTTCCACAACAGTTCCTCTAGTGCAAGTAAAGGATTTTCTGCTTTGAAGGATCGTGCACACCTTGTAACACTACTCTGACCAAGAATTTTTGTCTCAGGCCTTTTCTTCCTGTCTTAAGACAACTATTGAGCCACATAGAGGTTCATATCTAGGAGTGATAAATAAGAAGCAGAAAAATCACAAGAAGCATCTTTGTATTTTCAAAAAACATGCAAAAAATAAATCGTTTTAAAATTTTGTGCACTTTTGAAAATGCTAATAAAACCTATAGTAGACTGAATTTTTTCCCACAGGAGGTCAACCTGCAATTTAACTGCAGTTTAATAACAGCCTGTTGAATTTTACTCTATACTGATGAAATATGAAAAGCTGCAAAGATGTTCATTGACCTGTATTCTATGCACAGCTGTATTTTAAATGCATTTATGCAGCTTTCCACTGCTATATGATAGGAGAAAGGCTATTCTTTACTTCTACCTATTGTGGTATTTTGCCATCAAAATTAATAGCAAGGATGATTTTATCACAGCTACTGCACCCACAGATGCTGTGTATAATCTTGGGACTAATTTCTAATTTTTATTTTCTTTAATCACAGAGGATAGTGACAGATGGCACTTGGGGAAATATGACATTATGGGAGGGGGTGGCTATGAATAATGACAAAGAAAGATGTAAGCCACGTTGCATATCAATATTTTGCCAGCTTAGATTCAACCAAATGATGAAGAAATAGTGTTTTGGCCATAACCTCCAGTAACAGCTGAAACAATGTTTGTTTTCCCTTGTATTTTGAAAAAAAACTTGTATTATTGTCCATTATTAAAACAGAGATACCAGCACCACTTGATTTAGCGCAGTGGCACCGACCAGAGGGAGGTTGTCAGCACATGGGGTCAGAGCCTCACTGAACACAAGGGTATGAAAATATTTTGAGCTTCCAACCATGATCACATCCCTGAAAGGTTTTTCCTGCCTTCCTTTGTCAACCCAATATGAAAAGCACAAGGCTGAAGTTAGTATGAGATGAGGCAAAGTCTCTCATCAGCACTGATTAATCTCAGTGCAGGCTCTTGAGACACGTCACACACACACCACTCATCCTGTGATTTTCCCTGATTCACTTGCTGGGCAACTCCCATTTCTGTACTTTGAATATGTGAACAACACATGGGCCAAACACCATCATTAAAAGCATTTACTGACATGAGCACAGGTGCATCTGTATCCCTGCAGGCTTTCTGCAACTCAGCAGCCCAAGGATTGAAATGCAAGATTTCAACTTCCAGAGTTAACTAAACAGCATCCGCATGCTGCATAAAGTCTGTATATGTCCCACCTCAAATCACCCTTTGGGCATGGGCCTCTCTATAAGGACACCCTTTCATAAGATTTGCACAGTTAAAATTTTTCATTAATATCAGTGATATTGTTTTATATACTATGAATATGCAAAACATGCACATGTCTGGTTCCCAGGTAGTGGGCAGCAGGTCTGTGTGCTGCTGAAGTACTCATCTGATGTGTATCAGGCAGAACCAACACAGTTCTACCCAACTAGACATGACAGTTCTGCTGGCTTTACACTTTTTCTTTGGTTTTGTGCTACTGCTTTTGGAAAGTGTGAGTAATTGAGACTAATGATGTCTGATCTAGTAGAAGGTGTGCTGGGATAAAGTGAACACTAAAAATATTGAGCCCCCAGTGGCTTTTAAACCATCAGATATAAAAGGGCAGACATGCAGACTTCAGGGCTTCCTCCTGACCAAGAGAGGTAATTATATTCTCTTCCTATAGGATAACATCTCTTTCACACTATAGCCACACCAGCCTCTGTACTCCTGCCATTTCCTGGAGCCTTTGTTGATATTATAAGCCCCCATTTAAAATTGGATTGTGGGAACTCAATGCTGTATGGTGAAGCAGAATCAGGCTATGGAGTACCATAACATTACTCTTGCCAGGTGTGGAGTTTCAAATATATAATTTTTATTTTCTCAGTTGCTCCATAAGTTAAATTCTCTGATCATTATACAGGTTCTCTTGAAGTCTGTTCTACAAAATCTGCTCATATTAAACTCCAGTTAAAGTCAATAGGGATCCTGTACTCAGGGAGAGCAGGATAACTTTGAAGGGATGTATTGCTCATTCAAAGAAAAAAAAAATTAACCTTTAACTGTAGTTAAACATGTGATATTTATGCTTTACCAAAGCTGCTCTACAGCTATCTGCATGTTTGAAAACCATTTTTAAAAAATACCTTGAAATGCTCCAGGGAAATTAAAAAGGCACTCATAAGAGAATGTGAGAATTAGGTATATGCTAAAAGTGATAAATGCCAGTACATGGTTTAGTCCTTTTTTAATAGATGACCTGGTGGGTGGCATTGTCACAGAACTAATCCATTGAGTAGGTGAGTCCAAGTTCAACTCCAATTTGCTATGCTATATACAGGCATATCCTGAGGTCGTGAGAGGGTGGATGCCAGGAGTCCAGGTTGCACTCCCACCCAGCAGGGATCCCAGACTCAAACCAAAGCACCCAGGAGGAAAGCAGGAGCCCCCAGAAGAGCACTGAGGTCACAATCAATACAGAACACCACAGGGCACGCAGCCCCTGCTTTGAACAGAGCCAAGGGCTTTGCACCACTCACCCCATGGTGCCTGCCAGTAGGACTGAAAACAGCATCAGTGGTTTGGGATAACCTTGAGAAAGTCTGGCTAGACAAATGATCTTTATTACAGTCCCAAGGCTATTCCTCAGTAGCTTCATGGTGATTGATACACTTCTTCAGTGAACAATAAATTTGCTTCCTCAAATTAATTCAGTGCTTCACCTAGTACTGAGATACCACACCTATAAACAGGGTTTTGCTAATACTGAGAGTATTATTACTAGCATTAGTAGGTGCTGGAATTGGTTGGGTCAGCATTTTTCAGCAATAAGCAGACGAAAGCCCAGTATATCTTGACAACACAGTAAAGCAGTGAAATAAGATTTTATATTGCTTATACTGTTGCCTCTGAGTAATTATATCAAAAAATTCAAACCAACTAGCAAGGCTCAGATGGAGGGGGAGGAGAAATCAAGGATTAAAAGTCACTAATCAATGTAGGTAGAGTTTGAATTAATTAGAAACTAATCCTATGTGGATTAAAAAAAAAAAAGGGGGGGGAAGCTATATAAAAACTACGAGTAAAACGAATAAAAAACACTATGAAAATCAATCCCTTTTCCACAAAAGGTACCCATCCTAATTCATTTCCTGTACAAATTCATTACAAGTCTAATTTAAATTGCATAAGTAACTGCTTAATCTTCCACAGGAATTCCCTGTCTTGTGCTTTCCTTTTCTTGCTCCTGTTGATCTTTTCATATATGAAATAAAACTGTCCTAGGGGAAAGGCAGGCAGAGGAAATGCAAGTGGCTGTCTGACAGTGATGCAATCAATAAGCACTATCCTGTCTGAAGCAGCTGGGAGGTATTTAGAAGGAAATCCCTGCTTGACTAGAAAATGTCAGTGCCAAGAGCCCTGTGATCTTTTTCAAGAGAAGGTTTTCACAACTGGGAACTAAAGAATTTGGAGGAAGTTGGTTTTGAGGACACTGAATCCAGGGCATCGATTTCTTTGGTGGTTTTGTTGCTCTGACACACTAGCAAGCTTAGCTCAAAATACTGAGTACAACTTGCACTTTGGTGAATGCACAAAAAACCTGCACACTGTGGAGCACAAAACTGCTGAGCAGGGCCGTGTGCCTCCAGACAGGACACCTGTGCCCTTGTGCCACCCTACAGGGATGGCAGGGCCCATGCCAGCCCCCAGACCAGGACCCAGCTATTCCAGATACGGCACGGACCCCCTGCATCCTTTCCTTTTCAAGGCACTATTTCCACCAAAAAGCATCCATCCTAGCACAGTGCTGTGGGCTGGCAAGGACTAGACTGTGCTACTACTGTTCTGCTACCAGGAGGTTGCTACCTACTAGGATCTGTGGCACTTACTGGTGAGCTACTCCTTGGATCAACATGCTAAACAGGTCCCTACTGTGCCTTTGAAACAGGCACCTGGGTTACACCAGCAATGGATCCAGCTCATTCCACCTCATAGTGTTCGTGCCTAAGGAAACTCATCTGTCTCACCTCAGTTTTTAAAATATAGTCATTTTTGGTTGATCTTTTTTCCCCCTACTTAAATATATATTTTTTATTGTCTTTTTCACAAATAGATGGCAATAAGATTCTTTTCCAGGGCAAGAACACACCTTGCTGTTCACACACTAGTATTTCCTTCAACTCTTCAGTGTCAAGGGAGGCAGCTTGAAGCATTGCCAAAGTTTCTAATCACTGCAAAGCACTGAATGTATTCTGAATATACATTAAAGCTTTTCATGTGCCAATGACTGCAACATCAAAATCTTAGCTCAATTCAGTCCCTTCAGTCAGTCAAGGGTGACCTTGATCTGACCTAAGACCCTGAAAAGGGAGTGAAACACTATATAAGCCAAACTCACATCTTCAGGAGCCAGTTTGGGGACAGAGTAAATGAAGGAAAAGAGCATTTGCTGAATCTTCCAGGGTCCCGGAAAAGGAGCAACAGCATCATCCATTTCAGAGTTTGCCTTCTTCTGTGTGTCAGGCATGATGAGAGTGGAGTGCCATCAGCTGTTGGTTTCAACAGAGCTGACTCAATACCAATTGGTCACCATAACTGGTTTTCCTCTATCCCTTCTTCTCACAAATGTACAATAATGAAGCAGACGTTAACATTCAAGAAATCCATCACTCAGCTTAAACTACTCTCCATTTCTATTGATCTGGTGGTAAATGTTATGGAATTATTTAAAAAAACACAGATGAAATCAGAACAATAAAAATAGTAAATTAATAGTGATGCTAAAATAAGTCACTGCTAAACTGCAGAGCAAACAGCAGATAACTAACAAATCTAAAGCAAAAAGTCATCCTTTTCTAACAGAGACTGAAGAAGATAGCTTTTAAAAAAACAAACAAAAAAACCCTCCTAAAACACACCAAAAAGCCCTAAAACATTAATGAAAAAGTACAAAGTACTCCACCCCCTGGAGGAGTGAAATGCATTTAGGTTGTTTAAGGACACAGATGTCTGTTTTGATCCTCAACATCAGCTTGGGCCCACTTGCACAGAGCAAATGCAAAATGTCATTCTCAATGAGGTTTGGGAAACAAACTGCGTTTTTTAAATTCCTACTGGATCTTCTCCTCTAGGTTCACTGTTCTTATGAAGACTTGGTTTTCTTTTTCCCATTGAACTCCACCCTACATGCAAAACAAAACTGTTAATAGGGTTCTGTGCTTCAAACTGGCGTCACCCTCAGAAATCAGTAGAGGTAGGACTAACCAAGACAGACAAGACAGTAATTCCCACAGCTGTTTTCAGCACAGTTTCTTAAACTCAGCAGTGACAATACCCTCATTCATGAAAACATGTTCTCATTGTGCTGGAAATTAATTTTAGCTGTTAGTGACAGTCCAAAGCATCTCTTACTGAAGAGGATGAACGGGGAAACAGCTGCATGTCTCAAGTGTGTAGATCTCTAGGGTTTTTTTTCAATCTCAAGTGCTTGTTTGGACAGATTCTGTCACCCGTAGAGACCAGTAGACTGTTGGGAAATACCAAGTTTTTGTTCACTGTTTCCAAGGGTTATGCATGACCATAGCCTACCACCTCAGCAGACACATCCTGATACCCTCTGGAAAACAGTCAAGCTAAACCACCCATGGAACTTGGTGGCTTTTCTCTCCTGTCTCCTTCTAGTCCACAGTAGAAAAATCTGCAGGGGAAGACAAAGAGATCCCAAACTGGAGTCGTGTTCTGAACTACCCTTCAACTTAATTGACTAGAGAAGGACTTCAGGCTCTAGAGTTAGGTACCTTGAAGTTCCTCCCTTGCCTATTGCATATGTGCAGTCACCTCCACATCCAGATTTCACACTGAAATCATTAAATTTGCAAAGGTCAGAGCCAAGATAATATATTAACTGTTTTCTGACCCACATGAACCAGCTGCTCAAATTGCAGCTGACTATTCCACTTACTGCTCTGTCCTGAAGCTTGGTGACATTTATGAAAAATAAGGTATTGAGGTTTGTTTGGTAGTTGCTGTAAAAAAAGCTAACAATCTAAATCTAAAACAAAAATGTATTTTCTTTATAAAAATGTCTTTTGATATTCTTATCTGACAGCTTAAGTACTGGAAAGGTGTCTTATCTATGTTTGAACCAAAATTTTTTACAAAGGTGTGCAAAAGTAATTAACACCTGTCAAAAGGGAGGCACTTCAAATAAAAATCTATAGTGCTGTAATAAGGTACCAATCTGAATTCCATATATCTGTCATTAGCAGTGTATCTAAGCCTATTACAGTCACTCTTGTGTTTTTTCTGTATATTAACCTATACTTAACACTTTTAACCTCATAAAACTCAAATGTTAATTATTTCAGCTGCAAGTAAACCCTGCTCCCCCCTTGAAGTTCTACACTTTCCATACTGCACAGGAGCAGGGAACTCTGTTAACACAGAAAAAAACATTTTGCTTGCAACGGACAATTTCAGTTTGCTGCTGTTGGGATTTATATTTCACATAGAACCCCCTGAAAATCTTTGTGAGGTTTCAGCCTCACAAAACTGAAATTTCAGCTCATAAAATTTCTTTTCCTGCCAAAGGTTGGAACCTGAGTTGCTTAAGTTTACTCATGCTGAGCAGCTATGAAGGTGTTGAGAATTAAGAGAAAAAACATGCTGCAAGAAAAAAAACCCAAACAACCAAACTTCAGTCATTTCCAGGGGAAAGTTGCTTTACAGTTTGACAGTATATTGCATTGTCACACACCACATCTGGCTAGCATGAAAAAAGAGTAGTTTACTGAGCACTTCTTAAAGAAAATCTCTGTTGTAAGTTGATACAAAGCACAAAAGTTGGAAAAAGAAGGTGAAAATGTATGTAATTGAAGAAGTGGCCAATGCTACTGCTGGTAACTGCCATGAAAATCTTCAGAAACCTTTAGAGAACCAATTTGAAGACAGTTCAGGATCTAAACCAACATAATTATTCAGAGGCTTTCTTTAGTTCATCACAGCTGGAGATTTTTACCTCACATACAATTTATGATTTTTAAGTAGGAATTTGGGTTTTTTGTGGATGTCAGTAATAAAAAAAAGTAAAAAGAGTTACTTTCTACATAGCACTCCTTTTTTATATCCCTAGTATATACTGAAACATTAAATTGTTCTCACAGAAAAATAACTTTTCCCTCCTTATCAAAACAGCCTCACAGTGTTTATAGACTGCTTCACCCTACGTGCATTAGTGAAGATTATTTGTTGGGAAGTAACCTTAACTTCTACAAAAGGAGTCAGATAAATTTAGTCCAAAGAATATCTTTTTATCATTAAAAATACTAGAGTTTTAACTACTTCTAGGGTTTTTGCATCTAGATCTGCAGTGCAAATTCACTGGATCAGAGAACCAAATATGTACAAAATATATGTAAGTTCATGTCATTTTTGTGTGATCCAGGGAATAACCTAATTCTGTTATTGTTCTATTAATTTAACAAAAAATTTGAGAGACGAGTTTGGATGGCCTGAAGTACTGAATAACTATTGATTACTTCTGTGAGCTTTGTAAACTTTTTCATATCCTAGAAAAAGTAACTCAAAACCAAATCCCACCCCATTCACCATACTTTAAAATAAAGTATGGGTGGAAACCAAATTATCCACGTGAGAGTCTGCATTTCATATTCAGTGCCTGTTGTGCTACCTGTCCTACCCTTCAACTACATAACCCAGTATTTATTGGTGCTGAAGCTTGACAAGGTCTGACCTCTGCAGAGCAATCATGTAAGGAGGTATCAGGGAGAGAATGAAAAGATTTGTCAGCCTAACATTTTGGGCTGTCAACCATTTGTCAAGTGCTAAGACATGGTAACTACAGGAGAAACACTGGTATTTGAGAACCTCAGTAATTATTTTTTTGAGTTTCACAGAACATCTATTTTTTAATAAGAAAACATCTTCCTCCTCTGGTAGCAGTATTAAAGAATAATAATTATGAAACAAGTTATGGAAAATGTTAAATTACATTTTTACTGACAAAGTTGTAAGTTCATGAAAACACAGGGATGTTTTCAACTACAACCTATGTGTCTGCTGCTACAAAGGTTACAGGCCTGACTGCATCACCTTTCATACACAGCAGTGCAATGAAAAAAAAAAAATTGGAGAAAAATTTTCAAGTTGCATATTTTCAATGTTATGACATGGCTTTGCAGAGAGTTGACAGCATGCAGCAGCTCAAGATCTCTCCTGAAATAGCATACGATTAAACTATGGCACAAAAGGCAGAAGAATGCAGCTTTATATATTATTATAGTAATAAAAAAAATCATGAAACATTAGGTTCTAATGTAACTTTCAGCTTAGTGGTTGACAATGAGGAATAATTTAAGCCTTATATATTCATTTAGCCTTGTCTCAGATCTATACAGAGTGCCTTATTGCTTTAAGAAAGGTCTCAGCTAAATCATATTATTGCTATTACTTAGGGAATAACAATATTTGTACAGTTTATAACATGTAATACAATGGGATTTGCATAATACGAAAGGCATTAGTACTTTGATTAGAAGAACCTGCACAACCTCTCAAGTATTAGGTTCAGGATATTCTTTTAACCCAAGCATTTCCATCTAAAATTTTAAAAAATCCCAGTGAACAGCCAAGTGTTATCTGAGCTACAGCCACACGTTTCCACTGCTTAAGGCTCTGTTAATCCCAGAAGGCCAATGCACAGAGACATGAGATCATTTCCACTCACAGGAGACACCACACTCTGTCAATTCTTCTGCCAGGACAGAAACATCAAAGAACTGGTGCTTTATACACTATTCAACAAGCTAAGCAGGGGAGGAAATAAGAGATTAAGTTCTTGTTTTTGCTGAACTTTGCAGGCAGAAGAATGCAATGTACTTTTGTGAGAACAGATACATCCTTTAAACCCTAGTGCCTTAAAATCCCGAATAAATTTGTAATGACATCATGTAAATTTCACCCACATGAGAAGTCCTCCAATTATACTTTTTTCTCTCTAAACACCCTTATCTTGTGGAAAATGGACATCCATCACCTTCAGTAGACCAGCTGCCTGTGTTGGTAAGGACAACACAGCAGCTTCCACCCCAGAATCTTCTTTTTTGATCTCACAAGATACTCCAGTTTAAGTAGACACTTCAGTAGCACTGCAGCATTTGGGAGGGATCTAATTTTGCATAAGACAAGATGCTCATCATCTTGAAGACTTTGCAGATCTTGAACCCTGGTAATTCTATATTCTAACTATTTAGAAGGACTTAAAAATCCTTTAACACAGATTCACAGGGAGAGAGAGGTAGTATACTGTTTTATGCATGGATATAGCTGTAAAACTTAAGTAGGCTGCCTTCTAAAAATACCTACCCACTTTATAACCCTGAACAGAGGTTTTCCCCGGATCAGCCTTTGCAAGGCCCCTGAAAACAAAACAAAAATCTAGTAGTACTCCTCAAACTTCCCAAAACAAAGGCTTCAGTTCCTCGTTACTTTTGCTCAGTGTCCTATTAATTTACAACAGGTTGGAAGAACTAAATTTGCTACCTAGCTTCTCAATTTAAAAACAAACAAACCAAAAGAATCAATGTCCTTATGTGCTTTCTCTGAAATTTTTGTTGCCAGGTTTTGACACATCACTTTCTTCCAGCTTTTGGTATTATAAATTGGATCAGATGGGAAGAACACAGTATTTAATACCTGTAAGGTAGCAGAATAGTTTTGCCATTTGGAAATTCATGTCTGTTTGTTGTAAAGCAACCAACAGTAGAGTTTCGTATCTTCCTGGACTGTCCTTAAAAAATTACTTTGTGATCAGCATGAAACCCTAGTGTTCTCCTACATGTGCAGTACTGTAAGACTAAAAGCATTTGTGCAGGTAAAATGTCCCCTCCTTTTCTGACCCCAGACTTTCAGAGATTCCTGGAGGGAAGAGGGAACAGGTGAGGGTCTCTGCAGAACACCAGAACTTCCCAAGCAAAGCACTGAAGACTGCCATCTCAGCAGGAAACCAAGGGCATTACAGAATATACTGGACAAAGCTGATTGCCTTACCTGCTTTGCTACAAGCTGTTTCATTTCTAAATTACTAATCTCTAGGTGAAGAAGAAAGCATGTATCTCCTCTGCAAAACCAAAGTAATTTATCTTATAAGGCTTATTGTGATTCAAAATCTATTACAGTATTTAAGTAATGTTATGATTTGCTTTCTATGAAACTATTATTAGGTTAATATTATGATTTCACTTTTTCAGTGGAATGAAATTACATATTGATGCCTTATTTTTCCACAGCAGCTTACCCTGCTGTGTTTATTTTGCTTGTCAACTGGATTTCGACTTCTAAGTAAGTGTGCAAGTTGGAAAAAATTAATTCCATTAACTAATTTTTTATAAGTAAACAAAAGAGATCACAAAGAAATATTTTTCTGATGTTTTGAGATTCTCTCAAGTTCCAATAGGATCTTCAAAAGGCAGAGGGAAAATAATTTTCTCTCAGTGAAACTTGATGCTAAAAATGGAAAGAAAGAAAAAACTAATATTCAAATCTCTATTTTCCCCAGTGCAGTAAGACAATATTAATACTAACTTTCCTGATCCAGACATCAGGCAGTCACAAAACAATTACTATTTACTGCAACAAATTTATGTGTAAAAAGAGCCAAATGTTCCTGTTTTCCAGGGAAGGGATACATGCTTTCTAAAATTATACCTTATAGCATCAGCATTCTGATGGCATTTTTGTGTTAGCACTGTGAATAACCACTCACTGATTGGCATAGGATTCCTCTCTAGTTTTCTTCTAGAAATACTTTGGAAAAAAGAAATCTTTGGTGACATGGTCACTTTATGAATGACCTTTATCCTTTGCATTCTGAGCTAGTGGTTGTATTTAAAACCTTTTTAGTGGCTGTATTCAGGAGAGTCGATTAAAGATATAAAGTCCATAAATTAGATCACATTTCCAAAATTTCAGTCCCTTTGTAGGAGAACAATCTGCCACTCACATTTCCACCAAGCACGTTGGCTTGCACCATGTGCAGTCTTATTGATACCATTTGCTTGATAGGTTAAGAAAACAAGTACATGACACAGCACAATTAACATTTTCAGATCAAAAATTTTATTTGGAAATGTGTTTACAACAAAACCAGCTCAGAATGCCTTGACCCTGCTAAGAGAAGGAGCTGCCTGCACTTTCACCTGACCAAGGCCATCTTCTGGCCTGAGGGGCATTTACAGCCCTGGATCTGCATAATACTGATTTTTCCAGGGTCTAGCCCAGAATTGCAGGTGACTTACACTTTCAAGCACTGCTGCAAAGAGCCCACCTGCCTTGGTTTATTACAAGAGTCTACAGAAAAGAAGTCTGTTAAAAGCCAGAAATATGCAAGGTGTCATGGGCTTCAGTTTGGTCAGAGCTGATTTTCCACATGGAGGCAGGCGGGGTTACAGGAACCAGCTCAGCTGAAGGCATTAAGTAGTAATTAAGATGAAACGTTAAGCAATTTATTTTTTAGTTATTAAGCTGCTCAGACAGGATGGACAGATACTTGCAAAGAAAATTTGCTCATGGTTTTAAAGTATCTCTCTTACAATTATGAGGGTGGAGGAAAAAAAAAAGACCAAAAGGACTGATTATGGGAAAATTAGGATTCAAAGCAAATAGAGCCAAAATAAGATGCATACATACACTGAGGTGAATTGCTATATAACCCTACTGTTATAAAATACATGAACTGGATCTGGACTTAAAAGACAGTTCAGAGTTAAGAAGAGAGCCTTGTCCCAGACCCAGCTGGTAACTAGTGCTTTCTCCAACACATTTTTATATCAATACTTGCAGAATGCAACATTACTTATAAATCCTTTTATTCCACATATTCCTTTTACTTACAATTATTGTAATGTATTCTAAAGTATCACTGCTGATAAAAGTCTTTTAGAATTTCTAGTAAAGACTTAATTTATCTATGTACTTATATATAAAAATATAATTTGGAGAAGACAATTTTCTAAGCATGTTGGCCATTAGGTTCCCTTCCTCCCCTATGTCAAGCCCTATTACTTCAAGGTGGGCACCTGTGTTATGAATTTAATCCTCAGAAAATCTGTTTACTGTAGCCATGTGCCTAAATACATGCTTTTACTTGGAAGTGGCCTTGTCTCAGCTCAAGGCAGGACCTGGGAAAGCAAGGTTTATTTTTGTATCTTTCAGTAACAGGGCTCAGGTTGCAGAGATACCCTTGTCTGGGCAGACTGTGGCTCACTGGAAATGTCACTAGACAGGTAGAGGCCCCAGGCACAGGTTGAGGTCCTGTTATCTGCAGCATTTCCTAATCATATACTAAGTATCACTATTCATACAAGAACCAGAAATAAAATATTTAAGAATGAAAGAGCACAACAAATGGATGAAATGAAGAAAGAGGAAACAGAGAAGAAAGGCAGTGAAAATGGCAGCAAAATAATTTCCTGCTTAAACTGAAGTCACGTGCAAAATTGAAGTTGATAACTGTTTCAGGCTTTTTGACTAATTTATTTAGTTTCTCAGACAATACAACCATTCCCTAACCCTCCCACTCATTTTAGGGAGGAGAAGGAAAGGGTGTGGTATTTTAGTTCTTTCCCATATAGTGTTTTTTTTTCCTTCTTCTCTTTTCAGAGCTATTAAGACCCACTAAAATGTCAGAGGAAAGAATCTCTTTCCTCTAGGCACTCTTGTCACTCTTTCGCTTCTATTTTCCTTGGAACCATAAATTCACCTTTCTAAAGAGATGTTTTTATGATTGTTTTAAACCAATCCAAGGCCAAGAGAGAAGGAAGTGCTATCCTTTTCTTTCCCCTGCTTATTGTTGCTGAACCAAACTAACCCCAACTCAACCCATACTGAGTGAAAGATGCTGCCAGTGCAAGAGGGATGGGAGCACCTTTGGAGACAGATGTATGACCACCCTTTTAGAACACAGCAGCATTGGCTTACATCCCTTTTAGCCAGCCAGAGAGTATATGAGAGTGTATCTTGCTCCTTTCTCTTTCGTGGTCCTTGATGTCTCTGTTTCCAAACCACTTCTTGTCTAAATGCCCAAGAGGTAGTGGTTTTCTCATCCTCTCCCATTTCCCAACTGCTTCACTCTCGGTTTGGTTCTGTCCACGAGCTCTCTGCACAATCTTTAGTTCTGGCAGTGCTGTTGGCTCTGAAACTCATGGGACAGTCAGCATGGGAGGCAACCTGTCATTAATGAGTGTGGAATGGAAGGTAAGACGATGATTAGTTCATGACTGATGTGATACTGAGAAGGATCTGGAGAAAGGAAGGTAAGCAGAAACCAGGAGCACTGGCAGTGCAGCCATCCTCAAAGTGGTTTTAGCAGCAGAACTGAGTGCCTGCATAATTAAGAACAACTCTGCATGTGTTGGTAGCAAACAGAAGGACATTAAAACAATGAAGATGTGGAACAGCATGAGTATGGACACAGTGTCCAGGCCTTTTAAATGTGCAGGAGATCACTGGTGGGATGAGGACACAAAGTCACAGTGACAATGTAAAAGGGAATAAGCAAAGCTTGCTTGGTCATTGCAGTACAGGACAGAGAGAGGAAAATAGTATGAGAGGCAGAAGAAAAGCCCAAATTTACCAATACTGTGGTTGAGTTGACAGATGAAGACTATAATCAGTCTCTGTGTTCCTAACTGGTATCTGGGAGTCCATTATAATGAGTTCTGAACTGTTTTTGCCAATGGAAAAGTCTTTCCTCCTGCTTTAGTCCTTCACAAGTAGGTAAGAATCAGTGCTGCCTCCCTCCCTTGGGCAACAAATCTGCATTTATTAGGCAAAACTCATACAATATCATCCTGTTCCTTGGCTGAACAGTCCCCTTCATCCTGATTAAAGTGAAGTCTCAGAGGAATACAAGAGCTGCCAGACCTATTTTTGTCCCACACAAGCACAACTCCAAGAACCATTACCACATGGGGTTACCATTTCCTATCCCACAAGCTTCCGGAACAACATATTTCAGGTCAAAATATTGTTTTCCCAAAATAATTTCCTTCAGAGTGCAGATCTTTGTATTTGTTATATGATGGAGACATTCAAAGTTGAAAGACAAATTGATAGGTTACAGCAAAAAGCTCTCTTGCTAAAAGGCCAAGGAAAAATGCTTTCCCTAACAGGTTGTAAAAAAATAATAAAAAAAAAAAAATTATATAAATCAGGCATCTCCCTCCCTCCTCCCAGTTATTTCTGCTCTTTCTTTCAAAAATCCCTTAACAGGAAAACCTCCTCTTGGCTCTGATCCTTCCCCCTCAATGTCTTCTACAGGCTTGCCTCTGCTTTAGAAACTATTACAAGTAACAGCAGATCCTTTGCCTTCTTTACAGTTACAGGTGATTTGCTTTTGCTGACATAATACTTGCTCATATTAAAAATAATCCCTTATGTCAATTTAGAGGGTTTTTTAGTAATAGATACTATGAAAAGGTATAGAATAAGTATTTAGGATAACTCTGAATCCCCGACAACTTCCTGTGAAAATGCCAATTTTTCTGCTCAGCAAAAAATGTGACAGTTTGCACGTAAGATACCAGACTCTACATTGGTCAGCCTGCAAGGGAGTGGATTTGCCAAGAGATGAATCTCTGACAATTGAGTATGATCACTTCAGTCTACCAAGAAGTCTACCAATTTTTGGTGAAAATCTTCTTCTGTGGTAGAAGTTTAATTCTGCAAAGTTGGACAAAGAATGGTAGCAAAGACCTCACAGTAAACCATCAATGAATAAGTAATGGTTCTAAGTTGCAGGCCTGATTTACAATTTTCTCTTTTTTAAGTATGAATATTGTTAGACAACTGTATTAACTGTTGTCCATTCTCCATCTCTTCCAATTATTAAGTTAAGATACAGTTCACTTAAAACTATCATTTACCTGCTGAAGTTTTATGGTTTGTATGTGACAACAATGCATCCTTCTGGCCTTACACATTGTTGGATCTGCTCTTTCCTATCAGATCTTGTCACCATTGCTTCTAAGAAAATATAATGGCATCTATTTTCCATTAGCTTACACAATGCACTAGGTTTATCTCTGTGAGTTCCTATTGAAAACTAAGATTTACACCTAGTGCAAACTGATTACAGTGTGGTCAGTAATACTGTGTTTCATGGTGGCTCTGAACAGCTAATTTTTCTCAGTTTGGCAAGCTAAGATTTATCATGGAGTTGACAACTTCAATGAAAACTGTTCTAGTGTGCTGCATATTTGTAAGTGTAAACCCACTGTCTATTACCTGTAGTGCAAGATTTTAATTAGCATTGAAATGTGTTATACTTAACCATATGTATTACATTTAGAACATCTACAGTACGAATCATGTTACATTTTCATAACAGTTTTAAAAAAAAATAGTCTAGGTATGAAATAATGACTTAGTTTGTGCGTTCACATTCCGAGACCAATATAGTCCTCCCTTCTTTTAAAATGGCCAGAAGCATAGAAGAAACAGAACTGTTAACTACAGACATACATTTCAAGCTACAAACAAAACTTCAGGTCAAAAGATGGGGTCTACCACTAAATCTGCTCAGATAATTCTATTTAAATAAGAATTTTCCGTGTCCAACAATTTCTAACTTTACATTTTTGAATGCAGTTGGCCATACCACTGTCTAGTGAGCCCAATTATTTTTCCATTCTGAAGGTTGTTCAAAAACAGCTCCACTATTTCAAAAGAAGTAATAAAGAGAGAAGACCCAGTGTATTTTACCTCCTTTCTTGACACCAGACCAGCACAGAGAAGGAAAAGGAAGGGCAATGAAGGGCATTAATCAAGAACAGAAAAACAAGAAATAGTGAGTGAGGAAAGATATCCAGGACATCTTGGACGAGAAAAAGGTCTGGAAAAAATGACATAGAAAAATACAAAAGTTTTGGCAAGAGAAATGGAAGAAAGCCATAGAATAGGGGCACAGATGGGTACTGGGAGCTGAAGGAACAAGAGTAGATGTAAACACTGAGAAAGTTGTGGTGGCAGAAACAGAAATCCTACTGAAGTCTGCACAGCTGCACAACTGAATTAAACCAGGAGCCCTAACTTTCATTACTCTTCTCTCACAAAACGAAAAGCACATTTCACCTTTTTATAGTACTTATTATTCATAATACGGTTACTCCATCAACTCAAATCATATAGGTGTGCACTGCAAATTTTGATACTGACTTCGTTGTAAAAGTTTCCTTCACATATAGAATTTCTTAAAACTTTATCATTTCAGAAGCTCCTTCCAACAACATACAACTTTAGCACATTTTTCAAGAGACAGCAGCAGGCAGGATAATATTTCTTGGGTGATTGTTACCAAGTTTATTATGCGATTGCCTCTGCCTGCACTCCACACCGGGCATTAACCCACCGGGAGCAGACCATGAGCACTGAACCATCTCTAACTTCCTTTGACAATCCTCTTATCCTTAACAGCCCTTCAGATTTTCTGTGCATCAACTACACCTGCAGAGACTGAACAACACCAATACTATGGAGCAATTTGCAGAGGTAGCAAGTACTCATCCACTCACTGTATGAGTGGCATCACTCCCAAACTGAGCCCTTAATATCAGTTAAGTTTATAGTATCAGCCTGGCACTTCAGAGCCTCGTGTAGGAGATGTGGATGGTATCTTTATCTAATCACAGACATTTTTCTCTCTCATACACACACTGTCTCCCAGAATTGATCTGATTTAAGGGTAAATTCATTACTTGTCACAATACCACAATTGATGACAGTGCTATACAGAAGCCTTGAAATATATTAACATGGTTGGGGTTTTTCGTAGGTTTGAAATAGCAGATAATTAATAATGCATGTGACCACACACTAAAGATGAAGAGAAATAATATCTTTTACAGGAAGTATTATTAAGTCTATTGCTGCATTTCATATTGATAAATTTTAGGACAGAAAAAGATAAACCTGGTTTAAAAGCACTGATAACAATGAAATTACACTAAGGGAAGTAGGCTATAAACGTAATGTACACATTTGAAGTTATTTAGTGAAATGTTATTAAATGTGTGTCACTAAAATCTTGGGCAAAAACATCACTTGATATCTACCGTCTATAGTCTTCTCATTTCAACATGAGCTCCTCTAGCACATTTAAATGCTAGATACTACTGTCTAGAGACTTATTCTGCAAGAAGAGAGGAAGCAATGAATACCCACACTGTAACAAGTCATAAAATGGCTCTGTACTGACACAATACCAATTTCCAGTATCCCACACAAATAACTCAAATTATGAAATCATTATTTCAGATGCAAGTAGGGAGCATGCTAAAATGTATTTATACTACAATAGAGAAAGGCACACAGAGTGAGTAATATTTAAATGCATTTAAATTTAATGTCAGTAATAAATTATTACCATTGTAAACCCAGTCCTTTATGTAAATATCATTGATTACAGTAAGTTTAGAATGCATTTGCTTTTTAGGTATATTACAGCAAGAAAGATATATTGGTTCTAGGACATCTTCTCGGTTGAAGTCAAGGGTAAAGTCAAGCAGTCCATGTGAACAGCAGCACTTGATGTTCCACTTGTTAGAACTCAGGCTTTGCTATTTTTGGTTTGCAAGACATTTTTTGAAACTAGAGCATATGTTGCATACCTTCTTCTAAGCTTTAACATTTTAGTCCAGATGTGTTTGAGTACACACCCAACAAAAATGAAAGGATTTGCTGAAATCATCTCTGGCTTTATATACATATGGATAGCAGAAGTACAAACAAACAAAAAAACCCCAAAACCCAACAATTACTAAATAATTTTTAAAAAAATAATCAGAAAAGAGGTTTTCAGAGGAGGCTAAATCATTAGCCCCAAGACACTGAACACAGATGTAATTTTCATCTTTTCAGAACTCCAATCCAGTAGTTGAACTTTAGTGAAGAACATACAGCAGAGGTGTGTAGGAGAAATCTCACATCAAAGGTAGAAGACACTACGACAAAGAAAAGGTGATTGCCAGGGCTGGCCCCTAATTTACACAAACCATAAGGAAAATCTGGAAGAAGAAATGTTGACACCTAAATTACTCATTTTAGGCAGCTGCTCATGTAACCTGGATTATGCAGATTTTGAAACCGAGACAATATCTTGGCTAATGAGTCACTCTCTAAAAACATAAAACACTCAACAAAACTACATGACATGTGATGCATCCCTGGGAAATCCAGCACTGCTGATAGCACTTATTGGCTCAGATCTGCAGTGGTTTGTAACAGTTTGACTTTAGAAAGGACTTCTTAGGTAACCTCTGGGAGTAGAGTAACTTGCTAAGGAGAGTGGACAGACTAAAAATGTCACAGAAAAAAAGCAGCATTAAATTATTCACCAGCTACATCCTACATACTTCCACAATGTAATATAATCCTGATTTAGCTGTGTTCCCATCAGTTGCTTCTGAATATATATTTTATATTCTGAAGTTTATAAATATGCTATGAAATACATTCTTTTCAAGAAATCAGTAACTAGAAGCTTCCAGCAATTTTGTGTCCTTGGTCTAATAGCCTCTTTAGAGATCAGTGAGATCTCTAGATCTCAACCCTTAAGTCAGCCTGCCTCACTGCAATATTCATGTGTTGGACAAAAAGCCTGCAGAGGTGGCCTTTTAATTATTTTTTTTTTTTTTCCTGTTAACCATTCATACTGTGTTTCGGTATAGGAAAACGTACAAGTATTTTTTAGGTTCTCATTATTTGTAGACTGAAGTTTGCCTCCCCATTGTAAACCATAAAATAACAGGACAGAAAGAGCATTTGAGGCTACAGATGCAGACATAACTTTAAAGAGGCTTATTCAATGCCCAGAGCAGTGAGAAGCTCACCCATCAAGAGAGTTGAGAAGGTGTGGGCAAGAACATATGGTCCATCATCTCAAATAGATGATCAGCTTGCCTTTTGATTTCCCACCACGCTGCCAGCAGTCATGTTTTCTCAGGCAGAGCGTGACTCAAAGTTCTCAAGGAAGCAATTTTATCCACTGTCTTCCCTGAAAGGGCCAGTGCCTTAAAGGCATAATTAAGTCCAAAGTACATAATATTTAGTGACATTTACTGAAGCACATCATCCCTGGCAAACTGCCATTGTAGAAGAAACAGCAAACAGACAGATGTATTTGCAGTGTTTTCACTTGGTTTGTAATTTTTTCTCACTGTGTTGTCAGCAAATGCAGAAGAAAATATTAGATGAAATATGCTTGTTAACAGATTGAACTAATTACATGGATGCAGTTAAAAGAACTAATACTATTTGCAATTTCATGACAAAAGCAATCTCTTTAAAACTACCAAAAATGCTTTATTTCTGCTACTAGCACTTGTGTAGTTTGCACTGCCCTTGAGAACAGAACTTGACAAATAAAAAAATCATCACAAATTCTGTCCAACACCAGTGTTGTCCTGCTAAGCTTTGAATAAAATGGGCCTTCCCTCAACCCTCCCTGGCCAAACACACCCGTCCTGCCTATAAATTTAGTCTAAAGAATAAACTTTTCTCTTCTGAAAACATCAGGAGGCAGATATTATTGAGCAAGGACAGAAAAAAAAAGTGAAAACCTTGGCTTGTTATCTCGTTGTTCCCATGTTGTACCGTAACAGCTCAAGGAATACTTGGTTGTAATCTCCAGCAAGAAGGGAAAACTTAACCTCAGAACAGGGAAAAAAAAAAAAAAAGGAAGAGCAGAACATGATATGTGAATGTTCTCCAATCCAAAGGCATTAAAGGAGACCGTAGAAACTGCCAAAAAAGATTTATTTTACCAGGAAATTCTGTTCATGAAACAGATATTCCCATTGGAGATTGGATGGATAATTTGGTTTCCTCCCCCACTTCAGTTTCAAATGAAATCTGACTGCTTCAATGAAATAATTTCCAGCTAAAAACCCTAGGCTGCACCTAGCCCTCTGAGTCAGCCCTACTGCCCCCAAGGACCTGCCTGGTAAAGACAAGTTGGCTGCTTTGGCTGGACATGAACTAAGTCCCAGCACTACCTATAGGGTTTATAAGCTTAGACTGACCCATCAGTCCTGCTCCTTGTTTTAATTGTTGGGAACAAAGCTTTCAATTAAGGTTCTGGACTTCATAATAGACACACGACAGCACACGCTAAGTTGCTGTCTGCTAACCTTGCTAACAATAACCTTCAGTAAAGGAGTGGAACAAGATCACAAATTGACAAAGCAAGATCCATGAGACCTCATCTGTTAATGCAAAAGTCTTCTGCATGTAGTAATGAGAACATCTTGTTACTAAATCCAAGTATTTGCCAAGCATTTTAAGTAGTACACTTCTTTGAAAGAACAGAAAAACAGTCTCAGTGGCAGCAGCCTCCAGCCTCACTGTGCAAGGCATCCTCTGCAATATTAAGATAGACTGAACTAATACAAAATTGTGCTTAGTTTTACAGTCCAAGGAAATTCACCATGAAGTCTCTGCCATAGCTCTGTCAGAAACTATGTTCAGCAGGTTATGCAGAGTGCAGACAGACAATCTCTTAGCTCCAGAAATCAAGAACGTGAACCCTGCAATTTTACAACTCAATTTGTGCAGTTTGGAAATTTCACACTCACATTCTTCTGCTTGTGGCACGTGATTATTGAGGCATTTTTAAATGGCACAAAATGTTTCATCCACAAGAAATACTGAATTCTATGTAGGTGGTTTAACACACTAAATTTTAATTAAAAAAAACCAAAAAAACAAAACAAACAAACAAACAAAAAACAACAGGGGTAACTCAAACCGATGAGCTAAGTGCAACTAGCCTAGTCCAGCTGGAAGTGGTGGATGTTAAGACCCTGACTTCCAGGCTTCTGGTTCAGCCAACATGGCCAATGATAGCACTATGAGGCCCAGTGCTGGTCTGGCTCTCTGCCTATTTTTTTTTTACTTTTTAAATTTTTTTTTAATACTAAGCATAAAAACAGCATAATGGGAAAAAAAAAAATTAAACAAATTTTTCGAGTATGCTTGCTGACATAATCATCAAGATATTTTAACCTCAGAACTAAGAGCATGTAGACATATCTAGTACAGAAAATAACAAGCAAAGAGGACCCTATAACAAAAGTAGTAAATACAGTTCTTCTACCTGTGCCAAACTGAAGATCATAAATATTTTTAATTGGAGGATTTGTGTGTGTGTTTTTCAGATGTTTGACAAAGTTCTTTTAAATGAACTTTGTCTTTGAAATCTGGTCTAAAAATTCTGCTTTTGTACTCTAATGTCACCATACATTTATCATAATATCTGCCAATGTCCCTCTTCACCCCACAGAAAACTAATTTCTACTGTGGTATTTGGCACTTGGAGCTACACTTTCCATTTTCATCTGAAAGTTACCCAAACCCAGGAGAAATTGAAAGTACTCCATCTGTTAAAAGACACTTCCTATTCTTCAACATGCAGAAATCAACAAGAAACCATTAAGATGATCTTAAAGATATATGTGTGGCCACATGAAGAATAGCTACAGGAGCTGAAGCTCTGGACTGGGCATTTAGGACAAGTTTTTGGCTTAGGTCTACAGGTATTCATGCAGCACCCTCAGACTTGCTGAGTAGGGTTTTCCTGTGGCTCCGCATGGCACAGCACCCCCACTTCCACTTCTGCCAGTGAAGGGATGGCTGACACCATCCAAGGTCCACAGCATCCAAGGTAATGCTGCAACCAACCTCACATTGTGCCTTCATATCCCAAGAACCAGTGGAAAAGGCACCCAGAAGATGTTATCCCAGTTCCAGGAAAGTGTGGAGAGCTGCATGTGCATAAACATGTGATGATAGAGGCTTGGAGTGATTTTTCCAGGCAGTTTGTGTTAAGCTGCATTAAGCACCTGTAAAGAAAAAGCTGGCTAAATGCTCAAATTTAATTTTCCTTGTCAAAGTGTGCCCCTAGTACTACAGAATCTCACTGGGATACAGAGACAGCTTGTGGCTCACTAGCCTGTGTGTTACCAGCCTGTCACAAGCTGGTTCAGTGCAGTATTAATGGACCTGGGGAGCATCAGGAAGAATGGAAACTGTTATTTCATTACTTCTGTGCTATTCACAACAGCATCTGTGAGTGACTGAAAAACCTTAAGGGCTGTAGACCACAGGTAAGTTGCACAAAAAAGCATGGTTTACAAATACAACAAAACTCTATTGAAAAATATGAGTTTAGCAAGGACTGACATCTTGATACTGTGTAACAGCTTTTTGTAACTAGTAAGTATATTCTCAGCCTCAGCAGGTTTGCTTCTAGGTACCAGTGAAACTATATAGCACAAAGAGTAAAGACTTAATGAGAGGGTTTAGTGCCTTCAGCATAATGAGCAGCCTTTTCTCTTTCACAAAGTGACAGTGCCTTGGGTACAACAGACTACTGGAATTTAAAGCTATAAAACCACAGGAAAAATTTAGCACCATTTTTGCCTAAGTATCTAATCCACTGCATTAAAAACTAACCCAAACCAGCAAACATCATTTTGAAATTAGGTAATTGCTTAGGGCACTTGAAGGAAAACAGATGCTCAAAGAGGTTTAAACAGCAGGCGTGAACCTTATTTTTAAAAGGTATTAGATACAAAAGTATTTACCTTTTTTGTAGTTTCAGTGATTAGACACCTAACCTGATTCAGCCACAGGGTGCAAATCTGGGTGGTCTTGCAACCTGCCCTCCTGCAGAGCTTGCAGAGATTTGGGGAAACATCTGAAGACAGCACCTCAGTTTGACTGCTTCTGTTAGACAGACAGACATCTGTCCTCTGGTGGCAAGAGATCAAACAGGCACAGTCTCCAATCTCATTTACAATAGGAAACAGCATGTATATCACTTCTCCACGTAGCAATCACAAGTCACAGGCAGTGTTGTTTCATTAAACACTGAGGAAATGTCCCAATCTTCATTCTCTGTGCTCCAGCTGCAAGGCAGGCAGAAAACCCCTGCAGCTTCAGTCAGTCCCATCCAACAGGGAAAGGTCTTTCCTAATCCTTCAACACAGTACACAGTGCTCCAAGGAGTACTTCTGACTGCTGACATCTACTGAGAGGGAAGGGACAATGCTAAAGGAAAAGCTGGGCAAAAGTGAGGTGTAAAAACCACTGGTCCTGCAGGTGAAGGGACAAAGTCCACATAACGGGTACCTCCAGTGTCACCCCAAGGCCCTGGGCTGGCAGCACAGTGCACTCCTCTCTGCCCCACGCAGCAGCATCAGGATTCCTGCCACACAATGAGGTGACAAAGCCAGTGGTTCTTCTCTGAGAAGGGCAGCTCCCACACCCATCTCAACAAGCAGAATATACACAATAAATAGGAAAACTTATTACTGACTCACTGAATGTGCTCCACAAAACTTGGTGCTTGGACAAACAAGCCTCTGGACCCTGTAACCAGCATTGCAATTTGGTTTGCCAGGTAGCTGTGGAGAGAGGGAGGAATCTGCCTCTCAGGGCTGACCCAATCAGATGATGTCCAATCCCAACCCACTTCTGATGCCATGACTTCAAAGTTTTGCAGTGATAGTTTGGAGCCTTTCGTGCTATTTGCCTCTCTCTGCTGAGATTCTGGAGCACAACAGTTCCTCACTATGAAAATCATTTATATGAAATCTTTTCAGCACACTATTTCATACTTTGTTTAGACTGCGTTTTGTTGGAACAATAACTGTCTCTTATTTAGCTTTTTTTGCATTGGCAGCATAACAGGCCTCACACTTTCTGGTTCATGAGGCACTAATATTTTAGCACAGTAGTGAAAGTAATTTCAAAAGGAGTTTGCCACAAAACAGTTAAAAAAAAGAATCAGGTTTTTATTCCTACTGTGCAAAAAAGACAGACGGAAAATTTTTTTTCATGCACAATTTCCCAATCCAGAAGTTACCCTTTTACTTACCTATTTATTCCCCTCTCCTATTGAGAAGAGAGGAGATGCTGTTAAATTACTTATCAGAATTGGTGCATGCCAGTGAATAATGTAGCAGTGTTTGACTACCATTTAATAGCTTGGGATGATACCATTTGGTGTTAATTTACTTCTCTTGTCAATTTTTTTTTTTTTCACTGTTGGCATTTACTTCTGTGGTACTCCACTGTTCAATAACAAAGGAAAATGTTACAGCAATGCTGAAAACATTCTAATATTTTAAGGGTTTAGGATATATTTGAACATTTCTTTCACCTTTGCTTGCAGCACTGCACCATTATCTCTGCAGTATTTATTGTTTCCAATGACTCAAAGTGCTGGAATTACTAAACCTTGTTCTAACCTTCCGCTTTTGTACCCTGAAGTACTTTCCTCCTTCCTGATGCAATAAGGAACTCAAAAGGTCAGCTATGCATATTATATTGCAGCAGTTCTGCTATTTCCTTCCTTTGAAGGTGTAGGTTAAAAGAAAACAAAAACCTAAGCCACAATGACAGTTCAAATATAGACCTTTTAATTTACTTCCCCTTATCTATGGAATAATCTCAAGGTTTTCAAGGCTCATGCTCCACCCATTAACAACATTACATTATTACATTATTAACATTACAACATTAATAAAATACTTGCAATAGCTTTAGCAAAGCTTCTGGGGAAAATCAAAATTCCAGCATAAGTCCTGCTCAGAGTTCAGTGACAGCTTACCAGAAACTGTCCTGTAAAAACATTATTTTTGTTACTCGAGCTGTCACATTCTGAACTATTTTCTCCTTCTCATGCCTAAGCATCCCCCCATGCCTGAGCTTTGTTCAGCACCACACACAACTGCAAATGCTCCACTAACTTGCCTTATACACTTATAATGCTCCTGAACCAGGTGGGACAACTAAAGCTGAATGAGTTAAGAGATACACATAAGAAAGTTTAAGACCTACTCCTTGAATAAACACTTAGCAGGTTCAGCCAAGCTTTCTACTGCATCTGTAAGACACAGGTGAGCAGCCCGTGACTATTTGAAGTGAAGTGACTAAAACATACCCCAGGAAGGGCACCACATTGTTGCTGGATCAGAGGACCTTCAACAAGACAAACTTCTGAGATCTGCCTCACTTGTTCAAAGCAAAAGCATTTTAGTGCAGTTGTCCCTTGCTCATATCTGACCTAGCCAATTTCAAAATTTTAGAGTACATCTTCTGGATTTTCAGTATGTCCTAAACACACATTTATATCAAAGATATATTCTTAGGGCTTCCCCACAATTCAGTGTCAAAACTGATTAACATTAATACCAACTTAATCTGTTATATTTGTTTCCAGATACTGAACATCTAAATCAACAGCTGTTGGCTTGTGTATCCCACTCTTGCACTTTTCTATGTTCTGCCACATCTGCCATTTCTGAAGACTGAATATTTAATTTAGAAGTAAAAGATTATTATTAAATCTGATAGCTTGGAGGAAAAGAATTATTTAGTCACAGATTAATAAGTCCCCTGACTTCTACAGTTAGCTGTTCGATTCATGTTAAATGTTCTTTGTCATCTTCTGTAGTAAGGTCCTGAACTCTAGAAGGAAGATAGATTATTCAGAGAATTTATTAATGCTGCCAGCATGTTTTGATTCTCCCCTCACCCACTCCAGTAGCCTACTTGGGATTTTCATCTTTTGTACTGCAGTGATCTGTTTTGGGCTTGTTGGTGTTTTAGGATTCTTTTGTTTCTTGTTTTTGCTTTTTTGGTTTTTTGTGTTTTCTTTTTTTTTTTTTTGGGGGGGGGTGGGGGTGGCAGGGGGCTTGAGATTTTTAGTTCTTTTTTGGTGGGTTTTTTCCTTTTTTGAAATACAGCTTAGTGTCTCAGTGTTATAATCTTCATATTTAAAGGATGTAGGTAAAAATACTTAAACTGGAAACGCCTCCAGCTTGTTCCTTTCACAATCAACAGTTTTTTAGTTTCTTCTGTATACTTCTGAATGATCAGAATGGAAGCTTCATTTTTATTTAAAAGTTGAGTTTTATTTAAACTGAAATAACTATTTTCTCCCACTGAAGAGAGTCAAAAGCAGGAACATATGACCATTTATGGCAACAGTTTCAAAACCAATAGAACCTCTAGAAACATGTATTGCCATTCTACCTGCAAATCCATGCTCCCTAAATATTATTCGAAGCCCTTCACTGAGGATGGGGAGGGGTCTCTAAATACCTTGCAATCAGTCAGGTGATGCAGGTCAAAGGACTTCAGCCACCTTCAATGGATTTCACAGTGGAAGCCAAGGGCTTGAACTATATGACCCTCTTACATACTATTTAATTTCCAAAGACTTTTCGTTTACCACATAACATCTAGTGCTGTAGGCTAAATTAAATTTTGCTTTTTACAACCTCCTTCAAACATGAAATTTTTCACCCAGACAAGACACTGATAGACACTAAGATGTATTGGGCCACTTCTACAGGCAGCCATCTCTACAGAAACACTGCTACCAGCAGCCTGTGATGCAGCCATCACTTGCCATGCCCTTATGGCCATTGCAACCTTGGCTGTGCTACACATCTGGAAGGAAAACAGATTTTTGCCACATATATTTTCTTCTGCTTCCTTGTTTAAACACAGTGATGACCAATTCATCTTTGAGTTCAACCACCCAGAGGTTACCTTTTCATCATGTGCATTTGGAAGACCCTGTAGATTTTCAGTCCATACCTCCAACGTGTTTAGCTGTCCCTGAAGGCATTAATGCTGCTGTTAAACAAAATCCTTTTCCTCAAGGCAAGCTAAAATTTCACTATATAGGATGAAACCTTGGATGTAAGTGCTTCAAGCTAAATAAATGAGCTCTAACCTTGAGGAAAATAAAACTACTGGACTGAGCAGAATGAAATTTGAACTTTACTTAAAGGCAGTGCATTATCTCTTACCAGCTCATGTAAATAGCTAACTGAGGAGTTGGTAAACTCAAACACCACCTCAGCTGGGCTGGTTGATGTTCAGAAGTAGACTCATAATTTGACTTTTTCTGAGGAAATAGATTGCAGGCTGCTGATTTAAAGTATCACTGTTAGGAGTTTGGGAGGAAATCTGTCTGTTATACAAAACAGTAGGCTCAAAACTTGTTTTTTTTATCCCAAGTGCCTTCACAAGCTTCACAACTCTAAGGGTTATTTCCAAGCATGTTGTTCTTTTTTTGACTGGATATTCAGTTACACCAACATAACTACTCTAGTACAGACAAACAAGGATATACAAAGTATACAGTCAGTTTATCACAAACACAGCTGGTTCTATAGTTGGCAATATATAGGAGGTTCATGTGTTCAATAAAACACTGCAACTCTACGCTTATTGATGCTTGGAAGACTTAATTACTCCTGAAAGACTCTAGCAGAGATGCAACACCACAGTCTTAAACCTTAAACCACTGAGGAAATTCAAGGCTTATATTTTTACTGTTCAGAGTAAATGAGCCTGCACATGCCTCTGGTATCCAATAAATTCACTGTGTAAAACCCTTAAAGGCTGAAACCAGGTGCTCAAATCTGAAAAAATTACATGCAGCAATACCTGCTAGATATATTCACCCTAATACCTAAAGTGCATTAAGAATAATATTTTATAATCCCTGCACTATGCTAGTTGATATGTTCCATACTTGCCTGTGTTCAGGGCTTGTAAGTATTATGTAACCATTTTTCATTTTAAAAAGAGGGGGAAATCCTTGTTTAACTTCCTGTATTTTTCTAATGTTTCTGTTTGTAATACTACAGTTTAAACCTAAGGGTACCATCTCACCAAGAGAACATGCAATTAATATAACACTGTCACTGCTAAATTATTTGATCAAAGTTGTTAAATATTGAAGGTCAGACAGAAACCCAACCTCCCTCATACACTCTGCCTTTTTCAAATTTTCCATATGCCACTATCATGGGCTGTAGTAGAAAACCACGGATAAGGTCACTAAACATGCCAGATTTTACAGGGACCTTCCTATTTTTGTATTTTCAGCTGCCTTTTCCCATTTATTACTGGTAAGTGAGGAAGGAAAATACAGGTGTCTAACTTAACAACCACACTAGATAACATACACTGAGGAAAATTCTGGCTTAACCTTTGGTCCCACTGAAGGCAAGAGTAAGGCTTACTGTGAGGTCAGGTTCTCACCACATTATCTTTGTGTCCACTCTACCTGAGCAGGTGACATGTTCGGATGATGCACAGGACAAACCACAGCAGGGGCATGAGCAGAATGACAGTACCATGTCTGCTTCAAGTACAAACAAACAAGGGAAAGGGAAAACATCTGTGAATGAAGCATGTTCTGCACACAGTCAGTAGGTCTCCACAGGGGAAGGAAAGGGGCAGCACTTGGTTTATCATCTGGAGTAGGAGAAATTGCAGTGTGCAGACTGCTTGCCATAGCATTTGCCTACCGATCCCCAGGAAGGCTGAATTGAGGCAGTTAATTAGCCATCCATCCAACAAAATTCCCTCTTTCTCCTTAGTAGTGATAGGTGGTAGCTTGCACACACAGATGGAGCTGCCCAGTCTGACTGAGGAGCTGCCAACATCCTTCCCACACCCTCAGAGCAGATCCTGAGTGCAGCTCCCCAGTGCCCACCCCCCTTCTGGGCAGTGGATAAAAAAATAAGAGCTGGTTCTGGTTTTTATAGGTTTACCATTCTTGTGCACATAACTGCCAAAGTTCCTCCTGAGACAGGTTTCTGTCTCATATCTTAGTGGAAATTACTTAGAAGATATATTTAGGTGCTGTTGGCTCAATTTATCTGTTGATTTAAGCAACACATGAAACACGAGCTCATATATCAGTCATTACCATATGACCAGACTTCTTCCAGGTTCTCCAGTGTGGTGGGATCCTGCTTCCCACTGCAATGGTGACACCCGTGCATTTGCTGAGGATGCAGGAACTACATTACAGGGCAGTGTAAAAGTATTTCTCTGTAGTCATGTAATTATTTTTCTGCCCACATTAACATTCAAGTGCAGCTCAGTACTACTAAAGAGCAAATATAAAACATATTGTCCCTTGTCTGAGGACACTCAGCCATCTTGTAGTAAAGCACCTTTTACTGAAACAAAACAGAGTGGAGCAATAATTCCCACTTGCAAAGAATGAGACAAAAAAAAAAAAAAAGTGATGTTAACCAAGTGAACAACTACTGGTCTAGGCACTATGCATTATAGTTTATTAAAGCAATCAGACAACACATGCACACTTGGAAATGTATAAATAAATTGGGGAGGACGAACGCATGAAAAGGCTCATTAAAAAGTACAAAAACCCCAAACAAAACCAAAAAACCTTAAAACTTCTGTTTAACCAGTTAGAAAAATATGAAAATTAGTTTCAAACAAAATTAATTTCAAAAATATCCAAGAAAAAAAGTATATTTAAGAGGAGACAAATTTCTAAACAGGGATCCATACTGTTATCTATTACCATTGGACCATGGCTTAAACCAGATCAGAGCTCTCCTTTCCCATAGGGCTCCTAGCATTGCTAGAAAATAAAAAAAACTGAGGAAGCCTAACTCCTTCACAAGTCCATAGAATAAGATGTCAGTAATACCCAACTCTTCCAACATGTTCAAGTAACAGGGTTAGTTATTATTGATTGAGTGAATAGGGAACAAGCAGGTTTAAAAAATAAACCCTGCTGGACAAATTTAAATGTAATTGCAGTAAACTTTTAATTTGTCTCATAATACCTAACACAAAAGTTGATTTCCTGTTGATTTGAAATCTTCATCTTGTATTTCATAAACACTGAAAAGACATGGTTCCATCAACAGTAGAAAAGCAATTTTCCTTTCCACTATTTCACTTTTTTGTGGTACATTTAACTCTGGCCAATGCACATGAGGACACATGGCTTTTTTTTTTTGTTAGCTTCAAAGGAATTCTTGCTACTAGGACACAGTCACTACTGTTCATAAGAGGAATTATTATCAAAGGAATAGCATGCAATGGTTATAAAGCGTGAACATGCAGGCTAGAGCTATCAACATTTGTCCTTGCTCTTAAACTTGTTTTTTTTAATAATAAAATAAATAATCTAAATTGATTCACAAGAAAGACAATTTTCCCCACAGGACAAGAATCAAGATGGTTGATTTCATTCCCTTTACTGGGTTAGCATGAGACTTTTTCCACTGGGCTTTCTACTAATTACAAGCAATTAATTAGAGTTTATACTACAGGATTATGAAATATTATAATTAGGAAGAACTGAGCATAACATTTAATTGTTTTCATACATTTTTCTGCATTTGCCGGTGTTCTCCATAGTTGCTTCATTCTGGATTGGATGCAATTCAAAGAGACAGGAGAGACAGCAACTAATGCCAGGCTCAGGTCAGGTCAAATTGCTTTTTAAAGATGTTGGGTAATCATATTTTATTCCAAACCAAAAATATGTCTAAGCTGGAACAGAACCAGAATGACAGTCTGGGAGAGCTGTTTCACAGCCTAAAAACCCTATTCATCAATAACTGATGAAGAAACACTTAAAATGGGGATTTTTGGAACCGCATGAAGCAATTAAAAAAAGAGCACAATGAACCTTCATTGTATAAGTTTTCATTATGGTGACATTAATGAACATGGGGTATATTTAGTATGCCCTTAAAAACACAAGGCTTCAGAAAACCAGAACAGATCAGTTAGGTTTATCTCGGAAGGTTTGGAGCGTCAGATTACATAAGCATCCCCAGACTAATGGCTTGAAAGTAATCAGTCAGACCCAAAAAATCTGCACAAGACAAACCTGTTTTAAGTCATTCATCAATAGGGGATTTTTTCGATTGTAATCTAAAAGCTGCAATTTTTTTCTTCCAGTGGCTCAGCAGCATGGATGATGGCACCGAAATCCTACCTACAAGAAGAGTATTCCTGTTGCCCTTGTATCTCAGGGAACTAAACAAGCACGTGGCCTTTTAAAAGTTACACCACAATTCTCTTTTAGGAAGTTCAGATCCCAAAACACAGCACACTAAGTTATACAAAAGAACATACAAATAAGCAGTAACATGACTTAAGTTCACAAGATATTAAGGAGCTGTTAAAAGTTCTAGAAGAATGTTTGGGCAGGGTTTATTGCTGGCAAAATTGTTTCATCAAATGCACTGGGATGTATCAGGAATACGAAGTGCCCCATTTCTTGCTCCCTTAATGCAAATACTTTTCAAAAATCTACTGCACAGAGCAGGAATCATCAGCTTTTAAGGCAGCATGCCATATGACTTTCCTAAATTAGAGGTCCACTGGACCAAAATTCCATGACACCTAGTGGATACTCTAAGGGACATTAAAAAAAGGCCTCCAGTCACTTTTTTGAGGGTCTGAGCAGATTTTTTGTCTCTGAGCAGATACTGTGGCTCCAGCTAAAACACCTCTGTAGTCCTTCCCATGTACCATTCAGATTCCTCGTAAGCTATCCCTGGAAAACATGTGCTGTTCTGTACAATACCCCATGAACAAATACTCTTACATGTTAACTGTATCTTGTCTTTATCTCCTTCTCCCTAAAAAGCCAACAAAAAGCAGATCCACAACAATCAATGACTGCATTAGACACTGGGTGAGGAGAGCCACTGAAGTACCAAATATAGTAACGAAGATGTCTTTCAGAAATGGTTAAAGTTTCAACTACTGTGAGCACATCACAGAAAGAAGAGTGTGCATTTCATAGCACTAGACGTGGCATCTGAAGCCAACTCATTGCTAGCTGGGAGTCACAGAAACCCAGGGGAAGAAACTTGAAAGATTAAGCACGGGTCTTAATTGCTAACCCATGTAAACTCAGCAGCACCAGCACAATGTATAGTACCAATAACACACCAGTAAGAGGAGACTTATTTTGTATGTGAACCAGAAAAAAAACAACCTAGACCAAAAACCAGAAAATTATCACTGTGAAGGGCAGTCAAACAGAAGAAAAGAGAAAATATTATGGTATCATTACTGTTTCATATCATTTAAACATTTAAGTGTTCAGCAATTACTCAGCAATTGCCAGTCAAAGGCAGACTTTACATTTTCTTGAAGAAAACACAGGGCAATTATGTCAAGTTGCCTAGGACACTATGTAGAGCTTGTAACCATTAGGCTTTATAAAAATGAATCACCACAGAGGATAGCACTAATCAGCTGGAATACCAACCATAAATGCTATTATTCACACAGTCCTTATACGTATAATTGTATCAATAGATTGCCTACACAGTTTCATCCTATGATTAAAAAAACTATGTGTGTGTTGTATACTATTTATGTGCTCAGCCCACCAAGTCTTCTAACTGAATCTGGTTCACAATGTACTATTTTTTAAAAATTACCAGATCTTCATAAGGAAAGAATACATCTAAACAGTATTAAAAATATAGGTGTTTAAAAGTATAGGTCTTCACACTTTGAAAGCCCAAGATCTGAAAGGAGCAGACTAGCACAAAGGCATTTTTCAAAGAATTGGATTGGGCTCTAGTCTAGAAAGTACAAAGGCTGCATATATTATATAAGATTGCTCTCATTATGGGAGGCAACATAAATCTTAAAGTAAAGATAACGACAGAGAATCAAAGGACTCAAGAGGAGGAATTCCTGCTAATGTACTTGTGCTCTGAAGAGTGACTTTGTTTAAAGGGCAAAGCCACATTCCATCATCTCCAAATCTTGACTGTGCAGTCAAAATTGCTCCCAGAGCAGGAAAGCAGTGCTATTTACTGTGCTTTTAAACTCACCAAGAAATTTGATATTTAGGCTGTTTAGTTCTGACTTGCAAAAATCTCAACAACTGTGGATAAAAAGCACATTAAGTCATGCCACAGTTATGCACCTTTTAATTGTTTGTCTTGGGAACCATGCAGAGCATAGAACAGGCAAAGATTCAGAAAGGATACTGAGCACTGGGCCTTCCTTCACACCCCATCACCACTGGGCCACAAGACCCAGTATATACTTTTTATGTCTGGGTCAGATTCATAGGGCTAACAGATATATGCAACACCTTGCTAGCTGAAATAATGCAAAAGACTGCGAGCTTGCCAGCACCCACTGATCAGAAACACTGAGTAACATGATGCCACTTCTAGGTAGTCACATTAAATTACAAACCACACAGTTTAAGGCTTCCTTTATTCTTTCTTCCTCAGTGAAGTTTGGTACAGCTGGCTGTAACACTCACTAATGCTTCCACATAATACAAAGATAAGAGATAAGGCCAAGCATAAAGTGTTAGTGCTTGCAGTTTTACCTTAACCTATTGAATGGCACATTCCTAAACTGGGAATGCTGCATAATCCTCTACCTTTGATCTAGACTTAACAACTGCTTTAAAAATAAAAAATTGTTTTATGTTTTATGATGTGCAAGGCTGATTATAGTGGGGCCATGAATTGTTCGGTGTCCGTCCTCAGTGTTTAAACATTTGAGCATATAACTAATATTTTTTTTTTAAACTCTTCCATAAGCAGCTCATGTTAATAAATCCAGATGAGAGCTCAAGCCTTCTCTGTCACACAGGATGGTTATACAGTGTCTGCATTTGTATGAAACAAGATGTATTTCTGAAGTATTAATCATTACTCCATCATGTTCTGGTGTTTTAAAAGGTATTTCAGTTTTAAAGGTATTTTCATCTTGCACTAACTGGAAAAGAAAACTTTCAGTTTCTAAGACTGCACAGATCTTTTTACATCATCCAGCTCTAGCTCATCTTCAAGGCTAAAAGAGCCTGTCACAACCTGGACAAGCTGCATGCCTGCTGCAAGAGCCAGCACTGCCTGCAGGTAACAGCAGTGCCCAGCAAGTTATCAGCAGTGTCCTGTGGGGTCCTGTCACCTGCAGGACAGGAGGGACACCTGGAGACATTTGCTCCAGAGACTTTCCTATAGGAAATTAAAGCTCATCAGGACAGCTAAAACATTTTTCTCCTGACTTACTGTTTCAGTGGCACTACAGTGCTTCATTTAACATTACCTTTACACATTTTAATCCAATTCATCATTCTTAAGTGTGTATAGAAGTTGCATACTTTGGAAGAGGCACCTTCTTAATTCATGTAAACTTACTCCCGTAGCCCAGCAACACTTCTGCACTGAATCTTGCTGTTTTGCATCCAGGAAGATGAATTGGTTACTGTTCTTAAGCTATTTTACATGCCCAGTTAAATTCTGCTGGCTTTTTGCTTCATGCAACGTAGAACCAACATTGTTAAGTTTGTGGTTTGAGGACTTCTATGATTTAGTTCATGCTCTATTTTGATTCACTCTTTTAAAAATGTTAGCTTAGCATTTTATTCCGTGGGACAGTCCTCAACCTATGAGATAATGAAATTCTACGCTGTGAGGTGGCCTAATGTTCCATTGCAGAGTCAGATGGGTAGGCCTAGCTTCTAAAAGGAAGAAATAATTTGGAGTCAGCCAAGGGTGAGAAAAGCACCAGTTTAGGAAATGAACAAATATTAGCTGTCTGAAAACAGATGCAGAAGTAAGAAGTACGCACTTTACTTCGGGTATCTCCTGGGTCTCCTCCACTCCCAATTCCTGATGTTCAAAATAAAGTAATCTGAAAATTCGAGTCAATGACTTGTGCACTAAAATGTTTTTGCATTTGAATTCTGTTTACCTATATGTGACTTGCTTATGATTTTTACCATTGAGCACACACTATCAAGCTTGTATCTTTAGAAACAAAACAAATCAAATACTGTATCTGTTGTTATAAGGTAATAAGTGTAAGGCAGAGAACATTTTTTGCTCCAGGAAGCATAACTAAGGGTGTATGAGGGAATAGGGTACTCAAAAATAACTTTTTTTAAAGGAACAATCAGACAGCTCAAGATGAGTTCAGGAATAAGGGAATCTATTATTTATAATTTTTATGACTGGATGTTTACAATAGCTTTCTCCAAGAGGTCAATAAAGGCTAATCTCCCATTTTAAGTATCTTTTGCACATCATCTATTTCTGTTAGAAACATTATGGAAAACTAATGGAATTTTGGTGTTTATAATGTACACATATTTATTCACAAATATATTAATGGGATAATGGAGAACAACAGCAAATTTCCTGCAGCTGGGCTAGGTTCTTTTGCTTATATTCTTTCAGAAGGATTCTTGTCCCACTCACTCCCCTTAGGGAAGGCTTCCCAAAGGCATAGGTTACTGAGATTGCTATGGAAGCAGTATATCTGCAATACCATAACTTATTCTTGCACCCTATCAGCCAAATTCCAGGAGCTGCTGTGCATAGCTGACAGGTTAATTCTGAATCACTACACCTTCCTTTGTTGCACCATTCCAATTTAGACTGGCTTTTTCTAGCACACAGCACCAAACTAGAAACTTTTTACATCTCTTCCAAGTGAGAAATAACTCCCCTGGCAATCCCATTGAGAAAGACAAGGTTTTGTAAGTCTCATTCATGAGATCTTCCTCCCTGGTGACTTGAAAGTGTTATTTTTGTCTGCTGTCCCAACCAATTAAGCTAACAAGGAAATGGGTTAGGAATGATTTGCCAAATTATATGAAACTGCTCTGTACTCCTTAGCCAAGTTTTCTTGCTGTCTGGCAGAAGAGACAAGCAAAGGAACTTGGACAAAAAATGTGAAGACAAAGGGCCAAGATACATACAGCAGCTCAGTGCATCCCTTTCACAGCCAACCCTGAAGCTAGTGATAGCCAAAAGTAATTATGAGCAAAGAGGTCAGCTGCAGTGATTGGGAGGGATGTAGGTATAGAGGAGCATAAAGATTACATGAAGAAGCTTCACAGTGCTGTGAAGAAATATTAGAAAAACAATGGGATAGAGCTGTGGAAGGAGAGACTCTGTATGATGAAATGCAAGTTTTTTTTAAATGTCTTTTCAGAAAAAAGGGAATATTTTCTTTCAGAAGTGTGTTATGTAGACTAGATCAGAAACAACTGGGGAAAGTTTTGGCCAGAGGGACCATAGCAGCCAGGTGGCAGATGTGCATTGTGTCCAAGATTCATGACAGTAGTAAAGCTTCATATGTTTGTTGTGCTAAGTCTTGGACAACAGGCCCAAGCCAGAGTTGACCTATAGATGAATCCTGTCTTTTTTACTAATAATCTTTGTATCGGTGGGTATTGCTCAGGGTTATAACAATAGTCATGCTGGTGCCAGCAACTAGCCACCCAAAATATTGCTTATGCTGACTTGATGCCTGGAGACAATGTTTTAGGAAACCCTACCAACCATGCCTGGACTCTGACCAAATCTTGGTCCTGGCTGGTCTGAGGTGGGGGGGAGAAAGAAGAGTCTTAACCAGATAGGTCCACATAGCAAAATATCATTTTTAAGCATACAAGGCTAGCCCCTTTTGCCATGGCTTTGGATGCCTCAGCTATGGGTGGGCATAGGATTTTCCCACTTTCTGGGAAGGGTTCTCCAAATTGTCACTGCAATCAGGGCTCCCCAGTGACTGCAGATCTGGATAATGGGAACATGTGCAAGTGCTGATGGATCTCTCTTCGGCACTGTCCTTTCTCTCATGTAGGAATGATTTGATGCATTACCCTGCATTTTCTCTATTTGCCTGCTTTGAGTGCTTTGTTACATATTTTTCTTATTGCACATTTTCTGTTTTATTTGGTTGTATTATTTGGTTATTAACACTAAAACACATCTACCCTTTTCACTCTGGTGTCCAACTTTAATTGACATCCTCAACTGGCAAAACAGTTTTGTGGCAGGGAATATGAGAGGGATGGAGATGTAATGGTGTTTCTTACTCTGGGATAAAAGGTTTGATGAGAAGAAAGTTCTGTGCAGTAGAGTTAAAAATCAAGTGAGAAATCCACATATTGCTGGTGTGCTGGGGCAGTGCCAGGACTGAGTTAAGACTGTGGGCATGTACTTTAACTTTCTTGTTCCTCCTTTTCATATCAGTGCACCTGAAAATTTATCACACATCTTATCAAAAAGCAGGAAAGACAGATTTGCAAATCTCTCAGTTTTGGCCTTTTAACTATTTGGCTAAATAGAGATGGAGGGAGCTTCAGGACCTTAACAACAAAACAGAAGAACTTCTTTTGCAGAATGCACTGGGCAGAAGACGAGAAAAAATCTCTAATGTCACTGAGCAGGGTCTCACTGATTTGTATTTATCACAGCAATACATTCAAAACGTACAAGGTGGGATAAACTAAGGGAAGCAGGTTTTCAGTTTCATGGATTCATGCAAGGTCTCAAAAATAAAATTATTGAAATGAGAAAAGCAATTGTCTCTGTCTACCTCTCTGGAATCAAGTAGCAGAAGAGCAACTAAAAAGAACAGACACCATTTTAGAAAGGAAGCAGACTCCAAGTACACTATGGTAAGATACAAAAAAATCCTATATATATAACACTAAGGTGTGCTGATGAAATGTAGAAGACACATGATGACTACAGTAGAGTGGTAAATGCAACTTGCTGGAAGCAAGAGCACAATGTAAGAATGGGCACAAGGCCCCTCAGCAAGGAGCAAGTTCAGTAAATAGTACTTACTGTAGGACAGCCAAAGGCTGAAGAACTTTTCAAATGCAGATTGTGATATCAGTGAAAAATTAATGCTACCAGAAAGTGATTAATTGTTCACATCTGCAGATACAAGCATAATTGTTTTTCCCTCCAAACAACAAAAAAGTGATCAAATGGAAATCAGCTGACAGAAATACACCCAGAGAAGCAGTTTCAAGGGCAAATTCTATCAAGAACGCTTACGTACCTGTAGCCAGGGAAAAAAATAATCACACTTAAGACTGGCTTTATTTCGATATATGCACACATACTAATTACAGCAGATCACAAGCTAAATTTCTCCTGGTTTGAAATGTTGAATTCAGCTGAGGTCCTTCTCCCTACAACTGATTTCCCAGCCCTTAAAGAATGAGTCCCTTCCCAGGAGCTCTGAAATAAGGCAAGGTGCAACATTTTTTGCAGTGCTTGGGTAAGGGATGGGGTTCTACAGAAGAACAGAGAAATCTAGAAAAGGCTTGGTTTTCTTGGGAAAGAGGAGCTAAAAGTTAACAGAAGAAGGATGAGGAACTTGCTGGAAAGAGAAACCTGCCTAGCAAATTCCCAGCTGTTCTGGAAAACCAATGACATTAATCTGGTTTATCTGTTCTTTCCCTACATCTCTATCAATGGGGATGTCTGGAAACAATGAGCTCAGAGCAGTCCTGGTATTTGAAGAGTATATTTTTTAACTGACCATAGCTTACATATTTTCAGACTAGAACAGCCTGCCAGTATTTCCCTGGGACAGAAGCTAGAATATCCTAATACAAATTTTATTCCCTTATGCAAAGCTATTTCAGTAAAAAATATGCTGAACGGAAGAGAAACAAAAATAAGTTGTTCCAGTGAGAAATATTCAAGGTTGTGGATTTTGTGTGTATTTTATTTATACCACCATTGGCATGGCCCAAAGTAACATAAAACCTAAAGATTGTCCCATGCATGGCACACGCCCTCTTCTGTTGTGGTCTCAGCATCAGCTCCTGGCCTCAGTCCCAGCTCAGAGAGTGTAGGCACTAGCAAGAGGCATCCCCCCTCTGCTGGGGTGTAGCCAGGGGATACAATGGGTAGGATCAGGAGCAGGTGCCCTGCCTCAGGGATCCCTTCCTACCCCTTTTTATCAGGCCCGGCCCAGCCCGGCCCGGCCCGGCCCGGCCCTGCCCTGCCCATCCCCTGCTGAGACACACACACAACAGTTGTGAATTAACTTGAAACACAAGCAGAATGCAACATGGCTTGCAGTAACTACTGTACCAGCAGGAGGGCTCTGTTTAATATACTGATAAAACACCAGGTCCAGGTGTTGTGCAGAGCAAAAACATGGGAGCAAAAAACATGTTGCTCACCAAAACATCACTACTTGAGCTATTTTTTTTCCACAAGAGATTTGTTCCACCTTTCAAAAAAAACAAAACAAAAAAAGAAAAAAAACCCCAAAAAACCTTAAAAACAAACCCCAAAAAGCCCCAAACACTACATTGCTTCCTCAAGTACAAAGTTTATGTTCAGTTAGAAGACCTATATTTGTTAGTGATACAAAAATTGCCTCATGGACCATAGACTTCCTTGCATACAGCTTTCAAGTGCCACTTAATTAAATGATATTGCTCCCTCGAAAGAAAACCAGTGATCAAGGAGCATAATTCATCATTTCTGGCTTGGGGAGATTGCAACCTTAGTTAATTCATGTCAAAATTAGCCCAAGTGTTTACCAGGTCTTTATAGCTTCACATATAAAAAAAGAGAAATGCAATTCTGCTTTAAAAAGCAGTCTCAGAGAAATGGTGTATTATTGAGCTCATTCTTTATTGTATCCTTATCTTTCTCTAAATTTAGACAAAATAATGATCATGGAACAAATGATTGAGGTATAGTTTTTCCAGTCTCCAGACATGTACAATTACAGTAACATTTTTCCCCTCTGCAATGTGCTAACAGTTTTTTAAACATGAAAATAGTCCTTATTCAGCTCTAAATACATTACCATGAACAAAGCCACCTACAAATTTTTTTTTTTAAATAGGAAGGTTTTGCTATCATTTCATCTATGAGAAATCCTATTAAAATTCCATAAAGGCATCCACATAACTGGATCTGAAGCTTCCCCTATTTGCCAGCCTGTCTCCAAGGTGGATGGAAGGGCCACAGAAAAGGAAATCCTGGGAAAACAACACTGGATCTCACAAGCTCTCACACATCTCATGAACCTCTTTCCAGGGAACAGGCACAGCAAAGAAAAACAAGATGACACACAACATATATAAGAAGTCATTTAGGACTTGCAGAAGACAGAAGTAGCACAGTAAGTATCATCTCATACCACAAAGCCACCAATGAAGCCTGGGAATTCTAGGTACCATGCTTGCTCAAAAGGTAAGTAAACTGCTGGGGTTTGTGCTAGCTCCAGTCTGAGTACAGTTGGATACACAGCACTTAACAGTAGTCCATTCCTCTGTTAAAGAAAAGAGTATTTAAATGTCAAGGACCAAATCTGTGAAGAGTGAGCCTGGCAATGAGATCTGGGCTTTTCAGAAGAGTTTTGAAGCTCCTAAGGCTCAAATAGCTGCAAAGCACCAAGGGACTCTGGAAACCCCTACAGGCAGGAAACCACCAGAACACACTTTGATGTTCTCCAGTCTTTACCAGAACCAAATTTTCCTCTAAAAAATATTGTAATAGTTTTCAATTATCAGCAAACACTTTTTAAACAATCATTTTTCTGTCCAGTTATATTTGTGTGAAGCAGAGACTAATAATTGTTCTAGCCAATTGACCAAAAAAAAAAAAAACCCCAAAACCAACTTGGTCTACACGCTCAGAATACTCCTCAAATACAGCATTGCAAAAAACAAGTTGGCCAGCACTGGTGGAACATCAGCAACCAAAGACGTCTAAGCCTCGTCTTCATGGCATCCAGATAACTTTAGTTCTTTCTTCACCCAGCATTAGCCAACTACTTTCACCTGATCCTTTCCAAAAATATACTCACAAAAATGCAAGTTGTGACCCAAGCTGAAATCACCTCATCCCCAGGATGTTGAAAGAACCTTCAGAAAATATCTCCAGAAAAACATCAAGTGTTTTGTACTAAAGAGTGTGCATAACATCCACTTTCATATCCCAAATAAACATACTACAAATCAGTTAAGTTAAACCAGGGCACTTCGCCACCTGGAGAAAGCAAGGCAGTCACTATGCCTCTGGGTAACACCTGAGAAACATTCATCAACTCACCAGATTTACATTTACATTAATTAGGTTAGAACAGTGTTAGACAAAGCTCATGCTTTCCACCATATCAGTAACAAGAATTACCTCAATGTCTTTATTTTTGTGCCCAAATTTTTCGTGGATGTTTAGGAGTTTGGCTACTGAAGTCAGTGAAACTGGCTGGTGTACCAGAGACAAATCAAAAGATTCAACTTTGTGCTTCATCTTATATTATATCCAACATTGAACAGGTAATATTGTTCAATCCAATTACTGAAACGTAGTCTGCATTGACCTGAAGCACTAATACACACTGAATATATTCACAGGGAGGAAACACTGGATGAGACAAGGCTGATAACAGAGGTTTCACTGGGTCAGCTCTAATGAAGCAGTTCAGCCATTGTACTCCTCATTTTTGACCTATACTCACAGTATATTTTGAAGTGTATTAAACTCTGGAGAGGCATTTTAATTAAGAAAATTAATCTGTTCTTACAGCATCAGAAAGGTTGAATGTTTCTCAGCAGTTCAACTTGCCCTGCAATAATATTCTAATCAATTTTTTCTATCTCAGAATTGCATGATGTTTGCACTCTTAATAGTATTCAGTTTACTAACATGTCAATTGTATTTCCTTCCCCTTCCCTCAGAATCCAGCAAAATACCTTAATTTCTAGGATGATGCACTTTCTCCTAGCATTGTATATATGGTTTCCCTTGGTGTCACTCTCCAAATACACCTGATTTGCACATGTAAATATTTGAAGGACCTGAAATTTCATCTGGCAAATCTAAGATATTGATGTTCTTATTTAGACTAAAAGTACGTTTTATTATCAATGCATTAAAACCTCTGCAAACAGCCTTCCTTAAGGCCTAAAAATATTGAGGGTTAGCATCTCTGCAAGTGTAAATCAGCATATTTCCTTTGATAACAGTGTGTTCTTTAACAACAGGCAGAATCCACTCCCAACTGGATTATCTCTAAAGCAGATAAAAGTAGTACTGAACTCTGAGGCATGAGCCAATACCAAAGAGATTTCATAGACCAACTGCTTATATTTCCCCAAAGTTACATTCAGATTGAAGTCTCTCACTGTACTTTAAAGAGCTTTCTTTTTTTCAAGCATAGTAAGTGCTTGACTAACTTGCTTGAAAAAAATTGCACACTGAATAGTCCCGTGGGTACAGTTCTGGTCTGTAAAGGTATCAAGGATCAATAATTATGTGCTCCTACTCTGAAGCATACAGGATACTTGATGCAAAAGTATCCTGCTCCAAGCAGTAATCTTATTTCACAGGGAAAAAAAGCACACCACCAACCTGTCATACTAAACATCATAATCCTGTAGCATCCATTCATAAGGTGAAATACCTCTGAAAACAGACTGAAGCTTTTGTATGAGATAGATCTTGGCATATAAAACTGCTGCAAATAATGAAGATGATCTTATACATGTGCCGGATCACATAAAATGCTAAGGCATTTTCATTAATGAGTCAGTGCCTCTTTCTGTCACTAGCACACTTGATTTTTATTTTAGGCTGTGTAGGAAACATTGATTTGCATTGCAGAGTCCTTCACTACTGTCCTTTATCAGTGGTTAGGATAATGTTTAGTTACTTGGTTAGTAAATAATGACTAGGATGATGCTTTCCTCTAGTGAGGAAAGGCACATCACCACCAAGCATTTTCACTGCTAGATGTGTTCCAGCTATCTCATAACTTCACGAGAAAGAGGACAAATTTTAAATAAATTTAAAATTTAAATCCTACTCAAATTTAAAATTTATCCTACTCATTAAAAAAGCCTGTTGCATGTAGCCTGTTCACAAGCTGACAGAGCAAGCAAAGCTCCCAACCCTCAGGTTCCTCTTGCTCAGGAGGGAAGCCAGATGCAGCACCTCTGCTGCTGCCCCCACCACAATCACAACTTGTGCTTCAGCAAACCAATTGCTTTTGGCTCAGATGGAACAACAGACACCTGACCTTATCATTGCAAGGCAATGTATACAGAAGAGCAATACAAGAATGAAGTAATTTTTGTTTTGTAGACACCTGAAATGGGATTCAAGACAATCAAAGTCTTGACTCTTCTCACTGTCTTCAGGTTTGTGAGCAACTCTCTAGCTCAGTTATTTACTGAGGATTTAATGGCTACTGATAAAGGACTACAGATCACTATTAAAAACATCCCCTGAACATAGACTATGCCTCTTAGCTTTGCCACAACACTAATTCTTAGTATCTTCTATTTGTCAGGGGAAATATTTCAAATAATTATGCAAATACAGAAAGCTGCATGGAAGAGTTCAGTGTGGATTGCTTGACTTAAATTCACATTCGTCATTGCTTTCTATAGTCTCTTAGATTGCCCAGTACATTTAGATAGATCAGAAGAGAAGCCAACTTCTTACTAAACTTTAATAAAAATAAAATAGCAAATTTCATAGGTGCAACATGTATACAATCCTGATTATAATTTAGAGCAATCTTCAATTTTTCTTTTAGCCTTCCATTTTCTTGGTAGCTTCACAGGCTCACAGATTTTGGTTTTTACCTTGGAGGCTGTGTTTGTGCTGAAGAATACTATGCTATGTACATAATTTGGCCACTGATTTAAATGAGAATAAGGTTAGAACCAATAAGGCATATTATCATAAAACCAGCTCAAACTATAACTACCTAATTCTCACCAAACTGCTGTGCAGGTGCAATTAGTGATGCTATTATGCTCACTTTACAATGCATGAAGAATTTTAACACAGAAGCTGAGTGACTGCCTAGGGCCTCGGAGGGAAGCAATGTTTGTACAAAAAAAATAGACTAAGAAAGAAGCTCTTGGCTTAAAGGGCAAAAAGTGCTTTTCATTACTCTGGGAGGAAGAGAAAAGTAAGCTTTAGGAGGAACACACTTGCCAGTTCAGATGGAAAATTAAGATAAGACAAAAAAGCAATAATAAAGCAATCTCTTTTATCACCTTAGATGCATATAACTTTTTCCACATACCAAAAAGCATCCGTGCTTATGTGGCTAAAAAATTTAGTGCAGGAAGAACACCACCATAGACTTCTGCTATACACATTCACATTTAACCTGCTGAGAACATGGAGATATATTGATTCACAAAGCTTAGGTAAGCTGTGACTATTTTGGAAACTTAAGTACCAGTACATGAATTAGGTTGCCCATTTTTATTTAGATACATTCTTAGCTATGAGTCCCCTTGGAAAAGATAATACATCACAGTAAGTATCAGTGCTGAACAAACCACGGGAAGGAAGAAGATTGTCTTGTTTCATTGCTGAGAAATTGTATTGCATTAACTAGGCTTGTGTTTCCCTCCCCTTTCCTGTCTGTATCTGAGTAAGAGTTTCCTCTCCTGGATGGAGAGTTAAACATGAAATTAGGTATATTTAATCAAGGCTTCATTCACCACTTGAAAAGATGGGTTACAGCAGCACAAAGTTTATCCCAGAAATTTTGGTGAAAAATACATGTACCTGCCTCAGTGTGTAAAACCCAAAGAGAAAGTTCTTTGCCTGAATATAGGAAAATTTATAGTTTCAGTGAGCTGCTAAGTTCTGTGGTGATTTCTAGGAATTGTGTCATACAAAGTCCAGAGTGTTCCAAAATTAAACTTCAGGGGGAAAAAAAAAAAAGACCTGAAAAATATCATTGTCTTTATTGTCCATTTCTTTCTAAGCACGTATCTTTTTCTCCACCAGTAAGCTTAATCTTGTAAACCCCTCTTCCATAGTATGACCTTTGAATAGCTAATAGGAGCTGCTCCACTAGCTTAAGTGGAAGCAGCTGTAGAATTTGGAAGATGCCATCTGAGTAAGATTGGAAGATCAACTTCAGGAAACCACTGTTGGGCCAGATCTGCCCCCTCCAAACCAAATTAATATCCTCTCTGCAAGGGAGCTAAAATGTTGTCAGCTTAGGAATCTTTAAAAACACTCAGAGGGCAGTCAGGGGACAGATCTTTGAGTCCTCCTTGGGGCCAGAGCAGATTTGCTGTAGCTGCCCCACTGAGGGAACAGGGAATTCTGCACCAAGTTAACCTTTCATGCACATTTGAACCATGCTGCTGCTGAGCTACAGGGTCTAAGGGTCTTTTGAAAAAAAGGATTAAGAGCAAGTTAGCCATACAATTAATTTGAGCCAATAGAGACCTCCATATTTAAACAGAATGAGCATCAGAAACAAAGGTGACCAATAGGACATTGACTTGAAGTGGTTTTCATTGGATTTGACTACCCAAGAAATGCATAGAAAGTATATATTCTTGCCTACAGATGTAATATGGCCATTCCTCTCAGAAGAAAAAAAAATAAATCTTGCCTTGGGCTGGGGGTGAACTCAATAAAGATAAGGGGAAAAAAAAGAAAATCAGTATTAATTTTAATGGTACACCAATTAAGAGGTAGCAAATACAAGGGTGAAGGGATGTGCAAAAGAACCAGAAGTATGAACTGCCTGAAATTTTAAAAATATTTTCAGAACATTGTAGTCATACCTTGCTCCTTAGAGCAGGCTATAAATAAGCTCATGTTAGTAACATCACTACCCAATTGCATAGATTAAAGAGAGCTCAACACAGAAAGCAGTCCGAGGCAAGTAGATATTTGCATGATGCTTCTACTATGAAGAAAGCCCTGTACTACAAAAGAAACACCTGACCTAAAATGGGGATCAAGAGGCAAAGACAGGGCCCTAGGTGTTAAGTGTCCAAAACAAGGGCAATAATACTGGAAATTATTCTTCCTTCTGGAAACATAAACCTAAATTAGCAAACAGTTTATATTAAAACAGATTTGCTGATATCCGAACTATTTCCTGTCCGTGTAGAGCTAGAATGCAAGCAGCACAAAGAACAATCTAATGTTTTATAGGAAGGTTTATTTACTCCTACAGTTTCAACCACTGAGCTTGTTAAACTGCTAAGAATCAGATTATAATCAACACAAATATAGCAATCATAAGCAAAATGTCCCTCTTGAATTTTTATGGCACAAGATACACAATACAAACTGATTTTTTTTTTTCCCCTCTCTTTTTATTGCTTAAGCATTAGTTTCCATCTCAGGGACTGGACTATACAGAGGAGTGGTTATGAAATACAGAGTGACAATGGAAAAACAGCTTTTCATTCTGTATTTCTGTGAGTGTATATATATATATATAGATACATATATATAACTCCTGTCCCATCAGAAGAGATCCTTCTGCAGCCAGCAGGCCAGCTATCTTGCTCCACTTATTACAGGATACATTTCTATATCAGAAAACAGAATAATTACACATCACCTGCAATGGAAACTTCTCTGGGCCAACACACACAGAACTGCCCTCTCACAGGCTGCTGGTGGGACCCAGGCATGATGCAGAATGACTCCAACACTACTGATACCTTGCTTATAAGAACAAGCTCTGAGCTTCTTCTGTGCTGCTGTCCTTTACAGCACTTCAGGGGAAGTTTCAAGAAACCACTGCCTATCTTTAAGCTAGCTTGCTTTGCTGCTGGGCTTGTTTCCTTGCTCCTTTTAATAACCATACCAATACTGCTTGGCACTTGGAGGGCTCTGCCTTGTGCAGGCTCATGTTGAGATCACACTCAGTGCTATTTTCTGAGAGGCTGAAGGCTACGGCTCCAGGGTGGCTGCAGAGACCAGCTACTTGCCAGAAGCAGAAACCTTGGAAAGCTAAGTAGGGAATGTAATTTAATACCTGCTCCTTTGGCTAGGAGAGCACTTTGACCCAAGATACGAAGCAGCAATTACTGAAGTGCACTTACAAAACTGTGGAAATAAACTCTACTCTAATAATGAGCAACAATACTCACCCAACGGGGCTGGGTGATCCATCATTCAAATGAGCACTCACACTGAGCATAGGCAAACAGAGGCAGAGACATAAGGGACTCTTGGAAACACCTAGGGCCAGTGTCACAAAAAAAAAAAAAAAAAAAAAAAAGGATTTCTAGGGAGGGAAGGAAGTATTTTATATCTGGAGATGACTGGGTTTCCCAAGAACACTCTTCTTTCAAATAAATAATAGCACTCTCTGCATCTTCATGTCCTAGACATGCTACACCTAAGCAGATCTAGTCAGGTGTTGCATCTCTTATACTTATGATGCTTTAAAGCTTATTGCCATTATTTTTGTTACATCAGCCAGTATTTCTTGGTACTGCTGCAGTCATAAAATACCAGGCAATATAAGTCATGCATGGGCTTCACTTTCCGGTCACAGATTTGTTTTTAAGACAGCAATGCAGATACCAAAGAAAGGAAAATTCTTGTTCTTCTACAAGTAAAGATAAAGCTGCCATGTACATCAAGTTCTGAAAGGTGCCCTGCTGCATGAAAAATATATCAGCAACTTAAGGGTTTCGGTACTCCAGGCAAGATATATCACATATCACTGACTCCTGAATCAGCATGCTGAGCTGCACTACATAATGATGGGAAAACACTTCCTGGAGGAGAAATCTCAAGCTCTAAATAGTCAGAAGAGTGCTCAGGGTGCTCACACCACAGACTTTGCTTCTCCAGTGCAAGAGCAATCCCACTAGGGATTCCTCTCCTTTCCTTGTGCTTACCAGCCATCAAGAAATAAGCTGGAAAGGGAAAGGTATGGCATCTTAGGGAGATTTTGAGATTTCTCCAACTTACTTCTGCAGTTCTGGATATGGTAATAGCTTCCAGATTTTGGACAAAAGCAACAGTGGAAGTAATTGTTTCATTACACAGGACGGCTATTTTATGTGATGTAGATCCTAACCTGAATCACAGATTCACACAATTTTCATGACTTGACAAGACCTCTAAGATCAGCAAGTCCAACCATCAACCCAGGCAGACAATGTCCACAGCCTCTCCTTCATCCATGCCAATCTGCAGGTTCAGAGTATGAAAGCTTTTTTTTTTTTTTTAACAAACAAACAAAAAACCAAACCAGCAACATCAAAACACCAAGAATATTAAACTACCACATGAAGCCATCTTCTACAGAAAACCTGGGCTGATGCTGTGGGACTATTTAAACCACACCTGTCATGGCTTGGCAAGTTTCTGTGCAACTGATGGTTTGAAAAGGGTACAGAGAAGCCAGGGCTGACCTGATCATCAGTGCTGGACACAGCCACATAGCAGTGTTTGCCATTGGTCTCCTGACCCTGGCAGGGAATGGGAGTGGGGATGGGGACTGGCATGATGCCACGACTCTTTAGCTGGCCCAAGGTATGAAGAGGCCATAGCTTTCCATCATCTTCACAGCCTTCAGCTCCAACTGAGAGCTGCACTGGAACAGCTTTTACTCCTTGGCTTAGTCCAACTCCATAATAGCTGCAGTTGGCATCAGAGCTTCAATTAGACACAGATTTGTTATCAGTGCTATAGTGCTTCCATGAGCACACCTCTTGAACCAGCATGCTTTTAAAAACCAAATTTATTCAAGAAATGGAAAAAAAACACCAAATCAAAACACCCAAATGGAGAATTTTAATTTAATAGCTAAAAAGAAAAAACAAAAAACCAAAAAAACTGACAAAGTATATAGCTATGACCTCAGAATCCAGCTTTTCTTGCTGTCCCACAGTGGAAACAACTTTACCTCATAGGATCATGTCAATGTACCCTTTTATCCATGTAGAATTAAGAAAAGATTAATGCCTGTCACAATAAGGCAGCTGAAGAACTTTTGATTTGGTTGTTTCTTTAAAACAAAATACAAAAAACCCAACACTTTTCTCAGTGGAAAACTCTGGGTAAAAAGTAAATTATTTTGTGGGGAAAGAATATTTGGAGTGAGAGAATAAAGGCTGACAACTCCTAGCTTGTTCAAGGTAAAAAGCTCTCTTCACTCTAGTATTTCTATATTTTGAATGACACAATATCCTGGGATAGTGCAATAGTAAAGTGATTTATAGCAGTTCAGAAATGAGAAGAAAGGGTAGCAGCACAAACTAGTTGGCATACCTGTTATTTTACCACTCAGACTTTCTCCTTTTTCATGCTTATTTAGGTCTCTCTCTAGAAAGAGACCAAATAAAATTATTTCTCATCTGCACTCTCAGAGGTTTTTGTGGCCATCTACGAATCTGTTATAAAACAGGCATCAGTGTCCCCAGTTCGTTCAGGGTGTACTTAAAAACAAATATTAGGCAACATTCCCTACAAAGACACATTAATTAATGTGGGATCCTACTTATAAAGTTGTCAGGTCCCAGGATTATTACTTTTTTCATAGGTAGCCTTCTCAAACCCTGTGTGTATATTTTGCAAGTTTTATATCAGATGAAATCACTTCTTGGTTTTTCCTCTTCTCTAGAGCACACACAGCTCAGGCCAACCTCTGTCCTCATTTAAAACCTGTCCCACTGCTTTCAGAGGGGGTTATATCCCAGGTCAGGACTGGCTCCACTCCCATGCTTCCTGAATGAGAAAGACACCCTCTCATCTGGACATTAAAAGATCCTCGATAGGATCAGTAGTTAAGTACAGAATGATCCATACCTGTCACACAAAACCAGCATACACAAGTTGAACCATACACTTACACTCACAAAGACAGCAATATCCCATTTCCAGCGAAAATGGAAGTAAAGGCAAGTTGCACAAATAGCCTATTACAGTTTTAGGCAAGTGTCATTTAATGTTTTTTTGCTATTGAAAAGATAATTTTTGTTTCTAAGTAGCGGGCAGACGGTTTGGCCAGCTGCCACGTCAACAACTGAGGACATTTAACACATATATTTCTGTATTCTTCTCCATTCAGACCTCAGTTCTTCAGTCCTGGCAGGATATCCAAGAACCTCCTTAGCTTTGGCTTTCATGTTTTTTGGTAAAGAGATCCTTTAAACTGTAACTAAAACCCCTCTGTCTCCAGATGTGAAAACCAGGTGTGGAAATTCATATTTTTAGAAAGCAAATTAAAAAAACAAACAAAAAAACCCCAAACAAGCTACTGTGCCCCATTTCATACTTGACACTAAGCTTCAGGTTAGTAACAATTCAATATAGCTAAGTGCTTCTCCAAGGAAGATAGAAGATAACAAGGAAATGTAATACACACCAATAGCCAACTTATCAAGACTGAATGTTTAATAATGAACTTTACATGCTCTGCCACTCCTAGTGGTTGTCCTGTCCATGCAAAGGGTTGTCTTTGACTGGAATATCCAAGTAACCAGTAACATCTAGCAAAAAGGTTTAAGGCAGACTAGGAGACTAAGCTGATCCCATAGCCATGTAATTCAAATGCATAAACCAACTACTTAGTGGAGCTTGTGCAGAGATGAATCAGCCTCAAAGAATGATCTAACAGCAATAATGTCTACTGTAGTGAATGAGCACAATTTGAAATCTATTAGCATTATGACAATTTAAGTATTTTGTGCAAACACCTATCTTATTGCACAGCATTGCTTTAAGAGGGAGAAGGAAAGAAGGAAATAAAGGCATTACGTTTTTCATACTTAGGCAGTGAGATACAACCCCAAAAGCTTAGCAGAAATTGATAGTGCAGCTTTCTTATTTTCAGGTAATTTCAGAATTTCAGATGGGCTTTATGCTAAAGAGGTCCATCCCACCGTTTCCTTTTTGGTTCCCAGAGCTGCTTAACAACCCCCAGTCTTATTTGGAATTGTACTAAACATAGTGATGGCAGTAATGTTTGGTCTCAAAAACAAAGCCGAACCATTTTTCCAAATTATATAACATAGAAACCATACCTATGTACTGCAAGACTGAACAAGACGTGTACTACCTTTTCAAAGGAGAGCTCTGACTTCCCAACTCATTTGATAAATACAGTTATAAGAATTGCAAAGCCTCTTAAGGGCAGCCAAACCAGACACCAGTGATCAGTAACAAGGGTCATCTGTAAACACCTGCAATGTATTGGAGAAGTGAATTCAATACACACTGAAGAGTACTTAGATTTTATCTAGAAGATGTGGAAAATAATGTACTCTGATTTATGTACAATTCAGTTCACAAATATATTGCAGAGTGCACTGAAAGCCTCCTTCCAGATGCTACAGGGATCCAGCATAAAGCCAGACTGAGAATCTGTGGTACCTGCCTCAGAGCAAGAACTTTACTACATCTCTGCTCAACTTTCCAGAGCACCCTGCTTCAGAATAAGGTAATATCAATTTTCTTCTGTTCTTCAAGGTTTTCCTGAATACTTAAGCCTGAAAGCTAGATCTGCTACCATAAATGAAATGTAGCACATTCATTTCAAAATTTTGCAAGTAAATTTTTCTGCCAGAAAGGATCAGCTTTACTTCTATTATATAGACTGAAAAGTAATATAATATTCAGAGACAAACAAGTCATTGATTTAAGAAGTCATACAGAACAATAAAATAAATTAACCTTTTGAAAGGAGAGTTACAGTTTTGCAACTCACTAGTATTTCAAAATTAAAAAATATTACACCCTGTAACAACCGAATCAAACAGTATTAAACAGGTGAAAAAAAAAAAAAAAAAATAATCAGTTTTGGCTTAGCCAAACCCCTTCGTTAGTGAGATAAAAGTCCTTAAGTGTGTCTAATTTTTGCATCAGATAATGCTGAATCAGATTTGTTGTCAACTGTATTTCAGTCAGCTGAGAGCTAAATGCCTTTATTCCATCTAAATGGAATATAGGACTTGACTCCATTCCTTTCTGCATATCAAGTGTCATTCACTGTTAGTCTCATAAAACACTTAAGTCTCAGAGCAACCCTGATCAATATATTTTTTCCCCAACCCCAAAAAAAGGGTAAAATCAGAAGAAGGTGCAGAAGGGAGGCAGCCTGAAATCAAGGTCAGAGCACAGAGATTTTCACGCACATATGGAAGATGGGAAGATCTTTCTGCACAGCTCTTGCCTCTGTGCAAATTAATTCTCACTCTCAACCAGACTGCAGATGCACATTAATGCTTTCACTGCTGTACACAAAAGCACCAGCATCGAAGGCCACTCTGCCTAATCCCATATGCCAGCCAGAGCTTAGCCCAGTTGTTGTCAGATGCTGCAGGTTAGCACTGTTCAGCTATTTCAACCACACTATAATGAGATCTTCAATACAGCTGATTGGACATTTATTTTGGACTTAGCATATCTCATGTGTCAAAATGAATATGGACTAATTACTGAAACCATTAAAACTACACAAATGCTTTGGAGTATATGCATTGTTGCATGCATTGCTTTCAACTTCACCTTTAAGGAGCAGGGTGGGTCATTTCCTGGTGTATCAGATTTTGGGGTGGAGGCTCTCCAGGACCATCTTTTTCATCTTCCGGTGGGAAGCTCTTATTTCTCCCCACAACCAGAACAACCAGCAAGACAAACAAGATGCCTGGGACCTTGCATGCAACCTTGGAGGTAATACCAGTTTTTTCTATTGCTCTTGGTGTTATGTTTGGTTAGCAAGAACTCCTATAATAATTTTACCCTGCTTTAGTGCTCCTATTTACAGAGGCATGCATTTAAATATCAGTAGTAACATTTTTAGACAGATAAGAAACAGCCTTTCTATTGCAGTTTTTTGTGGTTTCCTTCCTCAGTTTCCATCTTTCCATATCCCATTTTAATTCCATGGCTATTTCCCACTTCCACAGGTAGGCAACCTTTTAAATAACACAGATGCTGAAGTGGTCCACCTCCTTTCCTCTGCACCTTTCTGCTCTATCACATACAAGCAGACAGGCCACAGATTTGTCAGTCTGCCACACAGCACAAGGAACCACTGTGGGGACTGAAACTGAAAACCCAGTTCAGACTTAAAGGCATTTAAGATACCAAAGAACCAGCACAGAACTTCCCTCTTTTTATTTAGCCTGACTTTTCCATCCCTGAGTCCCTAAGTTATGATGGCACTGACCTATTTCAATAGGTATTTTTACCTTGCACTTGACTGTGTCAGTCATCAACCCAGGCTCTGCAATTCCCTTTATCTCCTGATAGTTAGACAGTAGCAGATCATTCATACATCTCCTCACAGCGCAGGAAATTCTATAGTTTGACAGAAAGGCAGGGGTAACCACACTAAACACCTTCCCATTTTAAGCCTATTTTGTCTGTGTAGAGGCTCTGTGGTTTTGTCTACTATTTTAGCAGGTCTAACCCACCAAGTTTCTGTGTGGTACACAGTTACATCTTTGTTAATTAACAGGGGAAAAATGTTATTCACACTCCTTTTATCCTCAGAAAAGCAATTACTCTGACACAATGCTACACAGACCTGATAAAAATCACAGTAATTTGTCCAATTCAAGACTGGATAAACAAATCAGCATAAAAATAATTTACATCATGCAAGTCTTACCTGGTTGTATAAAATGCCATATATAATAGAAAATAGTAAACAGGTAAATATGGGAGATGCAAATAAATTGAGGCTGTTGAACACTCATATGCCACTGGATGAAGTATTAATTCCCAAAATACATCATTTTACTCAACCTTTATCCTGCCCTGAATGAAGAAGTAGATCTGCATGGTGGGGCAAGGCTGGGCCTTGAGGAAGGAAGTCTGGAACATCAGCTGTGACCATAGGTGATCAGTGCTCCCAGAATTGTATTTCTGAGTGCCACTGGTCCCACAAATACTTCGTCTGAAAGCAGAGCCCCTGAAGAAAATAAATATTTGCACTATAGCAGTTTTGATTCCTCAGCAAGACTAATTTGGGCAGGACCATAGTGCAGACACCAGCAAGGTAAAGGCACACAAAAGCTGAGATGTGTACATGACACAAAACTACTGATCGTGAATAGCAGCTGTAGCACCACCTAGTAATATGACATTAGTAATATTATCTACCTTAAACAATAAACATCCTAAGGGTCAGAAAGTCTGTAACCATCATAACTTGTAGCCTGAAGCAGTGTTTCTCTACTTAATGGTGATAATTATGTTCGTCTCTTCCTTCTTGTTAGGCAAACAGCTAGCATTGGAGGAAGAAAAGTTGTCACTACGAACTTTACAAAAGACCATGTGATAAATGGCACCAGTTAAGGCCACAAGCACAATAATTACATGCAGTGGTGTTCTTTATCTCCCCATCCAGTTTGCTCATATGGATTGTGTTAGAAAACTTGTCACAGCAATAGACATGAGAGAAGATGAGCTGGGTTTTTCCCCCCAAACAAGGTGGACCTCACAGTAAGCAACAGCACCAGAGGAAGACAAAAATATCCTTGCTTTATTTCTCCATTTCTCCTGTGTGACCTTGGACACAGCACTTGTCTGAATCTCAGGTTCTCATCTGCAAAAATTGAGAAACTACACAGAGATTCCCTCTAGGTCTTAAAGACTGAAGTGCTAAAATGAAACGGCAACAAAATCATCAGACATAAGAAACCTACCATGGTATCATACACAATTTTTAAAAGTTGCAACCTCACTGCCCTCGGTTCTTCCTCTCCCCGCCTTCCTCCACAAGAAATATAGATAAATCTGCCACTGTTTTACCACTAGGAAAAGGAAAAACCATTTATCAGCCAGTAGTTTAATATCTTCGAAGACCCCAAATAAAGAGCTGCACATAATGAAGCCTTGATTAGGGAGTAGTAACCCAATGCTTATTCTGAGTAAGCTAAGTGGAAAAATGAGGCTGCTAAATGTTGGCCATGATGTCAACTTGTTCTTCATTTCAAAGCTCTGTATTTAGGCCTTGAATACTCAGGAAGATGACCTATTTCTATTACAAAATATAATCAAGTATTGCAATTTTAAGTGTAGCAACTTGAATATTCTACATCTATCAAAACAACACATGAAGATGGTTTGTTTATTAAGATAACAGCTGCCACAAGAAGAGAGGCAAGTCAAACCAGGGTTTCTCACTCTGCAGCATGTTCCTCTCTACCCCCAGCAGCCTCCAGGCTTTGTCCATGACAGCCCAGATCATGGCACAACCCACTGTCCCTGCAGGAATGGGGTCTCCCGTGTCCCCACTTCATGAGGGCAATGGGGGTTGCTCACATGAAGCTGCTTCAGCCAAAATTCTCATTCCACTGCAGTCAATATGAAGTGTGTCATTGACCTCCAAGAGGCAAAGTTTCACCTGCTACTGAGGCTATGAAGTGTAAATACCCAACTGATTTCCAGCACCTTGTTATTGGTAGGCTGTAAGAACATGCACATATTCAGCAATCTGCGTCACTCAGACCATGAATCTGCACTGTTTGTGCAGAAAAATTTACAGAAAAGTTAAAGTTCTATTTCATGTTGAAAAATATTTTTAAGTAAAATCTTATTTTACATTTATTATTCGTATGTTCTTTGATTACATAGGTGAGTGGTAACATTTAATACAACACATCGCTGTGCCACGGCATGTCACAGGTTTTCTAATCATAATGACATATCAGATTAAGGCTCACCTGAAATATTCTGTTTTTAAAAGCCTTAAGGATGCCTGCTGCTACTTAGTACTCCTTGAAACTTCTCACCTTATTTTCTAGATCAAAATATTTCCTTTTTCTCCTATAATGAGACACATCATTATTTTCCAGATCAAAGTATTAAACTCTATTTTCTAAACAGGAAAGCAGCTGCTTTCAATATCTTTGAGCTTCTAGGATTAAATTAAAACAGCCCCTTTTAACTATTGAGCCTGTCAAAGACTACAATTACTCAGTACCTAACGAGAAATAAGGCAAAAGCTATATATAATAGCTATATATAAACACAGTACATTTTTAAATTACAGTGGTCTATTAGTCAATTTGACATATCAAAAGCCTTCTAGAATATTTAATTTCAGGAAACATTTTAATGTATTTTTTTTGTTTGAATATGGAAGGAAAACGTAACAAGATGTTGGTACTTCTCATCTAACAACAAGTCATCCATGTTGACCAGCTCGAGGTCTGGACCAAGACACCGAGAAGGTAAAGCAGCTGAAAGGATCCAGTTTAATAGAAAACGGTACTTTAATTTTTTAAGAACATGAAATTTGTCACAGTAAGAGTTCATCATTTTCTTTCTGCAACACAGAAGTTGCTACAAACCTTGGATTTCTACCTGACTCGACTAACAATTTCAGGGGGTTGTTTGTTTATGAATGAAGTATTAACTTTTAGTATCAAATGCTACCATTTCTTGTTCATAACACAGTTCACCGTTCTCAACACCATGTGCCATTCTGCAACCACTCAGCTTACTATCTGAGCTACTGGCATAAGATTTACTCACACTGAGCATTACTGTTGTGCAGCCCTGTACACCCATTTTGAACAAATGGAGGAGCACAAGCCATTCCCTGGCCTCCAATAAAACCAACCACACTCTATAGAGTGAACAAATTTTTCAGTATAAATAGTGAAAAATCAGCGTGTGTTTTTGGGGCAAGATGATGCGTGCAGAGAAAATGGCACTGAAATTTAAGTACATGCAATATGGCATGGTTTCAGCTGGAGGTGGGGCCTCTCATTGCTGGGGAAGACCCAGAAAAAAAGGAAGATTCAAAGAGGAGAAGAGAAGGCAGACCAAAAGGGAAGAGGAGAAGCAGAACATTTGGAAGAGGAGTGGATTCAGCCAATGCTGAAGCAGAACCATTGCCTTCCTCTGGGCTAAGAAACAGAAGTTGCCAAGCATAAGACAGCTACAGCCACCACAGCCCACACAGAGGACAGCTCTGCCCTGGGGATGCCCTGCAGGTCCCCTGCCCAGCAATGGTGCTGCTCCCAAATACAGGCTCAGTGTTCTCACAGTGACCTTCACACCACCCAGCCCATAGTAAATCCTCATCAGCATTTACTCTGAGGAATTAAGGGATTACTTCACTAGGACTGCCTGAAATAAATACCCTGAAGGCACCTTCTTTAATAGCTTGCTAAATGAGCAAGCCCAGTTTAGCTGATGCCTCCAGAAGAGCTGTATGAGATTAAGTAGAAGCCTCCCATTGCCCCACCTGCACTGCCAGCTTCACAGTGGTAAAAATCAGCAGGCATCAGCTTCCTCCTGAACCACGTCTCAGGTCTTTGGCCAAACCTCCTCACCTGCCTTTCCTGGCTTTTGAGCACAGAGTTTCCTTCTGATCAGGCTGACATCAGCCACAGGAGCCAGGTTGCCCAGGCTTTTGTGTTGGCTCACTGAGGGCTGAGCCCCTGTGCTGCTGTTGGTGCCAGCAAGCCAACACAACCTTCAGTGTGGGAGAGAAGCCAGGCAGACAAGAAGCACAGAACAGACAAGCACATATGCAGGCATGAAAAGAGTTGGGGTCTCACTGTCCAGTTGTTTCTATGAACAAGCAATAAATTTACCTGGTTGATCTTCCAAAGGTAACCCTCTACACTTAAAATTCTCTTGTTCCTTGATTCTAGAATAAACTTAAATGTTGTTCAAACTTGCAAGCCTTTAGCATACCAAGTGCTACACTACTTCTGTAGGGCACACACAACAAAGAAAGCTCAAGAAATAAGGGACAAAAGCTTCACACAACCAACCAAGCAGCACAGGTTCAGCAGGAGGGAGGCAGAGCATATGGAGGTATTGGAAAGCATAGGAAAATAGTACTTAGGTTTGTCCAGTCTGTCACCATAACACAGAGCTGAGCATCCTGCTCCAGATTCTACTGCATGGGTAGAATTTTAAGACCAGATTATTTCAGTTTTTCATGGAATTAACTAGTTGTCCTAGCAGGGCCATGCATGCCTGTCACTCCACATTCTGGAGGTACTGGTAACTTCAGGTAGTTTTATCTATTTTAATCTAAGCTTCAAGCCTATTTGAATATTTTTACATCAAAAACATCATCACACAAAGCCTGGTTAAATTCTAAGCATTAATTTTCTTTAAATCAAGCACAGTTTATGCCCCAGAGTGACATTCCCAGTCTGTCATCTGAAAGCCACACCAAGCCAACATCTAGACTGCAGAAATTCAGCACCAATGCACTATGCAGATTCAGCACTTCCTATATTCCAGTTTCAAGCAACATGAAAGAGGAGCAGAGTGGGGACTCATTACAAATTTTCTTTTGTTAGCTTTTCTTCACCTGAAATGCATTTGTCCAAAGAGAAACCAATGTAACCAGAGAAGATACCTCCAGAATTCAGGATGACAAATTACATGTATAACTCTATTCTTTTCTCCATTTCAAGATATAATCTTCAGACCAGAAAAGTAACTCTAGTAACCATTCAATAGTAGTCAAATGCCTTATGGCTTTCCCAGATACTTAACAGAAATTCCAAGAACCAGGAATGGAACGCTTCACAAAGAAAAGTTTTCTGCACTGCTAACCATGAAGAACCCTGCACCATTGACTTGCACTTGCCCACCCACTGCCCTTGCTTGGGAGGTCAGCAGCTGCAAATTCATGCTTTTTGCAGGTCAGGTGCCACCATGGGTGCACCTGAAGTTACACCACTAAATTTAAATTAAGGCCACTTAATCTGTCATTAATGGAAGTGCGTAACAGGTCCTCTCATATACGCACACACAAACATACAAACTTCTCCACTTCTTTCCACAATTGCCAGGACCTGTGTTGCAGTAAGGAACTTCTGAAACTCAGAGTAGTAAAACCAAACCCACCACAACTGAAGATATTTTTCTGCAGCTACAGTCTTTTTTGGTGTTTACTCTAGGGCTGTCCCTAAGCTGTATCTTCCAGGCAGTGTAATGAAAAATGATGATTCTCAAACCTTTTGTGTAGGAGGTGGAAACAATCTCTCATTTACAGGGCTTGGACACAGACCACATAAATAAAAACGGTGAGGAACACATTTCACCCACTTTGTTGGCAATCTTGAAGCAAGAGGAGTTTAGGACTCTGCTGCTAACAGCTCTGTGCACAACCACTTGCTGTCCCCCATGAGAAGCTGCAGGCAGCAGCTACAAACTTCCTCTATAGGGTCTGGGAGAATTCAGTAAGGGTTGTGTGTCTGTATTTTCATCACTTTTCATGAAGTGCTTTAAGTGTTAATAATGAAGATGGCCAAAGACTACTAAATACTGACTGAAGTGACAGTTCTGCTACATTATTACAGTGTTTGCACAGCAACCATTCTGCAGGTTAAGTTATTTTAGGATGAGTGCTGTTTAAATTAAATATAGTCCCCTGTGTTCTTGTTTCATTTAAAGACAGCCACAGACTGCACGCCTGAACAGTGTGCAGGGTCAGTTTTGCTGAGTCTCATTTGTTTGCCTTGGTTTTACCCCTTATTATTATTTTTGCCATGCAAAATGTCCTTATTTTGTAGAATCTGAAGAAATCCTGCTGCAATACTTCATTGACTTCCCGAGGATGAACCACCACTGGATGTAAATGACACTAATCTGGTGAAAAATAATTTAACTCTACAGGCACAAACTCTGCACACCATGTTAACCACTAGCACTAGCTTTCAACCAAAGAAAATCCGAACCCAAGTTTCCATCTTGTTTTCTACAAAAACTAGCACTTTGAATCAAACTGAATGCAGACAGAAAATAACAGGTCTGTTCTGCCTGGATCTTTCCCTACAAGCAGAGATAACAGAGCTCTTGTATTCAAGGTAGAAAGTCTTTGTTATTCTGTTAATATGGTTGAATACAATTGTTTACCTGTTAAAAGCATTCTTCAGATATGCATTATCTTCTTCAGACTCTTTATGCCATTAATTGGATTGAACTAATCACTTTCCTGGAACATGAGCACACTGCAGTACTTGTAATCTCTCTACTTCTTACCAGGGAACTATTTCAAGTTAGAGTATTTTATACTCCACCTTCCCCAGTAGTTTGAAAACATATAGTAAGCATTAAGCAGAGAATCCTTTATTAATACTTATTCAAGTACATTTTAATAAACACTATATATGTATGCATATAAGTACACACTCTTGCACAAGACTTTTGCAAGACAAAAGACAATGCTTTTGAACTATACAGTAAGATGTTTCTCAGAGCATTTACTGTTCCTGCTGTGCCACCAAGTGCATTTACTATTGGATCAGAGACAGCCTGATTTGTTAGGCTAGAAAGAGTAAAAGAACAGTTTTGCAAGTGATAGGGAGACTGAGCTGGGAAATAAAACAGTTAGATAGCGGTCTGTAGGATGGCCCCTTCCCAAGGGAACGGCCAGGGAATGAGCACAGCCCAGAGTAAGTGTGGAAGTCTCATTCAATCACAGGTCAAACATTGAAGATGTTCAGTTTTAACATGAATTAGCTGCTGGGAGAGTCTAATTTCACAGCTGCACTCAGTATGGGGGGAAAAAGATGGAGAGAAACAGCAGGTTCCTTAATTTTTACCACCACAGAAACTAATAACAATGGAGCCCACACAAAGAGTAAAAAAGAAAAACTTCTCCCTGACATCTAAAGATGTGCCAGCAGTTCAGGGATCAGGGCATTCAACTCAGCAAACTTCATGTTAGTTGACCCCCAGTAGTAGCCTCTCAGAGATAAGACAGACCGCAACCAAGAAACGTGACTCACACTAAGTTCAGTACTTCTGTCCTCACATGGCTATAAGAAACAAAACTAGAAAATTTAAAACCAAGCATTTCAGAAGACATTTACTTAGGAAACACTTGCAGCATCTTAAAGTACTTCAGACTCTACCTCCTCTTTTACAAGTTACTAATCTTTCAGAGCTGGGCAACCATAGGAGCATAAAATCTCAGTAACTTACCTTTGAATTCTGCAGAAATGGATCTACACAAAGCTGACAACAGCCTATAAGCTCCCCTCAGCTCTTGTGCTACAGCAAAACTCACAACTCCAGACAGAAGGAAAAGCCTTACGTTAGCTACCTCCCTCCAAAGTGAAGCAGCCCTCACCACTGCACTCATTACAAATATCAGAGTTAATTAACCCCAAGCAGCTCCAGCTGTGAACCCAGGGCCAAGATCCACAATATCCCCCAGCTGAGGCACATCAGGCCATGATGAAGTATCTTAAATATCAGACACCTGGGAACAAGAGAACTGCAAGTGAGCACTAGCTAAGAGGCAGAGCAAAGTCCCATGTGATATGTTTTATTTAACAAATAAATTTTATACCTATTATAATAATGATTTTTTTTTTTCCTTTTGTATCAGGCTTAAGTGTGTGGGTTGGGTAAGAGAATGTGTGATATTTCTGCTGGAATACACATGGATCTTTAAAGCTACCCTGTGAAAGGGTCATGTGGGTGTTCCCTGAAGGACAGAAGGCAGTAAATAAAAGGGAGCCCAGATGAGGGGTAAGAAATGTAGTCTGGAAGCTGAGAATTTTGTGTCATTTGAATCTATGAGAAATCACCTATTCAATGAAAAAGGGCAGTTCTCCAACTCAACACAATTAACAGACTATTTACACATCATCTTTTCTAAACATTGAACCCTGGAAAGCTGGGCTTCAGGCAATCAGGGAAGAAGGACATGATATCATCTAAACAGCTACTTCTCATTTAGCTGAATTGGTATTTGCAGAATATTAAAGCCTTTGCACATTATCTTTAGGGAGTATTTGTCTTATGGAGCCCAGTGTAACATCTGAGCAGGATCCTGCAGTTCTAAGCAGCCAAGCTCATCACTTCTAAAGCCAGACTTTTAACTGCCGTAAGCTGGAAGTCCCAAATCCCCCAAAACTGAAAATCTTAACACACACCATATGTTTCTGGAGGTTACTGTGCTACAAACAGTCCCACTGAGCACAGAAGCCCCTCCCCAGCTGAGTGTTGTTAAGCTCATGAGTAGGTATTTGCAGGGTCAGGGGCCTGAAGAACTCATGGGATACACTATCCTATAAAAAAACCTGAAACAAATTCTTGCTTGAGTAGTATTTATGAAGATTTACTGTAAATATATGTAAACACTAAGTAATAACTGTTGCAAAATATTGGATTTTACATGCTTTTACTGTCCTGTATAAAAACTTTTTACCTAAGATAGCTTATAAAGCAGTCCATGAATAACCATGCTTTGCAATCTGCTTTTGAACTGAATGATCCCTCAAAAACAGCACCATAAATATTTCCACAATTGAGTGATCTGTTCACATTATCCCCATTAATGTTGTCTCATGCCATAGCAAACAAATAATTCAGATGTCACATCACTGCACAAAGCAACAATAAGGTGCACTCTGGATTTTAGCACATTACTAAGGACTGCATCACTGGTTGACTCTGAGGATCTAACCTGGCTTTTTAGAGACATATTTCTTGACAGCCTGTCAAGAAAGGCTAGAGATGCACACTGAAGAAATAATACCCTTAGCATCTCTTTTTTTTTTTTCTTTTTTTTTTGGAGATGATGAATTCTAATCTAGGTTAACTCTCAAAAAGATCTGAACGAAAGGATGAATATGAAGCAGCAAAAGGGATTTATAAAGGTTTTATAAAAGGAGGTCTTAAAGACAGAATATGCAAAAGAAATGTTTTATGCATTGGTTATGCAGTCTGATAGTCTAGTCAGTAGATATGTTATTATAAAGAAATTAATTTTCCATGTTTATACAATTGTTAGCTATTTCAAAATGTTCTCATCAGCTTCTTGGGAGACAATGAGAGTTGCATCAGCCAAGCAAATGCATACATAGGGTTTGCTGAAGTTCATCAACTGAGAAAAGTGGTTCCTCTAGGATTAATCATGAACTCAAGGTCCCTGTTAGATTTTCCCAGCAAAGTGTTATGGCTGACAAAGGAGCTTTGGCATAGCACATTCTGTTACATGTATTTTCTGGCAGCGTTGGGCAGATCACTGGGTCCAGAGGAGCTGGATACTGAGTGTGTGGGGAGCACAACCACCCTTTCTCACAGCTCCTGCTCTCCAAAGCCCCACAGCCATTTGGGCTTGATGAAATCTGCATCTTTGCCTTAGGAATGGGCTGATTTGGGTGACTACACAGAGGGAAGGAGAGTTTAAAATAGATGTAGTCTCTAGGGTCGGGAGGCTTTCCAAAGCTGCTCCTGGGCAGGAAACTGTGGACACCCCTCTCTTGTTCCTTTTAGAGAAACCTCTGAAGAAAACCACAGGGTGGGTGGGTGAGTGATGTCGAATGCTTAATGGCAACTGAACAAAGCCAGTCTGGTCTACATTTGACACCCCATCACTTACTGAGTTTTTACTTCAAAAATGAATGAAGCAAACCACTGTTTTAATAAGGCTCTTTTGTTTGTGAGAAATAAAACGTGAAGCAGATGGAGCCACAAGTGGAAAATTGTCAAAGAAGATGTTAAAGTGCAATTAATGTAGTTTTTCTTATAGATGCCATTCTTGTGACAGATGGCCCAGTCTTCCTGACATCCTAACAGAAAGAAATAGCCCTGTGGGAAGAAAGTAAACAAAATTTCAAATAGATCTATTGTTTCAGCAGACAGGAGAGACACCATACACTGAAGCAGCTAACAGCACTGGATGACCAACCTCAAAGCTAGCCTTTCACATGAGGGTAGACCTTTTCCTCTTTTCTACTTCTGGAGGGCTACTTGTGTCTAGGAATTAGGAGGCTGACTTTAAGACCACAGCATCCAACATTATATCTAATTTTGGCTTTGAGTTAACTGGTAACATCAAGGGTATTATCTATTGGCTAAAAAATAGGAAAAATGAGGCACAGTGATAGAAATAATAATTCTCACAAAATAACACAAAGATTTATAAAATTAAGATCTAAAAAGTTAAGAATACCAGATGTTACTGTTCCATCCAATTGCCACACAACCGCAGCTACACTTCTATGCTTCACCTTCTTAATCTCCTTAACAGCCAACACTCGCCAAGACTAACACAAGTCTTGGTTGCAAATTATGATCTTTCCTTTGTACAGGTTTTTACAACTCCTAACAGATATTTCTTACACTGCATAGGAGACAGTTCTCACTATACCTCTGGTGATCCAGGCAGCCTCTTACCCTAGAAACCCAGATAGAAACAAGTGTGTGTTTAGAGGCATTAGAACATGTATTAACATTTTCCTCGCTATACCCACTTATGCCCCCTGACAATAACTGTATGAATAATGATCATATTTTCTCCTTTATGTGCAACATCTTGGGTGGTCTGCTTTGTTGTGGTTTTTAAACAAATAGCTTCTGGACCACACATATAAAAACCATGATCATTAAAGCTGTGCTAAATCAGATCACTTCCATTATCAATAAAATGGATGTTGAACAGTGGTTTCTACTTCTAACAGATATTTGTATATACTCGTGTATCTACAGAAAGTAATGGACACTCAAATATACCTTTTATTCTGAAGTGGATCTCATTTACATCAGGCACAAACCCATGCTTCTAGCATTTCTACATAGCTTCCTAGACCTCAGTGCTGAGTTGGGGAGCAGCCATAGAAGCGATTGGAATTACCACTGGACATGAAGGTGTTCCCAGAGTCTTGGTGTTCTGATCAGGTGTTCTGATTCAGCAATGAATATTTTCTTGTAATTGCTACAGAGAGTACAACTAACATGCCAGCTTTGTGTAATGCCTTTTTTTCACAATATAGAAGAAAATACATGACAGAGGAAAAAAAGCTGTTCCATTCCATTTCCTGTGAATTGAAGCTGTGGGGAGCAGCATGTATTTGCATATAAGATGCACAGGAATAATAATGATGGCATTTAGTATTTAGTATTAGATAGTTGTGTCTTTGTGATATTTTTAAAGGTGTCTTAACTGACAAATACTTCAGTAAAGCGTCTGCTTTCAACCATTTACAAATGGTGATGATTGCAAAGGGTGGACAGACACACCTGTCTGTGAAATAAGGTGGTATTAAAACCTTTCTTTTTTCAGACCTCCTGTGACTTTCCTGCTCCCTCTCAAAACTGCTCATGTGTGGATTGTTATCCCCGCCTTCAGCCTACTGCAAGGAGTCAGCACATCCCTCCAGTGTCATCAAATTCCCTAAGCTGAGCTGCCCACTTTTGATATAGTGACCTTGACAATGTGGTCAAAACCAGGAAAGAATTTGACAGCCAGGTGTGCCAGTGCCAAACTTGCAAGAGAAGATACTATATGTTGGCTATAGTACCAATAACAGATTCATGCCTGAAACCCTACTTTCCAGAGATCTCCTCAGCAGATTTCAGATGCATGGTTTAGAAATGCAGCACTGTGATCAGCTGCCCTCGTGGATGAAGATGAAGGCAGGACTGAATGGCTACTCCAAAAATATACCAATAAGTGGGTGGTGAAGCACCCACTCATCTGCCTCTTTGGGGCTTTTAAGGGTGAGGCTGATAGGAAGCAAGTTAGCCTGGGCATGGGGAGTCAAAAGAATTTTAGCAGTTCGACAGGGAGCAGCATTTGATCTGTGCCGTGTATGAGTCAAATAGATCTTACCCTTGGCTTCATGGCACAAGTATGTACTTGTCCAAATTATGCTTTCATGAGCTCATTGGGTTTTTTGGATTTGACAGTCTTCATGCACTGTTACTCAAAGAAGGGTTCACAGGGAAAAATTCACGTTATCTGCATTAAAAGGTTTGTGTAGCTGTGCTCTGAAGCCAACTCACGTTTCAAAGTCAGAAATTACTGTGTTAGGCTATAACTTGTCATAGCAGCAAGCACTGGTGCCAAGATTTCCCATTTACTGTTTCTCAGGCACATAGAAATGCACAAAAATAATTTTCAGGGTCATATAAACTAATTCACAAATCAGTTAAAATTAGATTTTGACATTCTGATTATATACTTAGATTATTAATTACTAGTCCAGCCTTCTTTATATTTTTGCCCTCTTCTCATTATCTTGTCTCTTCAGTAGATGATAAGGGGGAAAGACAGACAAACCTAAATGGTGTTGTAGCCAGAGGGGCATTTAAAATACTGCTCTGCACCTGGGAAACAGGTTTAATTACTGCTGCTGTCAAAATGTTTTAATGTAAACAGGTTTCCTGATGGATCACATTTCCTTAATGTGAACTATCATCCCCCAAACACCATCCACTTTATGGTAGGGCTTAAAATGCAGGTATCATAAATTAGAGCAATGAAGCTTTTATGATTAAAGATGCTTCATCTGCTTTTAATGTCTCAAATTATAGAAACTATAACAAGCCTTCATATTAAAATTTAAATAGGATTAAGAGTCTGAAACTCTCTATAAAGTAGATACCATAGGCCTGATTCATTCTGAGCTGGTGCAGAACTTAGCACAGACAGAAGAGGGAGGCAGCTCCTACTTCCTCTGTTTTGGGCAGCTTGGAACTCCTCTAGCTGTTGGCATAAATTAAAAAAGGGCTGAGACTGCCCCAACCTGAATACCAGAGACAGCTTTTCATGTAGCAAGGAAATAACAAAGTGATAGCCTCAGCCATGGTTTCTCCATTGTAGAATGCTGTTCCCTCTAGAGACTTTTCTAATATGCACCCCAGAGCCAGGAAGCATTTCACTGCCAGCAGTTATTGCTCTGCTCTTCAAGGGTACTTTGGGTCCTTTAAAACAGGCAACATACCTCCTGTATACCTATTCCAAAAGAAGATTCACCATAAAAATACCTACATGTGTATTGAGAGATGATTCTGATTACCCTGTTCTATTTGATTTATGTAATCATCACATTTACATTACTCCTGGTAATAACTTGGGGGAGCATATTTCATATTAGGCAGTGTTTGTCAAAAGCGGATTTAAAATCTGTAATTAAAATATTTGCTTTCACAACATATTTATATTCTGCTCATTCATTCAGGACACAATGGATCCATCTTGTCCAAGCACCAATAGCTAACAAAGCTCAGCTTTCAGACATGCACAATTCCTAAAAAAAAAAAAAAAAAAAAAAAAAAAATGTAAAATAAATGAAATAGTTTCATGTAGGTGGTAAAAGAAAGAAGAACCTCAATTCATCTCATAAATTATTCATGGCAATTATTCACTTGACTCATATAAAGATAAAGCAGGTGCTTTTTAATAGTTTTTTTTAATATTTTTTATAATCTACTCAGACTTTTAACCTGTATTAATATGAAATAATGCATGATTTAGTTGGAGACATACTTTTAAATCATCTTTGTGAAATCTGAGTTTGCCTGAAGACACTTACACACTGTTCCTTGATACAAGCAGTCATATGGAGAGTATGCAAAGTGAAATTCAGAATTCAAGAAAAAGCAAAGGGCACACAACTTTGTAGATCACAAGTTTGCTCATGCTTTCAGGGGATGAAGCAAATAAGTCCAAAATACTCCAAGGGCATTTCTCAACATTTCTGATCCGTTTTGTGGGATCACAGCCTTCTTTGCATTTACCACACTCTTTTCAAACTGTTTGTATTTTTTCTAATAATTACTAGCCCAGACTCATAAGATCCTTTGCTAAATTTTAGAAAGTATAAGGCTTAATCCTCCAACCCTTTAACCATATTAGCATTGGGACTCTGAAAAATCTCACTGATTTATTGCTTTAGTTCAGATGAATGAAATTGCATATAGAGATGCACGTTAGCAGCCTAAGAAACATAGGAAGGAAACTCTTGGTTAATCAAGGCCAGTTTTCCAACAACACTGAAACACTACTGTAAATAAATGCCCTACAAAACAGAGTTCCATATTTGAAGCAGACCTTTTATTAATGGAAAGCTCTTCTAGAATCTCAGTGCCAGGAGAATTAGAAACATTTCCTGCTAACTTGTATTCCACATTAATTAATTTTTGTACCATTTTCTCCTGCTTCAGCATGTTAGGACCTAACTTGAAGATGTTCTGTTTGATTAATACTTTCTTATCTGAGATCCAACTTAATGGAGCTCACACTTGAATAAACATTACTGCTTCATATGAAAAGTCATCTCTATTAACTACCATTCTTTGCTGATCAAATATAGCTGGGCTAAATGACAGCTACTGACGTATTCCGCAGATCAAGAAATCTGTTCACATGGAACAGGATGGACTAAAACTTTGTAATAACAGCATGGTACCTCTAGCCTATACACACTCACTAGTTTCCATGGTGATCTCATATTTCAGAGCTAATACTTGCTTTAGGCAAACTGGATAGCTGGTGAAGATGTGTAGATGGTGGTATGGTACTGGACATTGCTACATTTCTCTGGTGATGATGACAGAAACCTACCCCAGACTTACTAGATGAGTGTCACTTTTGGTCTTTCCCAAGAAGCTGATGGTCCACCACCTCAGCAGTTGAAAATCAACGTCATACTTTAACTTCCCTCTCTCCAGGAACACAGATATTGATGTCATATTGGTAGGCATGTTATGGGCTCCACTTGGTCCTGTTAACTACCAGGTCTTGTTAACTAACAGGTCCTGTTAACTATAGCTAGCACTGGCAGCTAAGTTCTGTTTATAAAACACCATGCACAATATTGCACATGATTTGTTGTCAGACCTTTGTGCCACCTTTCCATTAGAAATGAAAGCTCTCGGTCCAATTTTTTTTATGAATGAAGGGGAAAAAAAGAGCAAGTGCTGTTTACCACTTAAAGTCAAGGCTGTATGTGAAATAAACTTTTAAAAAATGGTGGTTAAATTGAGATGCCAGAGTTATCTAAAATCACTCGGTTATCTAAAATGACTCAGTGACAAATTCATATGTTTTTCTCTACATATTTGTTAAGATGTCTGGCTTGTTTGAAGCAGGGTCTTTTCCATTGTTGCTCCTTTTTAACTGGTGAGGTTAAGGCCAGTATGAATTTTAGCCATATAAAGTCAGGCTTCTTTTCAATAGTAAAATTGTCATCAAGAAAAGGATTTATAAACTGATGCAATGGAAACCCAATACGCACAAAGTTGTGCCCAGACTCCCTCAAAAGGATCGCAGATGTTTCACTCAGTTCTCTGCATTTTGTTTTTGCTGATTTAGAGTGGTAGAAATTTTGTTCTGAAGAACTTTCTGAAGAACTTTGTTCTTCAGAAGAATTTTTCTGAAGAATTTGTTCTGAAGAATTTTGTTCTGAAACTATAGTTCACATAATTCACTAATATTAATAGATTAGAATTTAATTCAGAGAATTTAGAGCACTATTTATTTTAAAGGAAACAGTATAAATCATTAATATAACAATCATTAAGTTGTCATATTATTGTATTAGTTTATTATATTACTCAATACTAGTGGAAACATAGTTGATTCACCAAAGAGTTTCTGTTTTGATCATCTGGCTTTAAACAATACTTTTGATTTAAGTGTGGTGTGGGTTATAGACATAGTAATTAGAATTTTTAATTATCCTGCAGATTCTCAGCATCATTTATCTCACCTCACTTTTTGTTTTCTGTCAAGAAATCTCTTCCTTTTCAGATATATTTCTATGAATTGCATAAGTACTTTGTGTTTTACTTTTACCTTTAAATTTTTAATAACAAGTATTACATGCATTTGCAAAAGAATCTTCCTTCAATAGCCACATATTAGAGACAGGCTTAGACTGCAAAGTCAACTTAATGCCAAGTAATAAGACAATTGAAAACACTTTTTTCTCTCCTGGGAAGAGATTTCCTGAAATTTTCCACTCTGGAAAATCCAAAATGCAGCTTGGTCTGTCTCCCCATCCAAAGAAGGCAACGCAGAGAGTGGGAAGTTCTGTGCCTCTGCTCTTTCCCTGCAGCTAAGAAGCTGCCCTGCTCCTTCTCAAAGCAATCAGAAGGGATTTGGACATTGCGAGCAGACAGTCATAGAGCTGTCATCACAGAATTAAAGCACAGAAAATAAATGTAGAGCCATCTGAGAAAGTCTAGTCTTGAAAAACAAGCTTTTTATCCTTCAGTTAATTAATTCTGGGGAAAATTTTTGATCAAGTCTCAGTTTTAACCTTGCTGTCAGGTGGTGAATCTGCTTCTTTTTCTGAAGTGGGTGTTGACAGATAACAATATCTTATTGTAGGTCACACATCTTCAAAGATACCTTTTTTTCATAGAAGGCTTACATTGGGAAGGGACAATTACTGAAATTACTGTAAAATGCATATATTTATTTTTGAGACATGTATATACAAAATAATGTGCTCTCATGAAGGGTGTTCTGATTTATCTCTGAAGCAAACATTTTAATATTCTTTCCAGAAATATAGAAAAAAAATTGTTATAAATTTTTTTCTAGAACAAGCCATTCTAGAACAAGCCATTCATTTTGTACTCTTAAACCAAAACTACTTGGGGGGGAGTGGGGAAATATTGGTTAGCAAGCACTTACTTGAAAGCAAGATAATTACTTTTGCTGTTGTGAGAGGAACTGGATACTTATAAATGGAAAATAACTATTGCAACTACTTTCTAAAATGCTTCTTAATTACACAGCAGCACTGCACAGTGCACAGTTGTTTCCATACTAAACATCATTTTTGACATGCCCAAATTTTACAGGAGTGAAAACAGAATGCACTTTTTTCTTGAGTGTGTATATGGTTGTACTCAGTGATCTCAGAGGTGCTTTCCAACCACGACTATTCTGTGATTCTGTGATTCTGTGTTGTGAGAACACTCGTGTTACAAATCTGACACATAAATTCCTATACTTTGTGTGCCTTCTGGAAGCCGACCTTGTATTGTAGGTTTAAGATTTATTATGTATTTATTTCAGCTCTGTGTTTACATACAGAATAGCAGGCAATCTGGTACTTAAATTTCAGTTAAGAAAAGTCTTCTGAGAATGTGAAACATTGACCTTGCCTGCTCATTTGACAGGAGGAAGGAATGCAACAGAAAACATGCAAGCTAATCTGCATTTGAGCTCTGTTTGATGCTGGATTGACTGTTAAGTGTCAATTACTGGTTTGCATAAGGGAAGAATAGAAAAACAGTGCAAAAATATTGCACAAAATCCAAAGTTAGCATCTTTGGAAGACCTTTCTACCAATTTTATAGTGAAAGTACAGACAATTGAAACAATGTGTTGATCAGTTAGGCCTTTGTATTATTGCTAATGAGGACATTTTTTTAATCATTCTATAACACATTGTTGAGAACAGATTTACAAAGGGGTTTCATATTGACAGTTATTTTTGCAGGAAGAAAAATTGGTCAGCTCCTACCTTATCAGTGAAAATTTCAGCCCTGGACACAGAATTAAGATCCAACTGCTGTGATCTACCTGCAGGTGGTCTCCCTGCAATCCCCTAAAATGCTGTTCACCCTTTCAGTCACCTTTTCAGTCCTCTCTCTGCCCTCTTCCTCTCTGAAACCACAAATGTCAAACTTTTCCAATATGTGGGTCAGGGCGGACACAGAGCTGGATGGCTGACCACAGTAACCAGACTCAAACCGCCTTCCTGAGCATAGGCTGAGGGTTTCAAGGAGTCACAGGCTTGTAACCACTGGTACCCATCAATACTACAACTTCCCAGTGTCCTGAAGCAATTATCTGGAACAGATTCCTGCGGATCTGACTGTAAAAAGGGAGTGCTGCTCAAGAATAGATACTTGGACCACCACATACAAATTCCAGAATAGATATCTTCATAACCTTACTTAATATAGGAGCCAGATTTCTTATTTTTTTAGTGAGTGCTGAGTATGACTCTTTCTATTGTCCTTGCTGCCAAACAGAATGCTTAAAACACCATTACAAAATCCAGTTATCCACCCCCATCACATTTGTTGCATTACTACCACCTACCTACCCTTCCTTTTATGTTTAGGAAGTCATTTATAGACTAAACCTAATCTTAAAATGTTGTAAATTGTATCCTAATAAAAGATTAAAACTTATTTGTAGCTGCAAATAAAACAGCATCTGAAAGGATATTTCTCTGAGTGACTGCTGAAAATCCATTATCTGTAACCTGTGCAGCAGAAATTTCACATTCATGCTTATCACAGCATTAGGAGTCTGAAAAGAATCTATGCAGTTCAGTGACCCATTAGCCACTCTCTTTCATTAAATGCAGCCAATGCTTTTTTATCTGGATAAAACTGAGCTTAAAAATATTTAAGGTTTCTGTACTCTTCTAAGGAAAATAGCAAAGATTTATTGTACAACAGTTATCATCCTAAAATGGCATACTATGAATCATTCAAGGTGAACTGAAAAAAAACCCCAAAAATCTGTTCATTATACATGAAGGGAATCAGCATTTAAGAATTAGAACTGTGAAATAATGGAACTTGCAAAGTATTTGAACAAGTCAGATGGAAACATTAAGGGCCACAATTCTGAGACACAGCAACACTTGAAGATACAGAAAGACACCTTGTGGAGAAGTCCCCATTCAAGGGGACATTTCATCCATGTTTCTGTTCTTATGAATGTCGTGCTGGACCCATCTGCATCTTTGCATTTTGGCCCCTCTATTTCTTTTTTTTCTTACACAACACATCTGCATAGAAACAGATAGTATAGAAAGAGATAGTATAGAAAACAGGGCAACTTCTTACACTGTAGATTCTGCAGAAAGTCATTGCTCTACCTTCCTCTGAGCAGATGCAGCCAGGGGCTGTTCTGAAAGAGCAGAGGCCCAGGTGTACAAAGCACTCTCACTTTGGCAGTGTTGTTTGCTCAGTTGTGCACAGCAGCAGCTCAGCCTCTGACAGGCAGCAGCTCTGCAAGGCTTGTGGATTGTGGCTGCTGGGGAAAAAAAAAATCATCCCAAACAGTGCCTGTTTTGGCTGTAGTTGTAATGGAAGAAGCCCACATCTTCCTCTGCTCTCCCCCAGTGAGACTGGAAATGTGCACCTCAGGAAGACTGTGTCCCTTTACAATGGATATGGGCTTATTGGTATTTATTTGGTGGAATACAGGATACAATATCTTTGGCAGTTTGCTATTTTGAGTGTGGATGAACTGCAAAATCATCAGTGAAGCTGCTTGCACTACTGACTGCTTTCCATGGTGTGAGATGAGACCTCTCACAGCTAAAAGCTGTTTCTTCAGATGTCTTTGGAGGTGAGAATTATGGAGCCACTTATGTACCCACTAAAATAAAATGAGAATCAGGTCTCATTTTTTTTCTCACTGTCAGCATACTAATGACTCCAGTGCTCAGAAAAAGTCTACTTTATTTTATATTTAGTGCTTTATGGCAGAATTCAACAATAGGATTTGCATCACTTTGATTTGCATTTCAACTTTCAGTTTTTTAAGGTTCTGTTCCTATACCATGCAACTCATTGACAAATTTGTTAGAGTGGGAGCATATTCCAGGAGAGATTAATAGTGGAAGAGAGAAACAGATTGCCAAGGGGCTTAAGTGAGGAGAAATCTCAAAAGGGTTACAGAACAATAGGCACTCTTAAATTTCCCTTCAAAAGGTTAATAAAGGATATTCAGTACACTAAGTAAACAAGGAAGATGCAGATATTAAGAACAGAGTAGCAGCTAACCTTCAGATTTTGGATTAACAATTACAATTCAGCAAAGCCCACAAAAGCCATCAATTCCAACTTCTATTCATTGCTTTCTACAGGTCCACCTATCATAGGACGATTCAGTACTCAGACTAAGAAGTTTAAGGAACAGTGTGGCCAGCAGGTCCAAGGAAGTGATTCTGCCCCTGTACTCAGCCCTGGTGAGGCCACACCTCGAGTCCTGTGTCCAGTTCTGGGCCTCTCGATATTTAGGAAGGATATCGAGGTCCTGGAGCAGGTCCAAAGGAGGCAACTGGGCTGGTGAAGGGACTCGAGCACAGATCCTATGAGGAGAGGCTGAGGGAGCTGGGGCTGCTCAGCCTGAAGAGGAGGCTCAGGGGAGACCTCATCACTCTCTACAACTCCCTGAAAGGAGGTTGGAGCCAGGTGGGGGTTGGTCTCTTTTCCCAGGCAACCCTCAGCAAGAGAAGAGGGCAAGGTCTCAAGTTGTGCCAGGGGAGGTTTAGGTTGGACATTAGAAAGAATTTCTTTACAGAGAGGGTGATCAAGCATTGGAATGGACTGCCCCAGGAAGTGGTGGATTCTCCATCCCTGGAGATATTTAAGAAGAGACTGGATGTGGCACTCAGTGCCATGGTCTGGTAACTGCAGCGGTAGTGGATCAAGGGTTGGACTTGATGATCTCTGAGGTCCCTTCCAACCCAGCCAGTTCTATGATTCTATTGGGTTTTATACAATGTAACTGGTTTTGTGTTGTCAGGGCTACAGCTATCACTATTTCTCCTACTGGTGAAGAAACACAAATCCTGATTTTGCTGAATGCTTTGAGGTTTTCAGGCAGACGATGCAGACAATTAAACAAAAAAATAACCATCAGTTTCTCCTAGGGAATGTAATAGCAAAATCTAATAAAATTCAGTACAGGGCAATTTTTTATAAACAGATTAAATAAGATTTGGTAGGTATTACAGAAAAATGGATGAATAAAGTATAAAGCCAGAATTGATAACTATATGATATCTTTGTTCAGTTAAGAAACAATTTCTGATGGGAACACAGGCAGTACTAGAATGGAATTACACTTAATTTTCCCCAAAGAGAAAAATAACATTTTTAAAGGAAAGTAAGTTCAGGCAAGAAAACAGCAAATTTAATTGTCTTTACTGATTTTTTTTTTAATGCTTTTTGTACCTAAATTTCAAAGCACTGTTTAGACAGTTTATCACTATCATGTTCATTTTATAGAAATTAAAATTGAGATACATGCTCAGAACAAGTAGAGTACAAAAAAATGTATCAAAGAAATTGCCAGTACTGAAGAGCAGATTGTGGAACCATCAGGCAAATGGATATAAAGGGAAATAGTGCACATGTAAGCCAGACTAAACAGCCCACATGGTTGCTATTCATCTATTATTCTCCATCATATAATGAACTCTGTTAGAGCAAAAAGTTAGCCATACAAATCTGTATCTGTTTCTCTTATTGCACATAACTATTTTCCTTTATTTGATAAAACAGATTTAAATTACTGATGCATTGTCAGATGATGTTTCTCTGGACTGTTTTATCACATCCATTGGTGCAATCTGTGGCAGGCGACAATTTTGTCTGGTTGGATTTAATGTAACTGTCAGACATGGAGACCATTTCAGCAGTGCATCCTTAAGTAAGTAAAATTATTTGAAATTTCCAAATAGATGTCACGTGCACCAGTAATATATTTTCAGTTTGGCAAACTTACTACCATCACTTCTGCTTTTAGTTTATTATGCAAAACACCCGACAGTATTTTGTACAGTTGATAATTGCTGATTATGGAAGGAAAAGTTATCTGATTGTCAACCATGAAATCAAATTAATTTAAAATAGCCCATCAAGCATTCAACAGAAGTGTAGAAAAAGGACTAAAATAACAATGAACATGTTCTTTGCATTGAAAGATTATTGGCAGTAGTAAATCACACAAAATCCAGATCATTAGTACTTAATCATCTCACATTTCATTTGCTACAGCTGCCAATTGTCTTGTGCAATGTGAATTGCTTTTCGTAACAACAACAAAGCACAACAACAACAACAAAAAAGTAAAATAAATTGGTTCTCAGGTGGGAAATCAGTTTCAATAAGATGCAGTGTTGGAATGCAAATATTCATTTCTGAATTAATTCACGAGAGAGGACTTGGCCAACCTGAGCTAATCACACCCTTGGGGTCCTCTAATCCTCTAAAGCTGATTATCTCATGATTGTCACACCCACCAGGAGTTCCCTTTGTCATTAAAAAATTAAAACCGTAGTTAAAACCAAAACCAAAACAAACAAACAAAGAAAAAGCCCAAACTTCGTTAGATGTTAAGGTTGGTTAGTGCATAGCAGCTCCAGCTCTAATCCTATGGCTGGCTGACAGGAGGAAATGCTCTGTAGTGTGTCCTTCATTATTGGTCCTTCAACATTTTTAGGATTCAGGAAGAACCAGAAGCTACTAAGTCAGGTGGCAAGGTCACATACTGATAAGACAGCTTTGTACCTCTAAACTTAGGGCAGGTGCCAGTAATAAATGTATGCAAGTCTCTTTCTTTTGCAATTCTTTGTCTAGTATGTCTGTTTTGATGGCAAACTGGCATCAAGTTATGAAGAAATTACTGCAACATAAATTGCAAATAAATTGTACATGTTTCATGATACGCTGTTCAAAATCTGTCTTCTACCAAGACTGTAGAAGCTATAAGAAGAGCAGACAACTTTACAGCTTGCCTGTGAAACAACTGGTTTCAGGCAGCATCTGTCTCCAGGAGGTATTTCTTAATGTTATTTACTAGATTATATCAATAGAGAACTAAAGTCAAGGTTCAAAACCTGCTGCTGCGGGTCTTACACATACAAGTCCCACAACACAGTTTGAACATTCAGCCACACTGCACAGACATTCTCCATGTAAGGTAATTTTCATTTATTGAATATGAGGTTTGTGTTCTGTGAAACTTATGTAGCACAAACTATAAAATCTGAATTTGCATCAAGCTGGAAAATTGTGCAGGAAAACTTGCACTGAGCGAATGCTTTGAATTATTCATCAGAATTGTTGCATTTGCATTATTTGTTGCCAGCACTTCCAGGCTGCTGGAATTTGCTTGCTATGTTAGCTGTCTAACCACTGTATTTAGGTGTACCATAGTGGCTTTCCACTTCCTAAGCTAAACACTACTTGTTTATCATTTGAACTGTTTAAATTTCTCATAATGACTCTGTATTTGTGGGATTTTTTTTTCTTCTTTTTTGCCTCTCTGTTGTTTTGGATTTTTGTTTAAAAAATAATAACTGCAGCTGGGTAGATGTATGTGTGCCTGGGCAGGTATGGGATGTACAAGAACTTAAAATCTATTCACTTTTGCCTCTGATATAGGAGAAAACTGCTGGTACTTGTTTGAAGTTCTTAGAAATACTACTATGACACACTATCATGCCATTTATTTTTAATCCATCCATACATTTATGGTTTCAATCAGTCCTAGTGTCCAATATAGTGTCCAATATGCAGCACGTCTTGCCCAGTAAAATTCATACTGGTCCTCTGAAGTTTGTACTATGAGTTTTAACACCCCTTCTGCATGCAAACATTTAAGCTTCAATATAATGCATATTTTGTGAAAACATGTAACATGATGTAGAATGTACATAACCTGGCAACATAAAGAAGTGCAAGATCTGCTGTAAAAGTTTAATCATGTGTAGCTTGCAATTAATTTGGATGCAACACGAAACTTATGCTACTAAATTTGTATTCTTGAATGGGCTGAGAAATTTTTATCAGGCAAGTTCAAATGTACTACACATTCTGTATTGAAAATCTGCTCTCTGTCTGTTGTGAAGCTGATACCACATACGCACTGCTACTCATGTCAGTATTTGCACTTTCCTCAGTTGTGCTGTAAGGACTTTATTAAAGGCTCCAAATTATAAATGCATGCACAGAAATCTGAGTTACATCATGAGAAATTTGTCCTAAGTCTACCATGAGTGTACCACTTATCCCTCCCACAAGATATTCTCAACGTGTTATTCTAGACAGGAGATCAGATTTTACCAAAGCAAAGGGAGGAAGTGCTGTAGGAAAAACATGTGCTCAGGAGACAAACACCTAGACACAGATGCACATACAGGCAGTATGATCTTGAAGATAATAAAAAATCTACCAAAACTTTAACTACCAAGAATAGTAGCAAGATCTTATCTCAAATCAACATCTGATTCTGCGTGAAAGTCCATACGGAAAGGTAGTTTCATTTTAGGTACATTTGTGTGAGAAACTTTTTATGGGCCTGACAATCATAATGAATAGTTTATAAATTAAGCTCATTCTGCAACCTTGTACTATGATGAAAATAAAAATCTCAAAGCCATTGCTACCAATCTTCAATATTCACAAGTCTTAATTTACATGATATGTTCCTACAGCCCTAGCTTCCTATAGGAAATGTTCATATGAGACTTAAACTTTAATTTAAACAAATCATGCATGTTAAAATTACAAACTAAGAATGGAAAATGCAAAGTTTTGTGCACATGGACTAAATAAAAATCAGTCACCTCTGCAGAAAACTAATTTCTTTAAACTGCTTGAAAATTACAGAAAGTCTTCTATACAGGAAATGATGGTAAAATTTGAAATACTAAAGCCCCTTATTTTAAGTCATATATCTCAATCCAGTTACCTGGCTATTCAAAATAACTATTTGAAAAGGCCACTTTTCCCATCAAATTTATAGGTTAAGTTAAAAGGCTGAAAAATCTAAAGTTCCAGGACCATGTAAGAAACTGGTACAGGGTGTACAAATAATCTGATATAGAAATTATATATGTTATATTTTAAGTAGCAGTTTGCTGGTTTGATTTTCTTAAAGTTATATATCTGAAGCAAACTATTTCTTATATCAGTTAAAACACTGTGAGACTCCCATGGAGAATAACATTTAAACTGGTGTCACACAACAGTAAAAACAATTGAGCTGGCAAAACTGAATTTAAAATTGTAACAGTAAACCCAAGTCTTACTGTGTATTTGCCAGTGTTTTAAATCTTCAGCTATCATTGCACAAATCAATATTTTCCTGATTGCTTTAGAACCTTAAACTTCAAACTCTTCATTAAAGCTTGTAAAATCACTTAGGAACTTCTCAAAATGTTATGATGTAGCTTAATTGTCTGTGCATAGGGTAGCTGTGTGTGCATACACAGATGCATGTATATGAATGCACTTTCCCCAGGGTGCCACTAAAAAAATGAACTGTTTGTCTTATGAAGCTTTTTCTAATGTAACTATAGAGTAGAAAACATAAATGTGATTTTAAAAAACCCTATCATTTCTTTTGAAAGGTATGCATGAAGCAACAGTTTAGCACAGGGAGAGAGAAGAATTTCAATAGGTATGACCAATTTTGCACAAAACACTTGTTTTGTACAGATCTTTTGGAAAAAACTGCTCAGTGTCATTGTAGCACTCAGTGCCACCTGGTTTGTGTCTGAGGCAACTGACCTGGAATTGTCTCCAACTGTTCTTGGCTGAGCACGAGGAGATGGATATGATGTTCAGCCATGACATGTCACATTGCCTCACAATATGCCTCATGTAGGGAAAAGGCTTGTGATGAAATTGAAACATGTCAAAACTGTAGCAGATTGCGTGAGTCAAATGGAAATCAAGTCTTAAAAATATATTTTAAGCCTGGGAATGCATTAGTCACATTTACTTCTACTTATTGTGGTTAAACAGAGACCTTAGGAAAATTCAGGTTCACTCTGTGTAAGAAACATGCTGTTTGACACCAAAGAAGAGGGAGAGGGAGAGCTTATATTGCATATTCTATAGATAACTATGTGGACCTTATTGGCTTCTATAATATTTTGAAAATGCATTCACAATAATATTCTATTTCCCTGCTAGTATTGTCAGTGGGAGGCCTCATAGTACCCTATTTAGGCGCATTGAGAAAATAATGGGATTTACAATAGCTGGCAATTTGTTTTCTACTGCCACAACATCTGCTTTTGTTACAGTTTTTGTAGTTGTTAGAAATTTCTTTCTGGCTATTCTGTTCCTCTTTCAACATAAATATTTATTCGCTGTGAATCACTTCAGTATGGATTGGAGTGTTTTTTCTGCCGTAAGTTTTTTATTATTAGACCTAATATAAACAGAGCAAATGTTTTTTCCAGGAATAATAATTCACATTTTCAGTGCTTACTAGGTCTGTTTCTGGACCAGCAATACCAGCATGCTATTGCAGAAGGCAGAGAATATTGCAACATACTGGTAGCAAGTTGTGGGAATTTTAAAATCTTTTTCACTTTTTTGGGGGGTAACACTATCTGCACTAGAAAGATTGTTCTGTGAAGCGAGCTTATTCAGTTGGGGAAGGGGATCATGCAAGGAAATATGAGCCTCATCAACACTAACCAACAAAAAAAAAATTTTATATCAAGAACTGGTAATCAGAGGTCAATTCACTGCAGCATTTTCAGAATTCAGTAAAAAAATTATTGCCAGTAATGGACATATTAAAGACATGTTAAAGACCTAGTAAATGTTGTGATCTAGTAAAATTGTTCATTCAAATTCAGTATGACACCCCTGAGAAGGACAGCCTAGAGATCTGGGTCTGCCAGTCCAATGTTTGTTTCATAGTTGTATGTTGTGTGCTGGAAAGAAGTGGATTTCCCTGCTGTTCCCAGGCTGGTGCATCATCTTATAGTTATTCATGATTACACTAAATGTTAAACTTGCTTTAAATACTCCAGACTCCAGTGTAAATACCATCAGATCTGGGAAAATAATATGCTGTGTGATACTGTAAGAATCCATAATAGAAAGCCTGTGAATTTGCTGCACAGATGGAAAAGTCTACATTTGATTATAAGAAGAAATACAGACAAATACTTTAAAGCTGTTACAAATTTTATGTGTTGCACATTTAATTAACTTAGACTACACAGAGAGTAAGAAAATTAAAACATAGTAAACTGTTAAAGAGAAAAATTATTTCCTTGCATCATTCTTCTGATGTTCAGACACCCAGCACAGTCTAAATAATATGATCAGGTGATACAGTTCTCCCATCTACCTCACACAATTTGTCTGCATTGTGACCTGTTGAATTGTCCCAGGCATGCAAACACATAAAAATAAGAAGTATATGACTATTAAGTTGTGACTTTTCTACTTAACTGACCTGACAGATACTGAATTGTGAAGGTCATATTTTCCTCCTCAATCACTTCCAGCTATTGGAGGAAGCCTGGCCTCTAGGTCTTCCTTCCCTTGTTTCAAGACCATTTGAGGGATCTTTGTCTTTTAAATGTGTCTTAAAACATGGAGAGAGGGGAAGGAAGAAATGGTTTGCCTCATTTTAAATGAGACAAATGCGAATTTGTTTGTCTCATTTTAAATGGAGAACTATAATCCTAAACTTCTTTCCAAAAGTCCATTAAAAACCCACAACAAATTAAGTCTCTGGTCAACCTACCACACAAGGAGAATAGTATCTAACTTTCTTCAGGTTACTCAGTCACAGCTGTGTTACTGCACAAGTACCCATCAGAACTTAATCCAACACTTTGATCCACAGAGCTATTCAAACACAGGCCTATCAGATTCTATCTACTGATGAAAAGCCACTTCCAGTTACTGCTTGACTCCTAAAGATGTGTTTCTTTCTGTTGCATCATCATTTGACACACCAGCTAATTTTTCTAGATAGGTGATGAGTCCATAAGAAGTTGAAGAACTAAGTGTAAAGCTAGACACAGAACAGTCTGGTTAGATGAAGTTTGGAGCTAGCACCAAACATGGGACACAGCATTTAGACCCAAGGCTGGGATCCAGACATGGTCTTAAGGGCACTGTCTCAGTAGTATCCTCTGTAGACTACGGTTAACACACTTAAATGTTCTGTCTTTCTATACTCAAATCAGAGGACCAAACACATTTAGAAAAATATTATAAGAGGTTAATTTCCTGTATTTTTTTCTGCTAAGTTACCAATATATGTAGCTGGAAAGAAATATTTTACAGATTTATAATCAAGACCAGAAAGAAATTGGAGTCTTAATTGGAGTCTCTAGCTATAAATGTATTAAATTATGCTGATACCTCTTCAGATGATTATATCAAGCACTCTTCCAGAATTAGAGAAAGTAGCAGTAAATGACATTATAAATGACTATCGATTATTTTTAACTTGCTATAATCCTCTATATTTTGAAATGGATATCACAAGCTGATGCTAAGTCATGGTGAACACAGGCAGTGGTTTCAAACAAATGCTGAACATCTGAATAATTGTGTATCAGGGTTGCATTTTTTCTTTACACTCTATTGTTAGGTAATGATGCATTATGGCTATTCTTTTTAGGCATATATGTGAGCTTATGTATCTAATAGCCAGTTCCCTTTGGATGCAGAACAACTGTTAACTGAAATTATTTTGTTCTGTTCAGGCTGTTCAGTGGGAGGTACAGAGGAGGTGGGGTACAAATTCACAGCTTTTCAGATCTCATTGCCACACCATGCCCCTTTTGAGTACCAGACCTTATGCAGTCAATGCTAGAGGAATTCTTTAAATTTTTGAGGGTAATTAATGCCTAAATTAATTTTTTTAAATGGGACCATTTTTCATCTTCTCTCCCTCCTCTGGTCTTTCTGACACCCCAGGAACAATGTGTGCAAGAGGCAGCAAGTAGACTCCATTTGGTGAGAAGCAGTTGCTTCAAAGGATATGTAGTTTCTAGGTTTGCCTGTTTCACTTACAAAAATACAGAATATAGTGTTTGATCAACATCCATACAAAAAGGGCACGCCTGGCTACACAGCTTTGCAAGCACCACAAAACAGTTGCAAGACCCGTGTTCATCATCCTTCAAAGATCTGGACATCAGAGATGCCATTGCCAACAATTTTTGTAAAGCATGATAGCAAAAAGTCCTGAAAATGCTACTATTGGCATACAAATCATGGTGGTAACATTATCCTACACAAAGAAAAACTGTTCTAATCAGCAGTTTTCTAGGTGCCAAGTACTTTTGGTTTTGTAAATATATGCATAACTGTTACTGACAGTAGGTTTTCTTTAATGCAAAAAAATTACTAGGATAGATAACTGCCTCTATGACACCTGCAAAGCAATATTCACATTAGTACAGTAATTCTAATAAATATATCCTTTCTTCATAATTTGTGGAGTAATAAATTCATTCATTTTACAGCATATAAGACTGTTTTATTGGCCATTACAAAATTCCATTTCCTTCCAGATAGCTCCCTACAGTTTTGTCTCCCAATTATTGAAATATCCTTCAATGTGTTTTTCAGAGAGCCACAGGCCAAACTACATAAAAAGACAGCTGCAGACCAGCTGAAAACTGACTTTTGAAAGTAGCCAGCTACTTGATTCAGTTTTTCTTAGCAGATTTGGACTGGAAATGCAATCACAAATTCAGGTCCGGTCAGTGGAAAAAATACCTTTACATCCTACTTTTCCCAGACCGTCCACATAATCAACACAGAGGGAGAAGCAGATGCAGAACATACCTTTCCCTTGAGAGAGATGTGAGTCCAGGTGGCCATGTGGCACCAGAACACTTTTGTGCTGTAGTGGAGAGCAACTACAGTTGTCACACTGACAGCAAAAAGATAGGAAGCTTTCCTACACAGACTTTACACTATTCCAGCATCCTTGGCACAAGCCAAGCACACAGTTTTGGCTGCATTAGGTCCTTGTATATAATCAGCTGGAGGACATACATGTGTGATGACTGGAAATGAAAAGGATTATGAAATAATAGGGAATTAGTTAATTATATTATAGGATAGGAATTACACATGCTGTGAGTGAAGAACGTGTAGGATGCAGTTGGACAGAGCAGTCATTGAGTTAAAATAGAAACAGTTTATGAAGGTTGAGATCTAAAATAAAATAAATTTTGCTGTTATTGCAGGAAGCTGGAATGTTAAATCTGAAAAAAAAGGCACAGCAACATTAACTGAAACTTGATTTCATATCAGGTCAAATTACATGTTGCAAATATAATTTATTATAAGTTTGCTGTTCACGAATCATTTGAACAGGTTTTCTTTATTTGTAGACATACACCAAATTGCTTATATGTAAGAATGCCACAGTCTTCTGCATGGTTTGTAAATCACTCTTATTGACTATTCACAGCTGATCATTTAGCTCACAAGCCCAAACTTCCATTCTTGAAGGATTACTTAGAATGTCCAAATAAAACAGAGAGGAAATAACAAAGAAACACACACTTTTGATATGTGTACCCAGGTGAATACTTGCATCTTCTGAAATTTGTCAAATTTTAATGAAATTTTAGTAATGGTGCCAATATAAGGACTGGACAAAGAAGTGACAGTGCATATGCTGTAGTGTTCATTGATTAATCAATAATTAAGGACTGGAATTTTTAGCAATAATCCTAAGAATTTCGCAGAAAAATCATGTAGAAGTATTAAAAATTCCCAACAGAAAGCTAAAGAATAGCATTGCATATAACGAGGAATCTTTGGTTAAAAATTAACTGAAATATTACTTAGTTCCATGGAGAAAACAGCATAAAAATGATTCATGAAAAAAAAATGAATATATACAAGGCAGCAGAGAACAACTCTGAAAAACTTAGGTAAAATGAGAGAAAATTAATTTCACTGCATGCTAAAATAATTTAGACTCCATAGCCTAAATGATGCTCTTCGTAGCAATGAAGATATAACCAGCTTCTGTTACAAAAAAGGCCAGAGATTTAATGAAGAGATTGCTGAAAAACAACTGAAGAATGACCTAAGAAAATGTAAAAGTGGTTCCCTGAGCACAGGGAACTTTATCTGTACCAAAATCTACTGATAAGCTGAATATATTTGATTTGGAGAAAGCTTGTAAGGTTAATCTAAAGAACAAGTGCCAAAACCACCATAAAATATGTGTATTTTTTGCCAGACAGAAATCCTTCCTTCTTTCAGCTATCAGACCTTAGTCACAAAGGTTCATCACCTTAATGATCTTAATCATCAACCAAACTTAGTCATCACCTATGAAAAACATAAAAATAAAGTTAAAAAATTATTCCAAATACCAGCACTGCTGGGATTTTATTTTTTTTTAATTTTATTTTTTTTGTTATGTGCTCATCAGCTTCAGAAAGCATGTTCTGGTCAGGAGGGAGAAAAAATAGGCTGAATGAGAAATCTATAAATGAAAACATTGAGGAAAGTAGTGGAATTATTTTACTATAAAATTAAAAGAATGGCAATGCTTAAGAGGTATTATCAGTCAGAGCGACATTCCTGAAAAGGTTTTCATGTTCTACAGAAGAGATTTAAATATTTTCTGGCTACTGTATAAAATCTTGCAAGACAAAATTAAAGACGTTTATCTTATTCAGTACTTGTTAATTTTCTTAACTCAATGTGCCTAGTATCAACAATACATTCTGACTGTCTGTGTACATTGCAGAAAGAGAAAAATGTATTTGTTTTTAACAGAGAGCTTTATGAACTTGGATAAATCAGTGAGTCATGACATCAACAGTTCTTGTCACTTTTTCCTACTTTTTGTCTTTTGCTTTACTCTGTTGCAGATGAAACAGCAAGTATGAAACAGTGGAAGTAGTGAAAATCTCGAAAAAGTAGCCTAAATCACAAAATGTTACATTCTAATGTCTGCAACAGCAAAAGTCAAGATTGCAATAGCTCCTATGAACAAAAGCCTTGTGGATGAGAGCAGTAACTGTTAAGGGCTCAAGACAACCTGTTTTTCAGGTCACAGTGGCCTTTCTCCTTCCTAAAGGACATGACCTCAAACAATGGTAGACAATCAAAAGGTTTTTGTGAAGAGCATAAAAAATGTATTAGGTTCTCATGAAACGTGACATCTTACCTGCTGTTATTCATTACTGCATTCAGCAACAGGAACAGGACATGCTATGAAAAAAACCACACAAAAAACAAGCAACCAACCAAACAAAAAACAGACCCAAACCAACCAAACAACAAACCAAAAGCAAATAGATCCTTCCACTGAAGTTAGTGGAATTCTTTTGTGTTCATGGTTTGGTTCAGTTTAGTTCCAGGGGTTTATATAGCTGCTTACACACTGAAAGGGATAAGAATTAAAAGAAGAAAAAAATGACACAAAACATAGAGGTCACAGATCATTTTGCAAATGACATTTTAACAGAGGGAGGCATAGCCAGGCATCATTTAAGGAAACAAAACTATTTAGGGAACACTGTGCATAGAACGGGATGCATGGAGCTGCAAATGTTGCTGGTGCATGTAAATAAGAACAGAAGACGGAACCAGACTTTTCTGTTACCCACAGAACTTAGATAACCATTTTGCTTTGACAAAGCAAAACAGATAACACCAGACTTAAAGCAGATCTTGATTTAAAGTAGACGAAACCAAAGGTGCTGGTGTCTTCACATTTTTAGTTGATTGCCAGCATTGACATAAAAAAATATTCTGTGAATTTTTTTTAAAGGCTTATTTAGGTAGTTTTCTATTATCAAGGCACTACTATAACATTGCTATAGCAACCCTAGAGCCATGGTCGAGAAGATATTTTCTAAATTTTTACCCAGGTGCAATGAACTTTTAAATTTTTTGGAAATGCTTTAAAATGCTCACTGGTTCAACTTAAGTATTTCATTGTTAACTTAATAGCAAACGCTTCAGAAAAGTTTTTTGGAGAAAAAGTTACGCTTGATGAATCAGCATGTATAAGCATTACAATTTTTGCATTAAAAGCTATGTTGAGAAGATGAGGCAGTATTCAATGAAAAGAAAAGGAAAGATAGAAGATGTTGATATGATGAATAGGGCCATAAATTTATAGAAAACTAAGTCAGTAAATTAAAAATTATGATATCCTCAACACCTGTAAGGCTGCCCTGAGCAGAGAGATTAACATACTAAACAGTGTACACATTAAGCAACTAAAGCAGCATACACAGCAGTGCAAAGCCCTATGTAAGCATAAGATGAGGTTATTTTGGGAAATAATTTATCCACTTTTGTGTGGCAGAAATGCAGTAGAAAAGAGAGCCCATAAGCCAATCACTGGATAATCTTCCTATCAACAGAATGTTTCCTCACAAAAGTAACAACAGTTCATAGGGCCTAGGAATCAGCTCTGTAGCTCTTCTTAACCACTAGATGAAGCAGCTCTACTTTGTCTCTGCCATTCAAGACCTAGACTGCTGCTGGGGGAAGCTGAACCTGTGTGGAGATCTATTCCTCCAACTAGGAAAAGGCCCTGCTAGGCAAGGTGGAGTATGCTAGAAAATCCATCGTTATCTTTTCTCTAAGTGTAGCCTGAAGACTGTGAAACAAGTTGGAGGTTCTTACAGATGACACGTTTTCATTTCTGGCTCCAAAAGAAAAAAATCAAATTTTCTCAGAGAAGGTAAATGCTTCAGAATTTTTTGTTTCTTGACCCAATGCTGAATCATGATGAGACAATCACGACTGGAATCACAGGAATATATCTCCCTACCCCAGAACAGGATTAAGCAATTTCTGATGGATATATTCATCTGACAGCTCCTCAAAAATCCTCAGTGATTCCACAATCTCACATGACAACCTGCCTTATTGCTGTGCCACACTTAGAGCTAGGAAGTTTTTATTGATGTGTAACACAAATCTGTCTTCCTGCAATTATGTTGAATTTATCTCTTGAAGATAAAGTACTGTGTTCAGCAGGAGATGATGTGTGAGTGATGATGTGGTGACTTGTGAAGCTACATCATCACTCCTCAGTGTACTATTCTCACAGGACAGGCAGTTTAAATTTTCACTAGAGATCATTTAGTGGAAAAAGATGCATTCAGTTGGGGGAAATAATAAAGTCCAAATTTTAGTGAAATCTAACTTGCTGTTACTAGCTTTTTCCTGTTTTACACAGGACACAAGAGGCGATTTGATATATAATACAATACAAATATTATCTTGAGACAGTTATTTTCATCAAATGTTTTCTGCTTGCATATAATGCAAGCTAGATCTTGAAGAAAAAATGACAACAGTTTTCATTTTTGCATTTAAAAACGTGTTCCCATATATGCTAAACAGTCTACAGAAAAAGTCCTTTTTAAGTAGTAGATACATACTGATTGATGTGAAAGACCAGAATATTTTCAAAAGTCTGAAAAATTCTCTTTGCACAAGTTCCTTGATTCCTGCAGAACACACCTTCAAAGAAGCTGCTTTCATAGCATTTGTTGCCAGAAAATGAAGATTTCCTATTTTAGGTGAGTTAGAGATTTGAAATTTCCTAAGGTTAAAGGTTCCTAGGCACAGTTGTTTCTGGCATAATCAGAGAAGAAATACATATGGAAAAGACACAAACTGAAAGATTATCCCTGGTAAGTGAGACCATCAAACTGACTTTTCTTTCTTCAGGAAGAGATGAACTCATTTAATTGGATTATAACAGCATGCAACACTGTTAATATAATTATGAGAAATAAAGAAGCTGGAGCATCCCAGAAACAGAGCTGCAATTCTGCATCAGGGCAGTTTGGCAATTTAGTGACACCAAAAGCTGACAGAGCAGGAGAGACAGCTGAGACAGCTGACACACACTGCTGCAGAAAACCCTCGGCGCTACAACAGCTCCTGGTGGGAAACTTGCATCCAGATCCAGACCTGCTGCAGTGTAACTGCAGCTCCACGGAAATCAACCACTTAAACTGTGTAGAATGTGTCTGATAATAATCTTATGGGTTTTATACCAGTTTCAAATGACCCTTCTCATTTTTTCCCACAATAACAACAGTTGGTCTAAGTGCTGTCAATGGCATGGAAAGTAACTGCTGCTTCGGGATCCTTAACAGTTCTTCTGGGTTGCTCATAGAAGTGCTGAACTGGTGACTGCATTATCATTATTTCCTTTTCCTGGCTAAAATGAAAAATGCTGGGGACTAAGCTCTCACAGTAGTCTACTAGGAGCTCCAGAAAAAAATAACATGCTGTGAGTTCATTTTCCACATGGATTTCACATCGCTCTTTCCATTGAAAAGCAATCTATTGACAGAAGATGGGGGCTGACCATATGATGGGTGTGTATAAACTAACTACTTATATTTGTAGACACCTATATTAACCACTCAGAATCAGAACACATTGTGTTTTCCCTTTCCTAGGATCTACTCAGGCCTTTTTTCCAAGAAAACCTGTCCATGAAATCCTCTGATGTTCAAGAAGTTTTGCAAAGTCAGACAATAATTAGCAATTAAATTTGATAGCTAATCACCTATTGTAAAGGTCATATAGAATTATCTTTGGTGCTAAAAGTGATCATTTATCACTTACCTGACACCAAAGGGATATAAGCATGCTGAAGCAAGAAAACTGGGCCAGAGTTACAACATTTTTGTTTCTTCCTTTTCTTCACATCTTCAAGTTAGACATAGGATGTTGCTATTGAAAACCTATTCATACTTTAAACCAAATGAGGTCTGAAACGTGTTTAACATATTCTAGGCATGGGAAAAGGTATTAAGTAAAAAAGGAAAACCATTTATTTACCAAATCCCTGCAGCTATTGCATTATTTATCCCAGTGCAAATTAAGCATTGTGACATTCCACACAGGTGTAAATTATTATTTACACACATGACACAGAGTGGACAGCAGCCTACACAGAACGCAAAAATTTTGCCATTTATTATTCAGATTCATTTGTAACTGTCACTAAATCTATTGAAGTCCAATTTCCAATTTTTTTTCATACATTTAGTTTTGGTTTCTTCTCTTTCATGCATGTGCAGAAATATCGCTATGTACTCATTAGACATATAATTTGGGATAAAATAGGATGAGTTACAAAGGTGCACCAAGATTCCTCTAGGACTAATTGCATTAACTTATCTTTACAAAAAACAGATTTTTTTTTCATGTTTTCTGATGTCTGATTACATATTTCTGTCTAGGAGTGATTCCCTGCCATTTTTGTAGGATTTAGGCTTGCTTGCTGCTAGATGATTACATTCTACTGTAGACCACAGACATCATTATACATTGCACAGCTACTTTATTGTAATTCATCTCTTTTCAAATGATTTAGCTATTTTCTGATTTGATTTTAACAAGGATGCTACTACTTATCTTCACTCATTATTTCTTACAACATGTTTCACACTTGTAATTTCTCTATTTCTGAGAAATGTCTATATTAAGAATTCCATAGCAGCAGGTGAAAATTGAAATATTGCAAACATGTGCTAAGGAAGCTTCAACTTACCTCTGTCAAACGGCAGTGCAACTGAGAGCGTGTGTTTTCTTTAATCTTCCTAAAACATACTTAACATAAAGAAATATTTTAAAACTATGGGAGACATTTTTCTAACTATAACCATTGCTTGCTGTTCCAATACCATATAGTGGTAAAAAAAGCAGAGATGATCTCTTTCCCAAATACTGGTGATCTAAAAAAGACACTGTCAGAAAATAATAGTTCTTTGAATTCCAGAATCCATGAAGTCTCCTTCCCATTGGACTCGATCATTGTGATTTATTGGTTTTGTCACTGAATAGTATTAATGATATACAGTGAGTTCATTTGTTGTTGGACAGCAAAAAATACTCACAGGAGAGAAATACTTTGAAGGCTGCAACTGCTGGAAAAGCTAAAATGAGAGTTTGCATCTGGAAAGCCCACTGAGGTGAGAAACCCAGACTGAAGTTCTTACAATTTTATCTCTAATAATATAATACTTAGTAAAACAAGAGTCCCACAGTCCGCAGGGGATGGAGGACAGGAGAAGAGGGGTTCTACTGTCTACTAAGAATGATTTCAAACTGTATTTTTTCTTTTTAGAGGAACACAAAATCATCTCCTTTTCTTCTGTGTGGACATCTTCTTTGGTAAAAATTATAGACACTTTAAATCTCTCTACTCTACTCCTCTTCCAAGTTTTGGCAAAGGCTTAATACTTTCTTCACACTAAAGGATGAATTATATGCATTTCTACAGTATACGAAAAAAAAAAAAATGTTGTTTCCTCAAGAAACTAAGCCCAAAAGCAGATGAGGGAAGCACCAGTAAGGAGCAATTGTTTTATTATCATGAGAGGTGACAAGGCTGGACAATCAGGCAGTCAAATCAAAAGGGTTATACAGAATGAAAAGTCAAGTGAGGCAATGAGGTGGGTGGCCAACCTGCCAAATGAGAACCTAAGGGGGTGAAAACAGATGAAAACAAGCAGAGAAAAAGATGAGAAGGAAAATCAGAGAAGAGAGGGATGAATAAATGCAGGAGAAAAGGAGAATGGATGGGAATAGACAGACTAAATAAAAACTGGCTTGTTGAGAAGAAAAGATTGACACTGATTAACAACCAGTCCCTCTGGAGCACATAATCTCAAGTTATTAGCAAGGAAATTCATTCGTCTTTATGCAAATTATGCAGGGAAAAAGAGGAGGGCATCTCAGAGAAAATGTTAACCACTCAGTCCTTCGCTTCTCTGAGGAAACAGCATCTGCTCAGCCCTCCCAACTGCCAAAAAGTCAAAGTAGTTCATTCCTCCTTCAAGAGCTTAAAAACTGACCGCTCCTGCAACTCACTGGAGGCTTGTTGGAGGATGTAACACACAGCCTGAAAGCCCCCCTCTGGAGAATATCAGCTGTGGGAGCACAGAGGAATTATGCAAACAATGAAACCTGCAAATGGAACAAAATCTATACATTTCAGGTGACATAAGAGATGACAGTGATCAGAGGCTCTGAACGTCATTGATACTCTCCAAGATGGAGCAAGGAGAGCAAAAAAAGTGTTGCATACTGCAACTGCAAAAATGAGAAGCTTTTCAGCACAGATATTTGAAATATCTTTGAAAACAGATTTCAGTAAAAGAAGGCTCAAGCTCTAGAACTGACTTTGGAAAGAGATCATGGTAAGAAGAGTTACAGAGTTCTGTGATAGCTAATGGGTAACTGTGTGTCTGTGTGTAGCCACTATCACTATAGCTGGTTTGGAAATGTCATAAAAATAGAAATAATTTTGGAAATTAAAATTAACTTGATCTGAGGATAGAAACCTTTTTTTTGTTTTATTTATTAAGTTATTGTGAGTATAATGTTAATTGAAAACCTAGAAATTCAACTGGATGATTTTCATCCTTTCCTGCCATTGGCATAATGAGGGCCAGATCACCTCATCCCTTCTGGTACTCTTCAAGGAGCAACGTGCTGGATATTACACAGAAGACAACCCATGTTTTATTTATTAATTCAAAGACAACCCCTTCCTGGTAATGCTCTTCAGAACCATGACAAAGGCGTAAATCACATCCTGCATAACTGTGGAAAGGCAGCAGTCATCAAGAGAGGAGCACAAGGGCTACAGTTTTGTTGACATCACCTGCCTTACAGAGGTAAGACCTCTCCACTTTTCTATTGCACCTTCTCCAGAAGAAGAAATGCCACATTTCCTATGACAGCACCTGATGATCAATCAGTCCTCTCTTTTGGTGGTAAAGTACATGGTATGGAGGCAATGTTGGTATCTTTTTTTCAGATCTTGTAATGAAATCATGTCTTGCCTTCAAAACAAATACCTAATTTATTTCCAGAGAATGGTCCCACAATGAGCCAAAGCAGTGTCTGAGACCTGAATGTACTTACTGGGAACAGATGTGTTTCATAACAACGCTTTCTTATTATTTTTTTATATTTGATTATTTTCCAAGAAACTCTGAACTGACAGTACCTGGTTTTTAAATTAATTTGGCTAGAAGAGATAGAGATGAGATAGAGATAGAGATGATAGAGATAGAGATAGATAGAGATAGAGATAGAGATAGAGATAGAGATAGAGATAGAGATAGAGATAGAGATAGAGATAGAGATGATAGAGATGATAGAGATGATAGAGATGATAGAGATGATAGAGATAGAGATAGAGATAGAGATAGAGATAGAGATAGAGATAGAGATAGAGATAGAGATAGAGATGATAGAGATAGAGATAGAGATAGAGATAGAGATAGAGATAGAGATAGATAGATATAGAGATAGAGATAGAGATAGAGATAGAGATAGAGATAGAGATAGAGATAGAGATAGAGATGATAGAGATAGATAGAAAAGACAGTACAGAAGTCACAGGCTATTCTGTATTTCCAACAGGTGGTCTCAACAAGGTTTAACAACAAACACAAATTAATGCTTCCAAAGACCTTGAAATATAAGTAAGAACAATGGTCATTTTACAAATGAGGAAACTCAGAATAGTTCTATCACTGCTGGGGTCAGAGTGTAGCAATGCTATCTATCTTTCTGTCAGTCTCTGCTGCCCTTTCCCACAGGATATGATCTTCTCTCACGAATTAATAACCAATATTACAACAGGCCACAAGTTTAAATTTGCTCTTTCTTTTCCCCAGACAGGGTTTATCTAACTTATTTCCTCTTCTCACTCTCCATCCTGACCTTTTCTGCTTTTCTCTTTCTTCATTGCTGCTTTAAGCTATGTACATTGTGGGGATAGAAGGGCTAAAACATCTTATACTTTACTGTGAAGGCTGTGGAAGTTGTGATCATTCTTACCTTTTTCAGCAGGGGGTTTAGAAGTCTTCCATGTCTTCTACTGTCATAAAACAAAGCTTTTAAAAAAAGCTTTTAAAGTTGATAATGATATTCTAAAACTGACCCAAATCCTTTGGAGGGCCAGCATGCAGAGAGAAGCATACCTCTTAGATTCTAGGCAGCAGGGTAACAATTAGTGAATAGGTACCTCTGAAGGCAGAACAGATACCTCCTCTTTCTAGTGGCTGGCAGAAAAAGATTATTTATTTGTCGACTGGAAGTTCTGTTATACATGGAAATGTCAGGAAAAGTGGTCTAACGAGCACAGTGCTGAGCAAAATACAAATTTGCTTCTTCAGATCCAGTCTTGACAATCTCACAGTTCCTTTGCCAGGTGCTGATGCATTCTGAAGCAATGGTGGACAGACATCACCCATCATCACAAGTAGGCACATTGTGCTGCTCTGGGGAGTGCCTTTTCCCAGAACCCTCCTGTCTCTGCAAGACATTAAGTCCTGTGCTGCCTGCATGATTGCTGCCCACAACAGAAAGCTGACCTGTTCTACTACACTCGTGTCTCCTTACAGTACAGTCCTTCCACAGCCCACTGCCTTCAGACCAGAAAAGCACTTCAGACTGTATAAACCTCAGTAAAAGCTTATCTCAAGTGTTACACGACCTGTAAATTATGTCACAAATTGGATTTGCTTTATTCCTGCTACATCTGACAACACAATTAAGAAAATGGAGGAAGATATGAAAAGAAAAATATTTTTACAAGTGGTGTTCACCTGCAGGAGGCCTCAGTTTCTCTGAAAAAAAAATGGATCATTTTTCCTTTAGTGGATACTTTCAGGTACCTGAGCCAACAGATTTTCAGCTTAAGGGAAGACACACCAGGATTGTGAGTAACTTTACACTTCAGGCCATTACTGTGTGTGTAATTGGGGGTGTGATGTGACCAACATGTGCCAAGGTGGTTACCTGAATGACAGCCACATGATGGATTGGAGACACAGTTTGGGAATGTGCAGTCTGTGTGAAAGCCAAAGTACCTTAGAAAACTAACTTCACCAGCATGGAAAAACTACAATCACCAATCTTGGGAATCCTCTCAGTGGGGATTTGTAACAGCTGGCTTGAAGGTAGATATAGGCAAAATAAACCACTACCATTTTGGTATTTATATCTGAATAGTACAGCATACCTTCCTTCTCTCCTTATGTACAGAGCAGCCAGTGAACTAAATTTGGCTAGCTGGCACCATCTGATCTGGCTTTGTTAATGAAGATCAGGGTAGCTGGACATCAACTCTGAGGTCAAAATTCAACAGTTCTGGATCTTGCACTCAGCAGCGTGAGTTCTCTGTCTTAATAAAGTACAAAAAGAAATAGACATAATCAACTCACCTAGAATTTTTCAAGAGAATGATGCATTTATTCACCTCTGTATGGATTTTTTTTTTTTTTGCACCAGGGTGTAGTAAAAGATAGTGCTAATGGAGATCTATACATCTAAATAACATAGAGTGGAAGATAGATGTTTTCTCTCAATTGTTTCTAATTTTCCTCTTTTGTCTGGGAGCAGAACCACAGCTTGTCATCTATTAGTCTTGAGCCTCAGCACAAAAGCTCTTCCTATTCTGTTGGATGCTACTTGTACATCCTGTGCTTTTTGATAGTTCAGAATGACCACATCAATAGCATATTAACTGCTGGGAAACAATGCAAAGAAAAATAGCTGATTTGCCCTTTTAAATTTCTTTTTTCTTGTATATGTCTACTTAGAACCATATAATTATTTAGGCTGGAAAACACCTTTAAGATCACTGAGTCCAATCATACTTTTATTTGTTGGATAGGATACTGTGAAAGATCAATTTGAGAATGTAAAGAATTAGTTCATTGCTTCCTTGGTACAAGAAATCAAGAAAAAATAATGTATCATTAAAAAGTTTTTTTTTCTTTACACAACTCAAGTCTTTCTCTATGAAACCAAAGTTTAATAGCTACTACTCTGATAAAATGAACTTAATGTTATTGGATTTCTTCACTGAAAAAGGTGTCACACAAACATTTCAGATAGAATTATATAAACACCTTACTATTTCAAGCTTAGGTTTGAGAAAGGTAACCAAATCAGAAAAATGTACTCTGGAGACTTAGAATCCACATTGCAAAACGTCCCTGATTAAACAGATTCACTTTTAACCAATCCTGATTAACAGAACCGCTTTGGTTCTAAATCTCCTTTATCCTTAGTTTAACGTTGAGACAGGAGAATGTGCCACACCAATATGTCAGATATTTGTACTGAATATTATAAAATATGTAAAATATTGATAGGATTTACTAGTTTTTTTCCAAAGCCATCTCTCCATCTGTTTAGGTGCTGGCATTTAAACACAGCTTTAAATGCCTGTGTCCCAGCTTAACACTAAATTAGATGAATTTGACTCCATGGACCAAGATGTTCCCTATCTTAAAATTTCCACCAGTAGGATTAATACAGTCTACTAGCAAGAATATTACTATTTAAAATCAAGATGAAGCCTGGCAGCAAAGGCCAAGAGTTCATTCTCAAACACAGTTTAAACAGGGACAAAAATAAGCAGACCTCAGGAATTATGATCTCCATTTAACAAATTAATTAAAATAACGTAAGGTAACTTAGGAATAATAATACCCCTGAGAGATTTTTCATGGCTTTCAAGATCACGGATACAGTACAAAGTAAAGTAATCTTTTGATGTTAGAAGAGTGGAAGCAGCTTCACTGGCATATTTTTTCCACTGTTTTGAAGTTAGCACTGTGTTCATATTTGTTCTGGCATAGAACCATCTCCTCAATTTTTATTTAACCAAAAAAGCACTGTTAAAAACACTGTACATTAATATTCACATTAAATATTAGTGGGAACATGGTGAAGTGTTAGTAAAAGATAACTCTTAGAAATTCAAGTATGAATAGACAATGCCATATCTAGATGGATCCAATAAGAGCTGGCATGAATGCAGCCTGCATTTCCCAGTCTTTCTCACCAGTGGTGTGCAGAGCACTGGAGCATCATTTCAGCTTAATTCCTGTTGGAAAGACTAAAGCATTTTAAATTTATGCTTTAACTGACACTTTCATTGAGCTAATTATATTTCAAGCTTTCACCTCAAACTCCTGCTCCTCCAATACTGTGCCATCTTCATGAACAGCACATTCAGTGATGTACAACTGCAGTCACACAAGTATCCTACCTGAAGAGATAGAGCAGGTTAATTTACATATTTATTAAACATTGTAAGTAGAAGCACACACTGCAGTGCCACGTTGCATTGTGAAGATTGCTGGGATTGCTGCACTTGAAAGCACAACACTCAGTCTGTTGACATACATGTGAATAAAGGTAGGGCAATGACACAGGAGGTATTATAAGGCAAAAGCAATTTGAGAAATAACTGCACGTGGCAGTGCAGTTGTGCTCTGCAGGGGCACAGAGAGCATCCTTGATCTCTCATTCTCTGCTGGGAGAGCAGTAGAGACAGCACACATGGCTGGCCAGGAAGGACACTCATCCATCAGCTGCTACCCAGCCAGCCTAGCAGTAATGAGGGACTCTAGAGGGAGCCTGATTCAGTTCTCACTTGGAAGTCAGATGTTGCTCAAAAGTGTAAAATGGAAATGCTCATTATAAAAATAAGAAAAAACTGAAAGAATAGTTTATTTTTGAAAAGATGGTACAAAATTAAAATCAGACTGGCTTCACACCTGCAAATCATAGCTTCTTTCCTGTGCAAAGATTTCTGACTGGTGATACTGAAAGAGTTACTTGAAGACTGTCACATCTTGGCATCACAGAGACATGGGTGACAAAAATGACTGCAACACTAGAAGCAGCCCATTTTCAAGTCTTCACCACTCAAAAACTTCAGACAAACCTTTCAACATGCTCAATAACGAATATTAAACCTCCACCTACACTGCAGGATTCAATCCATTCTTGCCCTCAACTTTTTCCAATGGCCTGACAGTCCATTTCATATGGCTTTGGCTACAGTCATTTAAGATTGCACGGCCCAGGCTCCTCCCTTGGATGTGACTGCTCCACCAAGGGAAATACCAGAGCGAATATTTTGAAGCTCTTCAGCCAAAGCTGTCCTCTCCTCTCAACCCACCACACTGTGGAGGTTCATTCCTGACACACATTTGCTTCTGCTGTGACTGCTGTGGTAACAGCTCCCACTGTGGGAGTTTAGAGTAAGACCTATTCCCATTGCAGAGACTGCCCAGCAAACTCAGGAGTCCAGGCTATGGAATATCAGCCTGCCCAGTTATTTGCAGTGGTGAATTACCATGGGTGGGCCCTGACCTGTCTGTCCTGTCCCTTTGTGGGAGGTGAGGGCTCCTACAGCAGGAAGGGAGTGGATAAATGCAGACAGTAATGTTGGTAGCCAAAAAGCAAGATGCCACAAAGATACTCCACAGGAGCCTTTGGTAATCCTGGTCTATGTATGCTAAAAAAAGGTATTACTGCTTCATTACAGAACCCTCAATCAGCCAAGCTGGCCTTTTATCCAGTGCAGACATGATAATAGAAAATATGTATGGGCCTTACTCTGTGCTGAGGGTGCACTCAGAAGTGTTACAGGCTCTGGGGGCAGGCAGATGGAAAGCACTGTGACTCATCACCTGAAGGGTGTGACTGCTCTCAGGATGCTGTAAGAGTTTCTTTAAATGATGGGCAGTTCCTTCCTCTTCAGTGGGATGTTAGAAACGAGAATTTGAAAAGCCTGTTGTGGACCACTATGTACAACTGCTGATAAGTCAGATAGGGGCTGTTTCTCTCAGTTGTCACCATCCTGAAAGGCAATGAAGGAAAACTTTAACCCACCTAACCCCAGCAAAACAGGTTAGCCAGGCTGAACCAGTAAGGAGCTGCCCAGGATCCTTTTTTTTTCAGAACACCCTCAGGACAGACCAATGCAGTCATGTAAATTTTTTTTTTTTTTTTTTTTTTTTTTTTTTTTTTTTTTTTTTGGAAAAAACATCAATCATATTATGAATAATGCCTGAGTGTTTCTTTCTGACCTCAACTGAGTCAAGTGAGTTTTACTCTGTAATTACCTTGCTTTCTTCTAGATGGCATGAATGAGGATACTACCTCTGGTTTCACTCAAACTTTGGTCTTTTGGGGCCAAAGGTTTTATGGAGCCGAAGGTTTCCTGTTTAAGCAGCTTATTTATAGCACTAAAGATACATGGTTGTGTATATACTCATAGATTATTTCATTTGAGATATTTTAGGGGTGGAGCAAGGAAACAACAAGTTTCCTAGGCCTTCAACATTATTCATAACAACAGCTACTTATTTCATAGCAGAATATCACACAGAGTGACAGTGGCATTTTATTACACTCCATGTGCAGAAAAGGGTCAGATTCTCACACTGAAATATTTCTGAGAATGCTGAGCTGCCAGGTTTGCATTTATAGAGCCATAGATTTATGCACTATGCTGTTAAAATACACAACAAAACATTATTTTAGGGAGCCTATGTTGTTGACTTTAGACCTATTGTTGTCATGCTTTGCAACAGGTAAAAGTCTGCCAGTGTCTGCATTTGCCAAAATTACCCATATATATACATCAAGGATATTTTTTTAATTACTATTTCAGGGAAAAAAATTCTCTTAATGACATTGCTTGCATATGAATATATGAAATAATGTTTATTTCTAGAGAGAAACACCCTTATGAAGTACAAATTACTCTTGCCCAGTAGACAGAACAATCCTACCTGAATTTTCTCTAATTAATTGTCCTCATTTTTTTTTACAGCTTTCCAAGTAAAATTAAATTATAGAGGTTAAAAACTAGCTAATACAAGCTGCTTTCAGAAATATAATATGGATTCTTTTTAAAGCCCTGTTACTAATTTGACATGCACAGACACTGGATTCATATGAATGATTACAGGAACTCCAAAGGGGCCATTATGATGTTTCTTGCATCACTAATGCACACACAAGGACAGAATTTACACTATAAAATACAAGGACTTCATGGAAACACTAAGATAAAAATGCTTACACATGACTTTGTGCTTCAAAAACATGGATTTACCTGCTATGTTTTTAAGTGCTTAACACTTCTCTGTCCATTAAATCTAGTACTCAACTGACCATTTAGTGTTTTAGTGTATAAAAAACAATTGTCAAAGACAATGTATACCATAGTGTAGAACTTGCTATCTGCTTCATAGGATTATGATGATTAATATCTGTAGTGCTTAATATGTGTTAAGTAGTTTTCTATGGGCTTAGGTACAGCAGTGCTCGACACCATAAATAACCCTGATAACTTCTGTGTTAAAATAAAACTGCTAAAACTCCCCTCTCAGATTTATTTAGGCCCATGAGGATCAAGAGAAAGTAAGGATATTCTGAAAACTCCCCTCAGCATCCTGAGTTCCAGACCTTGTGACAGTCTGCATCAGAGGTGCCTCAGGACTATTGCTGAACTACGATGGCCTCCAAAAAGTCCTTCTTCAAACAAGAACAACTGAAGCACAGCAGTGTTCTGGCTCTTGCCTTCATCTCTTCCCCAACCCCCTCCCCATCCTTCCTTCACCATATTCCTGTGCCAGGATTTGCAAAGTGGCAACACAAAACCAACAGATGGGCTAAACACCAGCTGACAAAGGGTCTGGGAAGTAGTTTCCTAAGGGCTGGTTCCTACCCACTGCCACGCTTACTTCTTGAGGACAACTCTGCTGTTCTTGTAAATTCTTCAGGATACAAAGTAATTGAAACACAGTAGGAACATTGTTCTTTAGGGGCTTATTTTTCATACATAAACCCAACTGAACCTATAGCATCACAGTGTAAAACCAATCCTATTTATGGTAGTGATTTTAAGTTTAAGGCACAACAGGATGAGCTGTAATTACTGAATCTGTAGCAGGCTCCCTGCGCTCGCTTCTCTAAGTCACTACATCTCTTCCTAGCCCGTTTTTTGCCCAATCTACTTTCCTACCTCTCTCTGTTGAATTTTTTTAATTATATTGGAAAAAATGAAAAGCCAGGCTGGATATTCATACAGAATCTACCTTACAAGGAGCACTAGTTTCTACTATGCCACTAATTAGTAATAAAAACACAATCTGAACTTTACCCCATTTACTTTTTAAAAAATTAATTTGTTCCTTTCCTGACTGTGAATTTTTTGCTCATCTGGCTGTGGCATTGTAGCAGAACTCCAACAGGTGTTTTAGCAACACAGCCTGGTATGGAAGCATACCTGGAAGATGAAGGCACATTTCTAGGTGGAGATATATTTACTGTCAGGAAACAATGATTTTGTGATGAAGAATATGGAGTATATGACTGTAAGCATTAAGTAGCATTTTCAATTGAGCTGCTCTTAATCATGAAAAATGTATGCTGGCCTTATTTTACCATCTGTACACCCTTAAAATGGTAGGGGCAAGGAGGTCAAGCAATGAATTTTTCACTTCTCATGGTTTTCTTGTGAGAAGCAGAAAGTGCCTTTCACCCTAGTTCTGCTGCCAGGCATTGAGTGGTTTGCTATCACAGCTTTTCATGTCAGATGGAGGAGACTGAACTGTGAGTTCCTAAACGTAGACAAATATTTTCAGATCCCTTAAACCTCCACATGCTGACAGTAAGTTCATACCTGTGCTCTGACAGAACAGGGATGGAGAAATACTCAAAAAGGCATTGGCCTTCTGAAAAAAGACATCAACTCCCTTCAGGAGCAGGGCTTGTAAAAAAACCAACCAACCAACCAAACAAAAAACTCACAAAGAACAAAGGCAACTGATTGGGGAAAAAAATGAAGGCCTCACCCACACCCCAGTGTCCAGGATTGTTCAGACAAGTCTGGACAGTCCTTAGGAAGGCTCTGCACGTCACAATCCCAGCTGCACTTCCACAGTTCAAAACCCAATGAACTGGCTGAGAAAAAACATCCATGATGGGTACCTCAATTAACATTACACTGACATCAAGTCCCAAGGGATATGGAAAGACAGAGATTGTGGTGTGTAGCTTTGTAACAATGGCTATTAAAATTAGCATTTCTCCCTCTCCTTAAAACTGTAGAGTAACTCTCAGTGCAGTACTTTTTCTACTGTTGACAACATAACAAACATACCCAAGGAAAATACAACCTGAAGGAAGTGTCATCCTTTGAGATCTGATGTCAAATAAATGAATATTCATTCAAATAAAAATATGTTATATCCACATGTTGCTGTAGTAAACTTGTTTTAATAAAGTTAAAAAAGTTAAAAAGGGGGGAGAGTGGGGACAAATAAAAAGTAGACTGGCTTTTCAATTACCTTTTGTGAAATGGACTTTCTTTGTTTTCACCTTGGCTTGAAAGCCACAGAAGCCACACAACACAGCAGTAGCTGACATGGTGTGCAACCCTTGACCTGCCTACTTAGTTTTATTCTGTAGATGTAAGCTCTAGGTTTTGGGAGGTTTTGGTTTTGGTTTTTTGTTGGTTTTTGTGGTTGGTTTTTTTTTTTTTTTGGACATCTGTGTTATTTTTCACCTGAAACAAAAAACAAATTTGAACATCTAATCCTAACTTTCAAAGCCCCAGGAAGGCTCATCTGGAGCATCATCAACAGGATGGGAACACAAAAAAAAGGAGGAAAATAAAAGGCTCTCAGTGCTGACTGACAGATTTTTTTATATTGCCATACTTTCCTTTTACTAATTATGCCCAGATTGCTCATCATGCCAGATACTGTTTATGCTAGGAATTTTCTTCAGCATACCTCAGGGGCAAATTGCCTGTAGTGGTGATCTGGGAATTCTCTATAGCCTACTTTAACAAACAAACTTCCAGTATTCCTCCACATCACATCACCCAACTCTCTCGCCCTCAACATAGTTTTCAACTGAACTAACTTCAGCTACCCAGAGAAGTGTATTCCTCAACAGTTTATTCCCTCTAGAGCATAATAGATGTTCTCTGCCCCCTTGATCCTGCACAACCTAAGAAAAATACCGCAGTTTTATGTCATTAGACTGTTGATAGTGAAAGTCCTTGAGGTAAAAGCCACCAAGGTGAAAGCCCTTGTGATGGACAGCCTGAGATATCATGTAAATTGCAGTAACACTTACAGTAATTGTTTATTCCTTCTGTCCTGAAGCCAGTTATCCACAGCCTCACTTACTCTTCACAGGCAGAACCTTCTTTTACAATCAGATTTTATTGGCTGGATGATCAGGTTCTAAGTTTGGAATATTTACGTTATTTCAGTTGGTGGATTGCTTCTACCACACAACACACTCCAGGCACGTGGCGTAAGAGCTGCTCAAGTACACATCAGAACAGCACATTTTTAACACTCCGGAAAATAAATATCCATCCTGTACCATGTTCCTGTGTCACCTTCAGGAACTGCTGTTGATTATCCCCCTACTTCTTTAATAAAAACATTCAGGATTTGGCACACTGGATGCTCGTGGACAACTCCCAACTGTTGTTAACTCCGAGCAACCCTGTTATCTCCCGCTCCCATGTGTGAAGATGTGCCAAGAGCGGGCAGTTTCGGAGGGGAATACATGAGGGAGATAATGGCAGGCTGAGAAATGACCGATGGTCCTGTTTGGAGTCAGCAGCCGGCACCTGTCCCCACCCTGACACTGGGTGCAAAGCATCATCACCCCATGAGCTGTGAGGCCGGAACGACTGAGGGGGCCACACGACCCCCACCAGGGTGCAGCCGTCGTTGACCACCGGCCTGCTGAAGCCCGCAGCGGGGCCCGACAGACGCCGGCGGGCTGGAGGCAGGAGCCTGCGGGGCCAGTGCTCGGACAAGAGAGGCGAGACCGGGCCAGGCCGAACCGGGCCGGGCCAACCCAAACGGCCATCGAGGGCCATCTCCCCCCCTTTCCCCCCCCCCCTTTGGCCGCCGCTTTGTCCTTGCCCGGGCCAGAGCACGCGCGCCCTCGGCCGCGGCGGGAGAGCGCCTGCGCGCGCCCCGACCCGGAGGGGGGCGCGCTCCGGCGGTCGGCAGGCGGGAGCGAGCGCCCCCTCTCCCCTCCCCTCCCCCCGCTCGCCGGGAGCTCCGCCGCCGGCAGCCGCGGGAGCGGCGGCGGGGGAGTGGCGGGCGGGGGCGGGAGGCCGGAGGCGACCGGCACCCCCCTCCCTCCCAGCGCGCTCCCGCCCGTCGCCCGCCGCCCCCCGCCCCGGCCCCCCGGCCCGCCGCGGGAGCCCGCGCCGCAGAGCGGGGCCCGCCAGCGCCACCCGCCGGCCGCGGGGCCGCACCGCGCCTCCCCCCGTCCCCCCCTGCTCCGGCTCTCAATGTTCCACACTGCCCGGCCACAGAGCCGCCGCCGCCGCCGTAGAGCCCCCCGGCCGCCTCCGTCCCCTCCTCGGGTGCCGCGGGCCCGGCCCGGCCCCCCGCCATCCCGCCCCTCCGACCCAGAAGCGGGACAGGACGCCGGCGAAGGTAAGGGAGAGGCGGGCGAGGCGGCTGCCGCGGCGGCTGGGCGAGCGCGGTGGGGGGAGGCGGGGAGGAGGCGGGGGGGCTGGTAGAGGAGCTTTGTTCTTGTTTTCGGCGCTCGCTGCCTGGCGGCGGCCGGGGGCGCGGAGCCGGCCCGAGTTCACGCCTCACTTGGTGCACACGCACGGTGCTGTGCGGTGCGGGGCCGGGCGAGCCGCCGCCGCCCGCCGCGCCGAGCTCAGCCGCACCGAGCCGCGCCGGGCTCTACCCACAAAGCGCGGCCGGGCGGGCGCCTCCAGCCCTGCCGCAGCTCCCCGCCGCGCTCCTCCTCGGACCCCCCCGGCTGCCGGGGCAGCCCCCTCCTTCCCTCCCCCCCCCCCTCCCCTCTCCCCGATCGGCGGAAAAATGTCGGTCTGGCTGGTGGAGCTGCGCGGGGAGCGGCGGCTGGGAGAGCTGTGCAGAAGGTGCAGTTTGAATTATGCTTCTTCCCCCTCCAGCAGCTCTGTGGTGGCCGAATGCAGTTCTCGCTGCTGGGGCCATGTAAATAACTGGGGCTGCTGCCGCCCGAGTTGCTTTAAATGCATCTTGGATTTTTTTTTTTTTTTTTTTTTTTTTCCTGTGGTTTTGATTTTTAGAAAAAAAAAGGCAACCACAACAACAACAAAAAAACCTCGCCCCCCCAACCCCCCCACCTTTCTAGCCCAGCCCTTTAAATGCACAGAGCAAGTGTACATTTCCATCTGAAATCAACCCAAGTGTTATTGGCAATACATTTTCTCGGAGAGAGGAAGAGAAGGGGGGATCTGGCATTTCGACCCAGTAAAATGCTCTGCTCCAGTGTAAATATTTACAGGGTATTAGAGACTTTGTAAATAACAGACTTCACTGAAAATGTTTTTTAAAATGTGTCATAAGTTATTAATGTTCATTGCCTAAGTACCCTGCTAAATCTGCCTCATGCCTTACAAAAAAGCTGACAATTGGCATATTGTTTAAAGTATGAAAAAAATGCAAGTGGGTTTAAAAATTGGAAATATCTGTATTTTCAGAAGTGTAAATGTTGCTTTGGAGCTGTCAAACTGCAGCCCTTAGGGACCAGACAAAGTAGTATTATTTTAGTTAATTTCTCAGTGAAACAAAATTGCCACCAATTCAGGAACTTTGGGAATGGCAGGTCAGCGTCCTTCTTCTTGTATTAACTCTGCCTCCTTTTTTCTCCTTTACCCCCAAAAGTTCCCCACGATGTCCAGTGATAGGCAGAGGTCAGATGATGAAAGTCCAAGTACCAGCAGTGGAAGTTCAGATGCTGATCAGAGGGATCCACCTGCACCTGAACCTGAAGAGCAAGAGGAAAGAAAACCTTCTGCCACTCAGCAGAAGAAGAACACCAAACTATCTAGCAAAACTACTGCTAAGCTATCTACTAGTGCTAAAAGGTAAAGGAGACACTAAAACATTCTGTAGTATTTTGTGTCATGGTATTTTCATTCCACTTTTCAAGCCAGAGGGGTTTCTTATAAAGCTGTGTAGAAAAGAGTGAAGTACCAACTTGTTTAGTAGAGGAACCTGCCAGGAAAAATCTTCATTAATCCAGGTTTTACTAGGATAATAATTACACTGACTTGTTACACATCTTTTGAAAGATTGATCGGGAATTTGGTAACTTACAGCCTGGCTTGTGGGGTGCACACCTAAGTACCTTTTCTATTTGCAAAAATGCTGGAGAAGGTGTCAGCTTTGGTTATGTTTTCCAGAGTTACGTTTCGATGCCTCATTGGTATAGGGTGGAGTCCTCTTGGTGTATTTAGTGTGGTCTGTAGACTGATGACAAACTATTCTTTAATTAAACGAGTCGCAAAACCCCAGGGGCTTCTGTAGGCCTTATGAGCAGCTTTTCATGTCAGTGTATGGGAGAGCCTTATACACCTTGAAGTAATGAGTTCCTTCTGCAGTTCTTTGAGGAGAAACTTTTCTCCTCTAGGATCTGTAGATGAAAACTATGAGGTTCTACAGGTAGCCTACACCTTTAAATATTAAAATCTTCAGAAGCCTTGTTTAGTTATAGCTGTTGCTTTTTTAGTTGCATATAACTGGCAGTCCAGGTCTCAAGAAGTGCACTCTTACAATTTGTGGTAAGTTCACCTGTGTGAAATAAGCAAACTTTACATCCCTTGATCCAGTTGTCTTCAGAGGTAGAGCATAACTTTCCGGTCCTTGTCCTGGAGTTACTTTTCAAACATTTACAAATGTCCTGTAGCAACAAAAATTATTAGCTTCCAATTTTGCTTTATCAGGATGAATACTGCAGTTCCAACTTTTAGGAAGACTTTAGTAATTTTGTATTGAGCCTAAATTCAGTAAGAACTTTTTGAAATGTGTTAATATTGCTGCAGAGTAAGACTTGGGTGGCTTTGATGACTTTTGAGCTTGCTAAGGAAAACCTTTGAAATAGAACTGGCCGAAGAAAGTTATTCCAAAAAAACTTGGAACTGCTACATAGCAGTAATTTGTTATTATTTTGTAATTTACTATTACTTTGTAATTTGCTACTACTTTTTTGAAAAGCCTGAGGTGCAGGCTTTCCAGACTAAGATTTCCCCTATTGCTTTTATTTCACTTAATTGCTGCAAGTCTTAATTCCATACATGTCAAACAGTACCAGTGCAGAGGCATGCAGAGCAGGGTCTGTTAGCTCGTATTTTAACATTTAACATGTGCTGTTCACATGAAATTCATGGTCTTGCTTATGTAGGTCTTCTTCTCTTGAGAAGTCTTGTTTGATATTTTTAAGAATTTGTCATGCACCTTTTGAGATTACACCTATTACAAATCTGAGTAAACTATTAAATGGAGAAAAAGTTTTTGGTATTCCTTTTCAGGATCTTATCATCTTGGGCAATGTTGCAATAGAATAAAGCTAAGCACAAGTTATTTCGAGTTACTGTATTACTCTTTGTAGAAATACAGCTACTATAAGGTTGGGGGAGGAAAGGCAGCAGGAGGTGTGGAGAGAAGCAAAGTTGAGCCAGGGAGATTATTCCAGTAACAGAGACAGCCTGGAAGGTCTGCAAATCCACTTTTTAAACACACTGCAAAGCAGTAGATAAAATATTATGAAAAGAGGGTGTCTGCTTCCAGCACAGTTCACTTCTTCAGCCTCAGTCACAGGTCTGTAGAGCGAGTTTAAAGTCATTGTCAAATTTGCCTGTGCTGCCCGCCCCCCCCCCTCCCCCCCACTAATTTGCATATTAGCTTGAAAAGAAAATATCTCTGGTAAAAAGTGCTCAGATGTGAAAAAGATTTACTTTTCTGAATACTTGTGGGAAATTTCTACCCAGCTCGGTTCTAAGTGTTCTGTTTACATACAGCATGGAGCAGGAAAAAAGCTGCGAAGTTTCTCAGCTGTGGGATTTGGGTTATGCCTCTGAGAACAAAGAGGAAGCAGCCATGTTAGCATTACTGAAGGCAAAGCCAATCTTGCATTTAACTGCATGGTGGTAGAGGGCAGTGTAATTCCCTGATTTATTCTATAGACTATCTCAAATGCTTTGTGTCTGTTCTCATTTCACCAACAGAATCCAGAAGGAGCTAGCTGAAATAACCCTTGATCCTCCTCCTAACTGCAGGTATGTAATGTCTTCTTAAATTGTGGACTGTGGTAGGAGATTAATGTGCTCAGGCTAACAAATAGGAAACTTAGTGTTTACGTCTGGTGACTGTTAGACAAATATTGTGTACAGCAGCTTGAACAAGCACAAGGAAATTTTGATATTGAACTTTGCTATTTTATCTGGATGTTAGAGGTGCAGTCATTAGCAACTGATGTACATAGTAAAATATATTCAGTTTGTTTTCTGTAGGTGGTCACTGTCTTTGAAACATTAATTATATGAACTTCAAAATTTGCTGAAGCTTTCAACTTAATGTCTGTTTGTAGTTTGAACTGGCTTTTTGAATGTCAGGTTTACAGTTAATCACTTCATTCTGAAGTAAAGAATCATATGTGATTTTTATATGCTTTCGCTTAGTATGCTGCTGAACAGTTAGATAAGCAGCCATTAAATTTATGTGTCAAAGTTGTATGTCAAAGTTGTAATCTCTTGGTAGAGGATATTTTTAAGCACATTTCCAACTTGGGAGGCACTTGTGTTAAGTTTTAGAAAATAAATTTGTAAGCTTGGAAGACTGAGTAATTTAGTCTTAGATAAAGTGACTGTAACTGAAGCACTCAATCTGCAGGAAAGTTAAATAGGTGCAGAGCTATCTTATTTCTTTAAATCTTTTGCGTGTTTTACTCTTGTTTAAAGGAGACATAAAAATGGTTGTTAGCTGTGAGTATCCTGTGTTCTGATTTGCAGAAAGCTCCATTTGAATAAGGTTACTTTGATTTAATGCATCTCAGTTAAATTTCTTACTGCAAGGTGTCTTTAGATTACTTGCTGATTGTGCAACAGTGAGCATGTTTAAAAATTTGCTGGAATTGCTTTCTGATTTTGTGTTGGAATTGTTTGGCTTTTTGAATTGTTGTAAAGGTTTGATGCCAGTTTTGTGATTCGGTAAAATGTGTTTTGTTCTCCATTCTGAGTGGTCCATGGGAGCAGGGACTATTTAGAGCTGTGTTTCATTGAATTTGTGGTAAAGGTGTCTTACTCTGTGGGCTGTGCTGTGACAGTCTGGTGTGTTTGCATGCAGGGTCAGGGGCTTTCCCTCTTCAGTCGAGTCAAGCTCTGCCAAGAGAGCAAGTGTCTGTTGGGTTTGGGTTTATTTGTTTTGGGGGGAGAGGTGTTTTTGTTCTCTTTTGTTTTGGATAACTGTTTGTGTTGTAAATCACTGGGGTCTAGTTCTGTTTTGTTCATGGAATTTATACTTGGACCTCCACAGGGCCCATGTAGGAGAGAAAATATTTAAATTAAATAGAACACCAACACTTTGCCATATAATTGCTAGAAAGATAGTGGTAGCAGTTTTTAGGTGCAGCAAGTTACATCTTGTTTTTTAAAAGAAAAGCCTCACCCCTTACACTTCAATACTACCTGATATTTAGCTCCTTATTTAGCATATACCTCTTGTATTAACACAAAAGTATTGCAGAGAGTTTTTCTTGTGAGCTGGTAATACCTGGTACCCAGGTATTCCTGGTGCCCAGGAATGTTGTTGAGAATGATGAAACCCCCTCCCAGTGTGTTTAAAATTATTCACGTTTCTCTTCTGCAGAGCACAGGGGAAAATATTTTTTTTTTTTGACAGTGAGGACATCAGTGATTAGTTCCAATAAGTGGTTTTGAAGAGGAATTTAACCCTTTTGCTCAAGAGAATCTGTATGATGAGTGCATTTTTACCTTTTGCAAACAAAAAATGTTTAAAAGAGACATTGGCTTCTGTAACAGAAAATCTGGGTTTTCTGGATGAACAGTTTGAACAGTGTTTCAGTGCCTGAAGGTTTACTGTTACACTGGAATTTACTGTTAGAAGTAGCCTTTCTGGTATCAGAAGGTAATTACAGTTGTGCATTATGCACAGACAGCTGAAGCTTGTAACACACTTTCTTATAGGGTGGAGTACACAGGTTTGGCAGCAGACTGACACAGCAGCCATATGACACCTCTTCATACAACAAGCAGAGAAACCCTACTATACACATTACTTGTAAAATAAAATACTTTGTAAAAAAGCCTGTATGGCTTGAGCATACTCGCAATATAAAAATACAAAACCTTGTGTCATAAGTTTTCCCAAAGAGATTTGTTTGCAAAGTTGTTTCTCCTCTCGTGTTAGAGCACACCTTTATCATTTGAAGTCTACCTGTTGTAGGGTTCACAAGAATGAACGAATGTGAATGAAACAAGAATTAAAACAACTGCTAACCCATGCTTTTCGAGGTTGATAGTCCTTTTGGTTGCAATTAAAAAAAAAATTATAATGACACATGTAAAACACTGATACTTTAACGGGATACAATATAAATACAGAACAATGTGTTGAACTGTCCCGCATCATGTTAAATGCTGATTCTGAGGCTGCTGCCACTTCTCACCTGCTGATATAAGTGTTCCTGGGGTCACTCCCTAGTCTGGTTGTATCAGGGTGAGCTGAGGCTGGTTTAGCTGTCTGAAAGTGACAGTGACTGGTGGCACCGATTCTCATGCAAAGGATTGTAGGTTTTCTCAGCAGTTAAAATTTCTCGCAGTCACATCTATTGTTATAACATCTGTTTTATAAAAATGCCACAGCCCCAGGAGAGCCCTGTTCCTGGGTGTGCTGAGCAGGCTTGGGCTGCACATTAACTTCTATTTTAGTCACCGGGATAGCAGAATGACAGAAACAGCAGAAATGTCTAAATAGCAGGTTTTTGCTTAGTTCTCTCAACCGTAGAGGATGATTTCTGATTCTGTTAATTGGACGGTGAACTGTTAGAAAAATTGTGTTTCCATGGATCATGTTGGCATGTTTGTGAGCAATAAATGTGAACAGCATCTTGGGGGCACCAAGTGTAAAGCTTAATGTTTTATGCTGATCATTATACTGATAGTGTTTAATATACAGCAGTACTCTAAATTCCCATGACTTTGGTGTGATCTCCAAGGAAGATAGAACACTGAAAACAATAAAATTAGACTTGGTCTTAAGCCGCTAAAGATGATGGGGGGGAAATCAACTACTGCTTTCTCCTCATGTTTTCCCCTATCCAACAGAAGAGTCAGCTGTTGTCAGACATGTACTGTAATGCTAGGACACATAGGTAAACTGAGGACACAGGTGTCTGATCCTGTATTTTCTTGCTTTTGCTGGCTTAACTCAAAGCTGTGCTACTTGATGCAGTGTGCAGTATTTAATTTCTTTTGTGCTTTTAATAGCATAAAGCAAAGCTGGAAAGGTCTTGGCCTTATTGCTCCTAGGCAGCTCAATTTCAAACTGTGGCCATTGCTTATACATACTTCAAGGTATGGAAGTGTGCCAAACCCCACTTATACAGTCTCAGGAAAATGCTGCAAAGATCTTGCACATAATGTGTGGTAAATCTGGGCTGCAGAGATACTCTTAAATAGGTTTGACATATCTAGAATAACTATTTTCAGTTCGTGGCATAAAACTGTTTAGATCAGAGGTCACTGCTCTGTAGTTAAGGTTGTATCTGAGGCTGCTGTTCTGACCTGCCCAACTTGGAGGCTGCAGCTGGGGTGGAGCAGGGCACAGCTGGCTCTAATGCTCCTTTTGCTTCCTGGGTTTTAGGACTGGCACAAGCAAAGCTGTTCCCAGGGGTACCTTGATTTATAGCAACTTCCTTTACCTATTCCTGGCTGCCCAGCTGATCCACAATAGCAGAATTATGTACTCCCTGTCCTCTTTCTTCATTCCTCCTCATTTTCATTCCAAATTTAATCAACATTCTTCACAGGAAAATTTTTGTAGTTCAACCTAGTATTAAGTAAGTTTTGTAACACCTGTGCCAGCTTAGTTTATAGTTTACAACCCATTTTACAACAAATCCAGTTTGGTGTAAACTTTGTAGGGAATAAAGCAAACACTGCAGTCAGTGTATCCACTCAGAGCTTAATTCACGTGGTTTAAAAAGAGGTGAGTTAAAATAGTACATCTTCCCTCTGCAAGTGTGAGAATTTAAGCTTTTTATAGTCTGTTCTGTCAGTTGGCTCTACTCTCTTTGTTAAAGATTAGACATCTGAAAACAAGTGGTTTAAAAAAAAAGAAAAAAAAAAGACATACAAAACATTGTAGATCTGTAGCTGCTGGAAAATGAGAATTCTTACAATGGGAGAGATGAGAATTCTTACAATGGGAGAGGTTCCTTGCTCTCTCTTCCTCTAGATAGTGACTGCCTGACCTGCTAAGTCTGTTGAAAAGATTTTCCCGTGTAGGGATTGCTATTTTGATTACTATTTATTCTCAGGCCTTATATGCTGATACATACTAATGTGATTTCCTGAGCAATGCTACAAAAGGTACCAGTTGATAATTTTGCTGTTTGTAGCCTCTCCTAGCCTTGCAAGTATTTTGGTAATTTAGGAGTAGTTAATTTTAAAATTACTTTAAAATTACACTCCAAAGTGTGTGTACTGAGCACAATGGGAGCAAGACATGTAGGGGTATTGTTTTAGTACAGGATTCTTCTGCTTCCTAAGGACTGCATTTGTCCCTTTCATTACTGCCACATCTTGGGCTAATTCTACCCTGCAGAGTGTTGCCAACCCAACCCCATGATCGGGAGGCTGACACAAAGAAAAATGCCTGCAGAACCCTGGCAGATGAATGCTATTACTGGTTTAGTTATGGACCCATGAATCCAGATGTTTGTAACTGTCTCGCTGTGGTTATTACCCCATCAGTGGGGAAGCATTACAGTATGTGTTTAAAGCAATATTGTGAAGGTATTTTTCAGACCAGCAATTTAAGCTCTTTCAATTGAGCTGTCTGAAACAATGAGAAGCAATGAGCAATTGTGCTGGTGGTGCAGGCACTTCCACGTGCTGAGATAGCGCTGGATTTGGGCTCCCGCAGTCCCGTGTTCGGGAGGAAGGTGCCGCGGCTAAGCCGGTAGAAACCTTTCTTCTATTAACATAAATCTCTCTGCAGTAAGGTTATAGGCAAATGTTTACTCTGCAAACAGTTGTGCCTGTGGAAGATGTTACTGCACACCTGTGGTTTGCCTCAGTTCTGCCGCGGAGGTGACAGCTTCAGTCGGCAAAGTGACGAGGATCGGTGTGATTGCTCCCCAGTGCTCCCCGGATGGGGTCCGGAGGGGGGGAGGTGGGAAATCAGCCCTTTGCTTAAACGGCTTAAATAGGTGATTCAAACTAACTCTGCTGGATTTTTCCTCCCTCCCTTCAGTGTCGGCATTGTTCACACAAAGCGTTTTGTCAGACACACCAGGATATGAATAAGTCAATCTATTCCTTTGTCTCTCAAATATAGCAAGTTACCATCTCTCCTTTCTCAAAGCCAGGCGTTAGTTCTGTTGCTTTTTTGAAATCAGTAGGAAAAAGAATACTCTGAATGCAGCCAAATATCAGGCCCCTAACACAAACATGTGCCCAAGTCTTCATACGTACTTTTTTTTTTTTTTTCAGTCAAGCTGGTGACTTCAAATCAATAGCCATCCCACAGCTTTGTGTTTATTCTGTTAATTTCTTATCATGAAAATGTCTTCATATTGGTAAATATTGTCTCACTGAGAAAAAAATTTTTAAGTCAGTTTTGCTTGTTTTCACCTCTGTAGTTGAAATCCCAGATGTGAACACCGAGTAGTTCCCTTCTGAAGGAAAACTTGATTAAAACTTGATTAAGATATGTAAGAGATATTATGAGCATGTGCAAAAATGCCTGTGTTCAAGATGGATGAACAAAATTTGAAAAACATCACTTGAACTCTACTTGATAGTGTATTTTCTGATAGTTAGATTGCACTTTCTATTGTTCCTCCCTGCCCAGCACTTTCTCACTTCTGAGTACAATAAATGTGTGCTACAAGAAAATTGAAGTTTGCAGAATGGTTCTGAGAACACAAACCCACAGAATTATTTCTAACACTTCCTTCCCTATACAGAAGCTTGTAGTTGCAGTTACAAATATACAATGAAGAGGGCTTAACTCCTTTAAGAACATGTTTGTGGTAGTTCTCAATATTGAAATATTACTTTTTACTATTTTCCAGCTCTCAACATACTTCTGCAGCAATTCCTTCCGAAGCAATTCCTTCATTATTAGTTGCTGAACTTCAAGCTGTGGCTAGAATTGATTTAAAGATATGTTTATTTAGTGATAGCCCTTATTTAAATAGAACTACTTCTACTGAGCTTTCTTCCGTTATTTTTAGTTTTTCCCATTCTCTTTCTTCCTCCCTTCTTTCTTTCCAAAAGAGTATAGTCAAGACCAGAGTAGAAAGGAGTGGTAAAATTTAGCACAGCAACCAGATGCCTGTTATTTTTGTGGTTTTTTTCCAATTGTAATAACAGCCTGATTCTGCCATCCTTGTGTTTGTGGAATGGCTTATAACCTTATTTGCCAGTAGCCAGTGAAGATGCTTGAAGGGTGGGATGAAGCAAATTTTAAAAGGCATTTCAGTAAAAATTTAACACTTTAAGTGTTAAGTAGAACTAGAGTACATGTTATTTAACATGTTTTTATATTAAAAATGCAACAGTGGGAGATTGTGTAACTCCTGCATGTATTGAAGTGGGAGAATATTTAAATTACTTTCTTTTCAGCTGAGAGTATATGACAAATCCAGTAACTCCAAATGCCTCAAGTTTATTTTTTCCCTTTGCTAGTATCAACCTCTTGCAAGATACACGCCAAGTTTTTTTTTCCAACCCTCTAACAGTGATTTTCTCATGCAAGTAATCTCAGTGGCATAATTAAGACAGGGTTATGCAACATAAATCAACAAATCTACTCACTGGAGTAACTTCATGGCTACAAATTTGCAGGTTAGGTACTTATGTAAGCAGTGTCCACAGTGTTGTCATACATGCTCTTAAATATGTGTGTTATCAAAAGGTAGTATAAATCTTCCACCAGTTTTCTTTAACATTTCTGTCATAATGAAAAAAAGAAAAAAAAATCATGGCTCTCTATCTACTCTGGAGTTGTAGAAATAGTTCTAACACTTTTCACTCAGCTCAGTGTTAGAGAACTGACCCTCATTATGTCTAAGTTTTGTCTGGAAACAGTAGAAAATCCCAAGTCTGACCATTTTTAAATACAATTCTTTAGGCATTGTTGTGCACAAATTTGTAAAAAACGTGATGTGCCCTTAGACTTAAGGATAAAGCTACTTTTCAGATACCATTTGTATAACTCTACAGAAGCCCTTCAGGTTTTGTGATAAAACTGATTAAAGTATGCCATATATATATATATACACACACACATATATATAAACATATGCACACCACTTCCAGCCTGTCATATTTTGTTTGTGATGAACCATTGTATGGCAAGGTCCTTGCATACTGAATATTTCCCCATCAGACTGATTTGTCTGTGTATACCAGTTACTCTTTGATTTAATCTTTGCTTTTACAGACTTGGGACAGCTAATTTTAATTCAAATTGTCAAAGTGCAAATATAAAAGACTCAGCTAAACTACTTTAAGCACTTTATTTAAAATGAGTTGACTACTTCATGTAAAATTGATGTGTGGAGATCTCCTGGATCTGGATGCACAACACTTTGAAACAGAGAATAGGGACATGAGGAAACATACCTTGGGCTTGTTTTTTGAGTTCAGGGCTAAGGAGGAAGGGCAAGGATATCCAGCTGCCATCTAGGACAGGAGCATGAATACATTTAATCTAGCCAGGAACTATGCTGTGACTTCAAATTGATGCCTTACCTTCAGCTGGTAAATATCAGCAATAAACAAGTCCTAGCCCTCTTCCATTAATTTGGATTAATTTTCCCTCTGTAGAGTGCACTATATTGTTAGCTAGTTCAGAACTGTGGCTGAAGCAGTTGTTAATTTTATAGCACTTATTTTAAAACAGACGGGCCAGATCTTTTAGGAACTCAGATACATATTCAATTGACAATGTTGAAACTCCTGTTGTAAGCATCACTTTTAGAAAAAATGAGGGAAGAGATTGCCTTGATGAAACACTACAGTGGCCTTTAGTTAGCAGCAAGTCAGTTCCAGGTTGGAAGAATTTGTAGACAGGGTGTGTTGAAGCCATTAATAATCAGAGTTTTGATTATTGACATGAATACTGGACTAGAGCATATAAATATTGCATTTGTGGGTACCAGCAGGAAGGAGGAGGTTGTAGACACATTGGAGGACAGAACTAGAATGGGAACTGATGTGGGCAATACAGGAAGTAACTTAAAAGTAGCATGTGATTTAATAATGAAAACTGCAAGGCACAGCACTTTAGTAGGTATAATGAGCTGCAAAAATCTGTGGGGGAAAAAAAGAAGGGAATGGAGAAGTTCTTCAGAAAAGGTGTAGCCACTCTAGAGGATGATATGCTTTCTAGGAGTCAACAATACTGGTCTATAGCAAGAGAAATAAATAGAACACAGACACAATAGGGGGATGTATTAAAAAAAAAGTGGTGTGGGAGACGTGATATATTAAGCCATTCCATTCAGTTGTGTACTTGTAAAGGCCAGCTGGAATACCCTAACTAGTCTTAAGCACAGCACTGCAAAGTGTCTAGCTGGGGATGGGCTAGCTGGAAAGAATTATCTTTGGATGTAAAAGAAAGCTGCTGCAAAACAAATAAACCAGTTGTTGTTAATTGTGTCTGGTGGTTGTGGAGAGCAACTTAAATTGCTATGGTGAAGACCTGGTTTAGACAGAAGGAGTATCTAGCTATAAAGACAGCATGTATACAGAGATTGTATGTCTGCATCACCAAAGGTTTTTGAGAGCAGTTTAGACAAATGACTGGCAGGAGCAGTTTAGTAATTGATTTTACCTTTAGCAGAAAATGAACTATGTGACCTGTTGAGTAGTTTGACTAAGGTATCTGTGATACCAGATTTAAATTACAATGTTAAAGTGATTTTTATTGTTAAGGGAAGGTATTTTCCCCTCATTAAAAAACTATTTTAATCAGAGTTTTGTAGTATAATCATCCTGGAAATGTACAGGCTCTGTGATTTCAGCAATTATTTAAATAGTCAGTGGAACTGCACAGGTGTTGTGCTGTTGTCAATTTAAAAAAGCAGAAGTCTAGTGATTTTTCTGCTAAGTTCTATTATTGCTTTGTTAGGGTTGTGGGTTTTTTGCCACTTTGGTTTTGTTTTCGTTTGAGGTCCAATGCTACTTTCCCTGAACAAACTTGTCACTTTCTGCTAACTAGAAAAAAACTAGACAGATGTTGTCAATTCTCCAGAGGCATATCACCTTTGTGAGAAACTAATAGCACCAGTCATGCAGTAGATGTTGATTTTTGATTCTTCACGTGCTTTGTGCTTGGGTTTTCTGCTTTTATTCCACAGGCACATAAATATCTGTAATACTGAGCCAGGGGCATTTTTTTCCCTGCATCACAGAGGCAGTTTGCAGTAGACATGCAAGCCCTAATGTGTCTGTGCAACACTCCAGATGAATCCAAGCACATCAGAAAGCACTTGTATAGCATGCTGCCTTTGACCATGGATCCTGTCTCAGCACCCTCTGGAGTCAGGGCACAGGAGATTGTAACAAAAATGTAAGCAGCCTGGCAGGTTTCCAGCTGATGAGTTAATGCTACTATAAACTTCAGTAGTTCCTCTCCGAGGCATGCAGGAGGGTGCAGGCGCTGGGAAAGGAGCCAACAAAGGCAAAGAGCAGACGGTAAAGCTAAAGGGCAGCCTCAAGGATTCACAACACGATCGCCTCGGAGGCGTATTCCTTCCTTGCCAGAAGCTTTCCTTGTAGCTCCAGCGGCAGGGCTGGAAATCGGCAAGCAAATGAAGGTGTGCATTCAGGGAAAAGCCAGCCTGACGTGGGGATGCTTGGTTAGCACAGCTTGAGCGAAGGTAGCTGTGCCCAGCACCCAAGCCACCTCATGATGGGACTGGCTCGTACAGGGTGCTGGAGAAAGCCAGGGATTTTCAGTCATGCCAGGTCAGTTCATTGAGCTGGAAGCTGCAGTGAGGTGTGAACTTAGGTCATGGAGGCACTCTGAAGCCCAGACATGGAAGTCACGTAATTATTGAGCACAGAGTAAGTCAGCAGAGCATCGGCAGGTCAGATTCCATGGGACAAATAGAAAACTGAGAGAAACATTGGTGTTTTTCTTTCTGTAAGGGAAGGTTAGCAGCAGAAAGCTGGATTTGTTTGCAGTTTAAGTAGAGCATTTAGACTGTGAATGCTTTGAGCAGAGTGAGTTTGGGGAAATAAAAAACAAGCATTACAATAGATCAGTAGCTGTGCAATACGATATGTTCAGCTGATGGTGATTCTTGCTGTGAAGCAGCAGCTATTGTTGCAGACAATGGACAGCCAGATTCCTCCCTGCTCACAGGCACCTTTTCTAACAAAGGACTTGTCTACTGTGCATTCAATGCCTGGGGTATGCTGGTACTTTAACTAGCTTTTTTCCTTCCCCTTGGTGCCTCAAAATCAGAGACCTCATCCAGGTTGCAGGATCCATGGGACAAGTGAAGTGGTGCAGATGGTTAGCACCGTGACATTCAGCTCTGCATCACCATTGTACACAGATGTTCATCCTCACTTCTTCATAGATGCCTAGGGTGTATCTGCATCTACTGTGTTAATCCTGGCAGCAAAACCTGTAGTGCAACATTACAGCTGCAGTGGGACACCACAGATCAGTGAAACCTCCATCTAGAGACACCATAAAGGTCCATTGAACCAAACCCATTATGCCCAAGTCCAGTTTTGTGTTTAGAGTTTTGAACTTCAACATCTTGGGGAGAAAATAAAACAAAACAAACAACACTAACAAAACAAACAACACTAACAAAACCCCCACATTTGGCTTAATTTCTAGCTTAAAAAGCAAAAGCAAAGAGAAGTCTTTGGATAGAGAAGTGGATATGAGAATCCACTTTCAATGAACACACAACACAGCACAACATACTACATATCAAGTATGCTCCAAGTGATTAAGCAAACTTCTTATGCCAAACATAGAAAACTGTACAACCTCAGGTTCTACAAGTGGGACTAAATGGTTAACAAATCAGAGAGGGTGATCTTCACCTAGTAAACTGTTGGCTACAAAAATGTTTGCTTCTCTGGAGTAGATAATTTGTACGATACCCATATGATTTTATACAGTTAGTACCTAGCTCTACGTTCCTTTTCCTCCACAGGAAAATGTGGGAATTTCTGGGATAGTGTGAAGAGTTGCAAATTTTTAAATTATTTTTCTTTTAAGTAGAAGGAACATCACCAAGCCAGGGCAGTAGAAGAGCAGACTTGCTTGGTAATATGCAGTACTAGAGCTTAAATAGCTCAGTGTGTCGAGAAATCAGTTACTTTCTAGATTATTTGAGAATACAGAAAAAGCATTTTTCTTTCACATGTTGGTTGGCTATTTATTTTTTGTGGTAATACTTCAGACTAGCATTATTTAAAGTCTTTGTTTTTGTTAGGCCTGCTTGAGTTTTTTGACTTAAAGTAGAAGAAACAAAATAATTTCTAATCGGTGAGAAGGCAAACTAACAGTAGCAGCTGTCAATTATAAAACAACTGTTGCAGACATACATGCCTGAGTGTGGTTCTCCTAGATATAAAGGGCATTCTGGGCCAAATTCCTGTACAATGACAAGGGTGCTGGTTGAGAAATTAGTGAAGGTGGGGTCAGGGATGGAGGAAACAGAGAAATGTGAGCTGTACTAATCAGATAAACGTTTTGTTATCACTATTTTCTAAGAATATGCCTTTGTTAGACTTTGATAACTGATCTGGGGAGAAGGAACTGGGAGCTGTTACTTTCTGTGAATTGCACTTGTTTGTCTTTTTCTGTGGTGTTTGTTTTTGGGGTTTTTTGTTGTTTGTTTGGTTGGTTTTTTTAATGCTTGACATAGAATATCTAAATGAAACTAGAAGTAATTGTTTATAAGTAAACTCAGTTTGGTGTGGTGATAAAAAGTGGAGCTGGTTCTACAAGTTGATGCCAAAGGATAGAAGCATCTGAGAGACATTTTGAGCTTTTTCTGTGGAACCATGAATTTATAGCACTGAAGCTGTGGTTGCCAAGTATGTAAAGCTGTTTTCAGGAGTAGGTTCTTTTTGGTTTTTTTCCTTTTAAACAGTGAAAAGGGTTGCTACTTGAGGACTTTTCATTAGGCAGCTGTTGGCTGGAGAGATGGAAAAGGTTTCTTCTGCTGTAGCTACCCTTCACCTTTAGCATTCTGTCCCTTCAGACACAACAGTGTGATTCAGAGATCACATTACTTGTTAATACAGTTAATTACATACATGTTAATACCATGTGTTTCCAGATTCTCCTGAAAGTTTCTTTCCATCCTTTTCCTAGGGCGTGTTGGTGGTCATGAGGAAATGTCTCATTTGCCCTGTGGGGGTTTTCTATCTCAGTGTTTGGTTTCAGAGTGGCCCTGAAGGGTGTGCTGGTGCTCTGCCCTGCACCAGCCACATCCCTGTCTCTGTGGTCAGGTCCTGCACTCCAGTCTAATTTAAATGCTGGAGAAGCTGATGCAAAATCTAAAAAATATTGTTAAATCTGCATGGTGGCACTTCCTGCTTTGCAGGGAACGAGGTTATTTTTGTACCTTGTGTGCTTGTATCTGGATTGGTGCTTGATGAAGAAAGTTAAAGCACATGAAGGATTGAGTTAGATAGGGGTGATAGTAGAATGGGTCAAGCATGTTTTCTGGCAGCTTCTGTTAGGTGTTCACTAGTGGAACAGTTACATGCTGACATTTTAATTCTCACACTGAGATTTCATTTGAAAATTCCAAATTCCCTGGGTCATTATCTCATTTAAGCATGATAGGGAGTTCTGTAGTCTGAGGCAGACAGAGCTTTGCTGGCCTAGAAATCATAAGCCAAAATTAACCTGTCCTCACAAATACCTAGGCTGTATGTAACATTGGAATAATAAATCTTTGAACTTGCAAATCAGCTTTTTTTATTTCTTGGCTGCCCAGTTTGTGTGGCTCTGGGCACATGGCACTGTTGAGCTCCCTGGTACAGTGCTGCCAAGTGACCTCACTGGAGTCCAGCAGGGATTTAGGGCTGTGTGCTGGGAAGTCCTTCACCTCCAGTGGGTGCCTGTACCTTCTGTACAGGACCCTGCAATTCAGTGAATGAATGTGACTCCTCATCCTGCTGGGTGCCTTGCCTCTGTGTTGTTAGCTGAGGCAGTGCTTGATATTTGTGCTGTAAATGACTAATGCATGCTTTTCATTTAGGCAGGACTGTAAGAGAGATTCTGGTAACTCTCCTTTGTTTTGTGACAAATGCACTACCAAGTAGATTTAAATTTCAGCAGCAGCAGTGACAGTTACATACAAATTTGGTGTGCCCAATTTTTCTTTACTCCTGTATTTAGATTCTGACCTTCAAAGAGTAAATGTGAACAAAATTTCTTATTTGGCTTGCAAGACTCAGCTGTGCTTGCACTCTCTTTTTTTTTTTTCAGCATAGGAGTAGGGAGACAGGAGTGACAGTGAGTGTACCTCTTCCTACCTCTGAGATAAGCTGGACACCTTCCCTCTGAAATCCTCCGTCCAGGCTGAGCAGCTTTATACTAAAAATGACACTTGCCCATTAATGTGATAGCAGCTGGTTTTCAGGAGATGGGGACATTAGAGTGCTGTTTGGAAAATACTTCTGTACCATTAGAGATACCACTTTGGTTTTCTGCTTCTTGAAAGTGCTTGAAGAACAAGTAGTTATGAGAGATCATATTGCCCCAAGTGCTAGTCCAATTTCGTTTATGCCCAGAAGCATTCCAGGTTTGTTAACTTTTAAATAGCTATTGACTTTTGAAGCCTGAAAGGGGAAAAAAAAAAGGCATCACTAAATCGTGCAGTGAGCAGTCCATTGAAAGTTATTTCTGAACAGAATTCCATGTGTCTTTTTCTGAAGTTGGTCACTGATCAGAAAACTGAGGGGTTAGTTCTGGTTAATTTTGCAGTAGATGTCATCAGTGATGAATGCTTGAGGAGCAGCATCTATGAGATGCTGTGCTGCAACTGCTTCTGCTTTCCATATGCAACTTGTCTCTTCCATACAAAGGCAGCTGGTGGAGTGCAAAGCACCGTGACTCATCCTGGCACTGCTGGAGTGTTTAACTACAGACTCTTAAGACAGGTGGAAGCCAGACCCTGGATTTTATCCTGTCTGTATGCAGAACAGGATAGAGAACCACACCTTTGCTCTCCTCTGTCCTAGGGTAGGTGTATAAAGTGTAGTGTATTGGGTGCTGTTTGAAGAGGAACCTGTTGCATGTGCATCCAAGCTTCTGGAACCTCTGTTAGGAATGAGCATGTTTCTGGGGTGCCCCTGCTCTGCTCCAGAGTCAAGAGCTCAGTGCCAGCCAAGAGCACCTCATTCTCCGTGGGAGGAACCCTGTTGGCCCAGTGTGCTGATGGGTTTGCTGTGCTCTGCTTGTGGTGTGACTCAAAGTGAGTGCACTAATCAGTATTGTTACTCTCCACCTGTTGGCAAGTAGTTTCTCTGATCTTTTTCTAGCCTCTGAAGTTTTAGTGTTGGAGTCTGAATCACCACTGGAATAGGAATTTGGGGAAAAAAAAATCTTCCTAGGTGATGTTTGAAAGACAGAAGCTTTACTTTAACACTTTTCTGTTCTCATTTTTGCTGTCTACAATAAGTTGTTCCTGGTATTAGTAATTCTTCTGGAAGGTGGAGTTAATTTATTTGTGTATTGGTCTTTGTGGTGCTGGATGAATTACAGATTTAATTATGGCTCAGGTGCTCAGAGCTTTGCTGTTCTTCTGAAGGTGAAATATAAAGAAAAAGTAAGCCTGAATAAGTTTTTTTGGCTTGCTGAGTACATGTAAACATCAGGAAACCTTGCGAGGATATAAATAAAGAGATATTGCAGATAATGTTATTATCTACTCCCTACTTTGTGGGGAGGATTAGTGCTCTGCATTATAATGGCAACCACCGTTTTACAGCTACTACTCTATGCTGCAGAAGAGTGAAAAAATTTACCTATAATTCCTTGTATTTTGAGACAAAGTATCTTTTGCAATTACAGCTGATTACTAGTGGCCAAAGGTTGAATGGAGTTAACATAGTCATAACAAGAAACACTCCCTGATTCCCTGGTAGGTGTAAATAAACTACCTACTACTTGTAGTATTTCTCTTCATCTGTGTTACTCAGTCTTTCCTTTTCTGCCTGGCACAATTTTATTCACAGTGCTCAAATGTTCTTATGCTGCAAAGGTGCTTATTTATGTTTGTTTGCTTCTTGTCCTGAAGTAGTTCTCCATCATACTTTGTCTTATTGCGTATAAAAGTTTACTTTTTGGGTGACATTTAATTCTGTGAGACCTCTTTTCATAACTGACTGTTCACAGGCTAGAATAAAAATCTATGGAAAGTTCATTTTTTACTGAGATTTTGTAAGATATTTGGACAAGGGACAAGTGTATGAGCTATATTCCTTAATTGGGGCTTCATTCCTGTTTTGTGTCTACCTTTTTAATTATTGCCTTTCTGCTTTGTGACCATGAGTCAGAAAAAGCACAGCCTACCTTTCTCACCCTTTTCAGGAAAACTTCTGTGTTTGTGTGTGTGCGTGCAAATGGTTTTCTGAAAGGAGTGTGAATTGGCCCTCTTTCAGCTGCCACTAAATATCACTTGGCAGACCCCATGCAGTAATATGCCAGTGTCTGCAATACATACTACACTGCTTTAATAGATTTCACTATTATGCCACTTATACATGCAATAGTAGTAAATTTCTAGGTGAAGAGCAAATAATTTATTTTTGCAGTTGCCCCCTTATGCTCTTTTTAATTTGGGGGTCAAAAAAAAAATCATATCATTATTTACTTTTTCTTTTGGGGGCTGTTTAACAGCTACCCATAGGAGTCTGCTGTTCCTCAGACAAAAATAACATATTTGATGTATCTCTTGAGGAAGCAGCCAAAAGTGCATGTTCTGACCTCATCTTTAAGCTTTTTCATTTCTTTTACTGACACTTAATGAAGTTACTATCACAGTCATTAAAGATAATTTTGTAAAAGTAGATTATGTAATTATTGTGGTTTCTTGTTGTACTGGTTTTAGTGCAGAGTCAAGTACTGAAGCAGATTCTTTGTTTAGTCCCAGTATGGCAATGCCAGCTTGCTCTGGCTGTTAAATATGAAGTGTGTGTTGGGTGTTTGAGTTTGAGATGGTAAGGAGTTTGTTTAGAGGGAATCTGCGTGGTTTAGAGCACTTTGACGCATTTATTTGAAATAAGAAATTAGGTTAAATTGAGGGAACCTTAATTTCCCCCTTTTTCTTTGACGCTCGGTGCAAGGGATCATTTCCAAGTGTTTTGTCTTTATCACTGGACTTGGGTCTGGGTCATTGGGATTGGCATTGGGAAGAGCTGAGCAATTGTCTCCTTGCTACCACTGGTGCTAGTGGACCTAAAAGTAGATTCTTATAATGTTTTTGAGCCCTCCTGATACACTGCTACTTTTGGTTAGTGAAAGTACACACACACTTTCTTAATTTGAATACAGCTTTAATGTGGTTAAGTTTAGAGTAAGGTTAGGAAGTGAAGTTTTCATAGGGATTTTCCTATTACAGAGCCTAAATTTAGCTGCTGCTTCTTATATAAGGGTAATTTTAGTTCATGAAGTACCTGTGCCTTGTGAGAGGTTTGTGAATGAATGGACTGGGGTCTGACAATATGTAGACTTTCAAATCCTTTACTCTAGAATGATATGCAGTTGTTGTCAACGTGTTTATTAGGTGGAGTGCATTTATAGGAGGCTTTATATAAAATCATGTCTTCATCCAGTATGTTTGTTCATCTGTTGTGGCCTTGTGTTATTTAATAAAACATGCAATGAAACACTATAGGAGCTCCTGGACTCTATGTTCCAAACAGCTATTGGTATCAACATTAAGGTTCTTCATGTCTTAAACAAGACAGTCTTTTTTCTTTGCAGACAAAGTGTGATTCTGAAGTTATTTGCCCTTCATGTGTTACTATATATATTTATTTTAAAACTGAATCATACAGATTGAGACTTTTCGTAGTGGTAGAAGTTAAATCAAGTGCACTGTAATTTATGGAGATAAGACTGGTAACTGTGCAAAGTCCTCATATGTATAAAATACATAGATATAAAAAAACATATATATTTTAAAATATATAAAATACACAGAGAAACAATTCAAGACAGTACCAGATACTTCTTATGTTTCTGTTTTTTCTAATATTGCCAGCCTTTGTGGGCTTCACACATGTATTTTTGTCTGGTTACAACACACACTGTTTGTACACAAACTGCTTTCAGTGGTGCAGTGAACTAAACAAAGTTGGCTTTTTACCACTGAATTGTTACCAGTCCAGTCTCATTATTACTCCTAAATCTTGGTTCACTGTAAGCAGACTATAGATGCTCCCTGTTTAGCGCTCAGCAACTCTGTCTTGAAAAATTGTGTGCTTTTCTAATGTGTCATGACTCAATTATCACATTTGGTTTTGGCTGCCAAAATAGCCATATATATTGTCTGGCAAGTGTCAGGCTGGGCCTTTATCTCTTCTTGGCCGTTTGCCATCTCTTTAATTGAAGCCCTGTGTTTGCTGCGTGTCACATCTTATGGTGGTCTATTATACCCAGCTAAAAAAATATTTTGAAAATGTTTCAAATGTAAACTAATTCTGTGAGACTTTGTCCTGTTATTTGCATGATCTGCTGAGGATATAATGTAGGTCATTTTTTTCCCTTACTAGTGTGAGCATTTGTACCTCTGATTATCTCATGAATTTCCAGGGCAAAGTGAAGATAAGACAGGGATGGAAAAATGCAATCTTGGCCCCTTGAGAGATGTAATTAAGACTGTACACTTTCTACGTAATTTTTCATTTGTAGTTTCTGAGGCATTTCTAAAGCCAAATATTATCTTTGTTCTGCCCTTTAGAAAAGAACAAACATACAGAAACTGATCTGAGGTTGCAAGGGGAGCAGCAGAGTCTATGGGCCATATTTCTGCTCAAATAGCTACTTTGGGTGAGGATGGACTTTGGTTGGATTTTGAGTGAATGGTGTCTTGCAGAAGCAGAGTTTTATGCAGGTGCTGCACACAGAGGTTTGGTTTGGCAGCTGCCTCCTTTCCACCAGGAAAGGCGTAAGGCTCAAGTTACTCATGGCAGCAGAACTGAACTACTGAATTGTGTCCTGCAGCCCCACACTGCCTGGGGGATGGAGCCAAGCCTCAAGAACCAGAGGGCAAAGCTCTCCACAGCACTTAAATGAGCAAGGAATCCTTGGACTATGTATGAAACCGTATTTCCCTGCTCCTGTTTGTACAACTGTTACTCTCTTGTTCACTCTCTGAAAAGTATTGGAGAGTTTCAGCTCCCGGATGAGATTTCTATCAGGTGCAAACTGCTTTAACCTTGACAGCAATGAACGTACATCAGCTAACATTCTTGGCTGTGTAGACTGTTTGGCAAAAACTTTACTTTTCCACTTCTTCAAGAAGAAATCAGGATTTGTTCTATTGCTTGTTCAATAAGAAGAATAACTGTTTAACAAGAAAGACATCATAAAAGTCTGGGGAAACAGCTCTGCAATTTTAGCTCAGAAGAACTCAAAGCTCAAGAGAGCTTAAGAAAAATCCCATTTTTGTATAAAACGCCAGGTTTATAATTAAGTAGTAAGTGCTGGCTTTTTAAAAAGAAAAGAGAAAGCCTGTAGGCAGGATTAGATCTACAGAATTTTTTATTCTTAATTGTTGGGGAAAAGATCTCATCTAGCTAAAGTCAGCTAGCATGTTAGAAGAGATTTGATATTAAGATGGTTTTTTTTTTAAACACAAGTACAATTGTAAGAGTGCTCTTAAACCAGACCATAGTCAGGTGTGTGCATACATTTTTTTTCTGGTTAATCTGCTAGAAAAGTTATGATGAATCACCCCCTCATGTACCTTTTCCAGAAGCTGATCTCTTTAAGTAAGACTACAAAGTGCTTATTAAAAGATATTTAGGAGAGAGCTGTAAATATATGGGGCATCTGGAATGTGAATGGTTGTGGCAGTTCTGCTGTGCTGTCGCTGTGTGGAAATGCATTGAAACACTTGATAGAGTCACTTTGTTGTAGCAGGATCTACATAATTCCAGGAGTTTACAATGTCATGAGTCTGTGTAGTGTTAAAAAAGGCCACTTTGCCATGCTTGAATTTCTGCTTGACTAAGCTCATCCCTGTTCCATTAAGCTTTAGTGTAAGTGCTGTATTTGGTATATTTTTCATGAGAGTTTTTTATATATGTCAAATCATACTACTTTCTGGTGAGTCTGAAGGCATAATTGACTAAGTTTTTTTAGTATATGGACAGAGTGGGTACTGGGAGGTAGCCTGACAAAAATCCTTACTGTGTACTTCCCATCTGGTTTGATAAGGCAGGTGTGCATGTGTGCTGGTGACAGGGAAAATTAGTGGTGGCCTTGGGGAAATAAAGTATTTCTTTCCCATTCGAGATCTTCAGGTAGCCCCAGGAGTTAGACACAAGGAAGGTAAATCCCAGCAAGACTTACATAAAGCCCACTGCTGGTAAAGCAATAATTCTGCTGTCGTGAGCCCATGGTGTTTGGTGCAAGTGTGAAGTGGCTGCAGTACTGGTGCTTCTGGGTTTTCTATAGGCTCTGCTTCCTCGTGCAGGTCCTATTCCATGTGCTATCCTTATTCTCAGTTTTTCACTTTTTCCATCTTGTTCATCCCTCTCCCATCTTCACCACTGTAAAGTGAAGATGGCTGGGGCTGAACACCAGCTTTTTAGAGGAATAGTTGTTGTGTGTTTATAGTTAATTTATTTGGGAATTCAAAAAAGTCAAAAAATGAGACATCCTCTCCAGGAAACATGCAGTGTGGTCAGGGTTAAAGCAGGCCATGCAAAGGGACACTTCCCTTTCTTGTCAAACTGGCTTTGGTTTCTTAGATCCATCACGCTGGAATGCAGCCCTGAAATGCCAATTTTATTGTAAGGAGGAAGCAGAGCCAATTGATTTAAACTTCTAGTTGTGTCTGCTGGCAATTTCCACAAGAAGCTAATTACAGCTAGCAGCTATTGCCAGCAGATGACTGAGTGAATGGTTCCACCTCTTAAAAAAGGACATTTTAAACCTGCATGGGGTTTCTTTTCCCTTGGGATTGTAAAGCTGGGTTATAATTTTTTTCAAGCAAGTATTTTACACACACCAACAGAAATCTTAAAAAAATAGGTAAATTAGTTTACTACACGAATAATATCTGTATTATTATTAAGAGTTATTCCCAAAGCTGGGAAGTAATTTATAGAGCTTTGCACTGTATCTCTGTATTATTTCAAGTCTGCATGGGGTGCATGCTTAAATTCTGATGTGCTTAACCTAGCTGACTTTCTGTGTTGTCAGTTCTGTAAATTTATTCTGGGTAAATAAAATGGTTCCGATTTTTTTTGCTTAATTAACACTGTTGGCTTGAAAATGCTCATAGATACTGAACATTTTGCACAAATTTTTGCACAAAATCAGCTAATAAGAATTTTTGCAAGAGTGGACCTTTTTAATAAAGGATTTAGCGTTATTTTTTCCAACTAACATCACTAGGTGGCGTTGCCTGGTAGTCTAACAGTTGAATGTTGGTTTGAAAATAGCAGAAATGAGTGTAAATAAATAGAGAAAGTTAAATATATTTAAATTTTCCAGTATGTATGACTCAGGGTTTTTTTTTCCCTTTTGAATTATTCCTCTAATTTTTCAAGAGAGGGCATCTCTTTAAGTGTTATTTCTGCATGTATACCTCTTAGGCAAGCAGTCTGCTGTACTTTCTATTGTGGTTCTGCTATCTTCCTTGGCTTGCTTAAAAACTTCCTGAAGTCACTTACTGAGGGACTGAGGCTCTGCCAGACTCCATGCTGATGTTTTGTGCATGGTTCCCTCTATACACAATTAGCCTCTTTAGTTGTGTGCTGATGTATTAGCAGGACAGCTTGGAGAATGCTGGATCAGACACACAACAACAAAAATCATGCCTGTCTTACCCCATGGAAAGCTCCTGGGCTAGCATGCTTTTCTCAAGTATGATGTCCACTGTTATTACAGGCAATGGGAAATCAACAAAAGTGTTATTTGTGGGTTTCCAGTTTTTCTTCTCTTTTTATTTTTCATTGTACATACCATGCTTTTTTTTGTTGGTTGGCTTTTTATTTTTTTCCTGGTTGATATTCCTCTTTTTTATCAATGGTCATGCTCCCAGCTGCAGCACTGGCATGACACCACTGTACCTGTATGTGGGGCATGACCATACCTGAACACAGTTCTCTGGCTTGCTTTTTCCCAGGCAAGTCAAGAGGAAACCTGCCCTTCTTGTCTACAGTGTTTTTAGCTGAAAGCAGATAGGCATTATGTAGGTGGGTTTATTCAGGGAGGAGAATAGTAAGGGGAAATTATGAAACCAAGCAGCTTTTGTCCAGTGATTTCAGTTTAACTCCATCATCTGCCTCTTCTAAAATGTGTGAATTTGGCATAGCCTACTTCATTTTCTTGGTTCATCAGCACTTCTAATTTAAAAGATCTCCTGCTGGAATTTTTTGTTATTTTGAAATTCTTTCTTAACCTATTGCAGATGTCTTTGTCATTCTACTAAAAACTAAAGAATTATTGTTGGCAGGAATTGGTATAACTTGCTTGTTTGGTTTCCTTGTTTAAATAATGGTTCTTGTTAATGTCAATCTATTTGCCTGGGATTTTATGTTTAGATATAGAGACTGTGCACACCTCTGGTTGCTCTAACACTTCTGTTTACTAAGCAGTGTTTTTAAAGTTTTTATAGTAGAGTTTTAGTTGTAGAGTAACGTTGCTGGTTTACATTAACAGCTCTAACACCTATGAAGCAGTATCAGATTTTGCAAAAGAATGAGAAATAAAAACAGCCAAATTAAAGAAATTAACAAACAGTAAGCAGGTGCCAGAATGTATTTTGATGACAGTAGGTCACCAAATTTACTGTTTACTTGAGAGATTTGAAACTGGGTACTATATATTTTTCGAACAACTTTCTGAGCACCACTGCAGTCTATCTCTGTAGGCTAATATAGTTTTTTGTGAAGCCTCACTTCAAAGATATGGCAAATAAAAATCTGGGGGAGAGGAAAATCGTTTGAGAACTGCAGGATGGTGGTTAACAGCTTTCTCTTGTGTGCCAGGAGAGCAGTACAAGAATACCATGAGAGAAAGATCCTTCATCTTCTTTTACATGACCATATGTTTTTTAATCAGATTGAATGGGAGTAGCTATGAAGTAATCAAATAACTTATGGGCTAATTTTTTTATCACTTTGTACAGCTTAATTGATAATAAATGTACAAAATGTAATTCAAAAGAGCACTGCTGTGAGAGGTCTGCATTCACATAAACACCTCAGTCAGTAAACTGAAGCATGTGCCTGCCTCATGTTGAAGTTGGTGGGTTTAAAACATATTCAGAAACACTTTCTTGAGCTGGGTCTGAAGGAGGGGTGTCAGTGAAGCCAAGCACAAAAGGAAAAGGGGAAAGCAGCGTGGTGACTGCAAGCTGGGAACAGCTATTGTGTTTGATGCTTGGCAGGAGAAAGCTCTACCTGTAGTTGTGCAATTCCCTGCTAATATTTTTAACAGACCTCAAAGTCTCATTTCAAAAATGTCTGATCCACCAGCGGTTCCGTGTGGGGTTTAGCCCAATGTCAGGTCAATGCATTTTGAAAGCAGAGACTTTGGTGCCTGAGCAGGGTGCCAAGAGAGAAAGCAGGACAAGTGGGATCTGCCAGCTGTCCCCTCGCCTTTGCCAGCCTTTTTGTGGTGGTCTCAGGAATATACCATTCAAAGGAATATTTCTGCCACACCTCCAGCCCAGTATGCTGTCTGTGAGCAGCAGAAGGCAGAAATGTGAAGCCCGGAGTTGTCAGGAGCCACTCATTACATTCCTGTTGGGAAGGACTCTGTTTCATGAGCATAAAATCAAAGTACAAGTACAGATTCAGTGCCTTTTTTTTTTTTTTTTTTTTTGCCTAATTTTTACATGAGGGCTGAATGCTCATCTAATCCTGTTTATTTTGGGGCATTCAGCACATAATACTAAATGTGCTTGATTTTTTTTTTTGTTTGCAGGTCACCTTTTAATGGAGCTGTAAAAGTAAGTGTAAACTGCACCTTCTTTTGTCATCAGTAAGTCCTGAAGGGTGTAATGCTCAGGGCAGGAGTGTCTCTGGGCTCACACGTGGGAGAAGGGTGGGCAACCCCTAGCACTACCCAGTAAATAAGAGGGTTGAAAGGTAACATGGGATCTTGTTCCTTTGCACTGCTGGTTTGTACAGACCTTCTCAACACTGCAAATACCTTCTTTTTTTTTTTTTTTTTTTTGTCTTGGTATACTTATCGAGGAACTCCGTTGTACCCTACCCCTGACACAAACACATTCAGAATAACAGTTTTTGCTCAGAAGAGTTTACCCACTATCGGTAATGGTTGTCCTGCTTGATTGAAAAAGAGGGCTAGGTGGCTTGTCTTGGTGACCTTCAGGTCAGACATAATTAGGAAATAGAGCTCAGACTCTTACCCCTCGCAGGGAGGTAGTACTTACCCTTTAACACTCTCTTAAAGGGAATCTTGGACTTTGGTAGAGGCTTATTAAATATGTTTTCCACTCGATAGCAGTTCCTTTGTTCACTATCTATAGTGAAGAAAGTGTGATCTGGATGCATTTTGTGTGTGTGCCAGAAACGCAGGTGGAAGCCAGATAAAGCAGTCATAAATGTCAAAACCCCTTTTCCTCTGCCTGATTTGCAGCAGTTGAATTAATTAGCAGCATATGCAAATAGACAATGCCCCAAAAGGAGGAGCAGTACCCCACAAAACTTATGGCTGTATTCTGCAGGGGTACTGGAATAAAAAGTCAGATCTGGAGTCAGCATGGCTTTCTGAGCTGTCCTCTTTTCTTGCAAGAGCAGTTTGTAACTCCTAGCAGCATCCTCCTCATTGACTCCCCTCTGTGGCAGCTCCTGTTTGAACAGGCCATGTCTTCATATCCATGTTGATGGCAGGAGATGAGCCTTAGGATGCTTCACCCCAGATCAATCTCTTTCAGGCACCAGGCAGGAATGAGTTCAATCCCTGCACCAGACAGGGATTGTTTATTTTAAGTTACAGCTTTCTGGGAAAAAAAAGTGAATCCTTTAGTATTCTAAGGAGAGTGAGAAAAATGTCAAATTGGAAGCAAGTGTCATTTTTAGTGGTTGTGAGAAGCAGGTTTGGGGATCTATGTTACAAGTGGTGGCCGTCACTGCGAAAGTTGTCATCCTCTGTGCAGAGCTGAGTGGCTTAGTGTAATGTCAGCATTGCAGGAGCACATCTAAAGCAGATCTGGTGTCTTTCCTCAGTGCCAGGCATGTGAATTTCTCTTAATGGCTTTGAATCAATTGGCATAAAAAACAATAAAACATCTTTGGCTTGCCCTCAGCACCTGAAACACATTTTTAGGAGATTGCAAGTGATTTCATCCCATTTCTGTCATTTCAGAGCCAAACAGCTTGGATGGCAATTGTTGAGGATGTATTTTGAACACAGAAGAAAATCATATGAAGTGCTGAGAGCTCAGAGGGCCTCAGCACTTTTGTGGGCAGGGCTGTTGTGAAGGGCACCACGGAATCAGCAGACTCTTACCAGGAGCTGTGTGGATAGTTAAAAAGTGTAGACCAGGCTTGCAGGCAGGTGGGAAGCTGCAGAGGGTCTGTCTCAATTTGTTGTCTCCTCTGGAAGCTGCTGTCCATCTGAAGTGGGGTGTGTGGCTGCCAGCATTGGGAAAGGCAGAGTCTGGCTAGGGTGGCAGCGTGCCCCCCACCCCTGCTTCTGGGAGGGTGGTGAGGAGCCTGGAGTGAGGTGAGCTGCTAGGCCTGATGATACACACTGCAGAGCTTCACAGAGGGATGAACACTCTAAGGAAAAACCAGCTGGCCTAACTTCATCTTGAATGCTGCCTTCTCAGTACGGAAACATCTCTGGATCCTGTGAGGAGCTGTATTGAATACTACAGAGACCAAAACAACTGAGGCAAGGCTGTTGGTGCCCCTGAGAGAGACGCCTTCCATGTCTTCCACTTGTGTGGAGAAGACAACAGGAGTGGCCTGGGGTGGGAGGACTGGCAGAGCATTTCTCAGGGCAAGGTCTTCCCTTGCCTTGTATCTTCTAGTGCTCCAGAAAATGTGGATATTGGAGTAAAAAATTCTTGTTTGTTTGGGGTTTTTTTTTGCATAAAAATGAAGCATTAGTAAAACCAGAAAGTTCTACTGGAGCTTGCTGAGTGGAAACATGCACGATTTATGCGGGGACAGAGTGGGTGGTGTAGGGCATTTCTGTGTGTAGGGCTGTGTAATGAGGCTCTCCCAGTTCCTCAGCTCAGAGGTACTGTGGCATAGTGGGGTTTTTTTGCAGGCACTGTGAATCAACTCAGGAGCAGGAGGCTGAAGCAGCAAGACAGCTGTTATCCTCTCCTTGGAGACTGGGAAGTATCAGCATTCCACCAGACCTACTTCTATTACATGTACCGAACACACTCAGTTCCTTTCTTCTGCCTGTTTCTTATCAAAAGGTTAGAGCACAGGCTGAAAGAAGGACTTTGAAGGGCAGCCCCCCCTTGCCTAATTATGCATTAGGCACCTTATAATAAACAAATGAGCTGGAGGCTGACTTCTGAGTGGTCTGATTCCCAGTGTGGTTGTACAAAGCCGCAGAGTAGTGGTGTTCAGTTCCCTCTTTCTCTTGATGTTCATGGGTTCTCTGCTCCTGAGTGCCTTCTCTGCCTGGGAGCCAGCTCTGGTCAGGGAGACATGCTCTCACCCTGTTGGATGTGAGACAAGGAGTGGGAGGATTGCTGTTTCCAGGGAAAGTACATCTCTTTGGCACTGAGCGTTTACCTGGGAGAGCCAGGAACAAGGTTGGGTGCCTGCCAGTACATTCCAAAGCTGTAATTTGGCAAACAGGGGGCAGTAGAAGCGAGGACACCCAGCAAGAGTGTGGAAGATCACACCTAAAAGACTGACTTGTCCAGCTGTGTCCCCTCAGAGCACCTGGGGCTATCTGGCACTCCTTTTCACCTTCTGACCATGCTATGAGAACAGCAGCCTGCTGCAGGAGGGAAGAGCAGATTTGCAGCCTTCTTCCCTGTTTTGTCCCTGGCAAGATGTGCACTTTCAGGAGTGAGCTTGGAGAAATGCTTAGCAGTAGACTTGACAACAATTTCAACTGCCAGTCAGAACACAACGAGCATGCTTTGAATGGTGAAAGACAACCCACTTCTCCAACAGTCTTATCTTTGCATGTCCTTTCTGGCAGCTTCCACTCTGGTGGTACTTTGCCTTGAAATGCATCTTGTGATCCTGCTCTTGGCCAGGCAGTGGTAAAAGCAGGCTGGTGCAGGGGGCATGGCTCTGCTCTGCTGTTAGCTGCAATGGATGGCTTCAGCCTGTTCCCTGACCCATTCTCCTGACATCTCTTTGCTGTATCATTTCAGGGTTTCTGGGATCTCTCTTACAACCACTGGCTTTTAGCTGGAAGCTTCAGGGTTATTCTTTCTTCTATAGTTTTTCAAATTGTCCAGAGGTAATAGTGACATTCTTGGCTGGCTTCCAGGTCAGGCATGAAAGTGAGCTGAAGTCTCTACTTCCTCCCTTTTGCTGTTGGACAATCAGGTTGTTTCCCACCTGAAACTCTCACTTCCTCAGAGAAACCCCAAGGGGTGCAGGGAAGAGGCTGAATAAGGACCCCTGTGAAAGTGAAACAGGAGTGGGAAGTGTCCACCCAGCTAATAACACTGACAATAGCATGGGAGAAGCACCACATGCAGCTGCATTAGAAAGACAAGGAGGCATTTACAGAGAGAAAAAGGAAAGTATTGCTTAAGCATATTTAATATGTATTTGTGTTTAAAAACACATTTTTTAAAAAATCAAATAGATAATACAAATTTACTGAAGTATACCTTCAACAAGGAAATGTAATCTTTTGTGATTACTTTGTTGGCAATGCAGGATGGACTTTGGTGAGTCTGATAGGGTATTGACTTGAAGAGGATGCATTTGCTAACAGGGCAGGTGATCTGGTCTGGCCTGAGCCAAGACACAAAAAAAATGAGGGAAGTCCAGACACTGGTGCCAGCTTGTGGCATTGGATTAGTAATCTCAAAGAGCCATATCAATATTGTAGCTCTAAAGATATATAAATATATGAGGGTGAAAAGGAAGATTTCATTCATTCATGAGACAGGATAGTGGCAGCCAAGAAAATTAGTTTACATTTTTGTTAGGCATTCTCATTAAGAGAACAGGAGAGCAAGATATATTCTTCCCTTCTCATAAGGCTTGTGTGGGATGTTTTGGTACTGGGATGCTTAAGCATCTCAGACTAATGAAAGTATCATTCAGGGCTCTTGAACTTCTGTATAGTTTTAATAACAGAAAGATGTGTTAATTTCAGGAAAGATTGTTTACCTGCTGGAGAAATGTGTTTGTGAGCACTCCTAGAGCAATATGCCAGTGGCTGTCACATGCATATGTAACACAGTAGCTGCATCTGTGGATCTACTCTGTTTACCAAGAAACCCAAATAATAAGATATCGGGTTTTGCCTTTGTGCAAGAGAACAGTGAATTAACCTGAATAGACTTTGGTTTTTTTGCTAAGAGATTGTATCTTATTCTAACAGATTCTGTATTCTATTCAGAGATTGTAGAGGTTCTAAGAGATAAATTTTTCTGTAAAACTAATACTAAATCTAAAGAAATTATAAATCAATTTTTATATAAAGCACTAGAGGTCATTTTCATTTTCAGTTTTGTTGCCTTTTCTGATGCTGTTTATTAACTCATTAGCCATACTAATTCATTAGATATATATTGTTTATGTTAATTATTGATAATTGTTAAACATTAATTATTAAGGTTAATTAATTAGCTGTACAGTATTCTTTATACTTTTACTGAGTGTTTATAAAGGCACAAGTAACTGTCTTTTTTTTGAATTAAGTAAATTAATTCTTACTAGCATTTGCTAGTGTCTAAAATATAATATTGAGCTGGTATAAAACAACTACATTAATGTCAGTGACATTAATCAAGCCTCAGATGAGACTACAAACAGAATTTAGTGAAAGAGACTGAGTACACTTTGCTGATATTAATATTGCTCTGCATAGCTAACACCAGCAAAATATTTTCTATGCCAACTAAATACCCTAGCCAGTATATACTCTGCATACATCCTGTGAAATAGCTTTGCTGAAATCTTTTCTACCACCTCCATTTAATGTGGGGGGAGTATCTACCCAGAAAGTATTTAAATAGAAAAATATCCTGGGCTTTGAGTCTTCACATTTCTTGGATTTACAACTAAAAGCCATTAACAGCTCAAGAGCTAAACTTGCTCACCAGGCTGACTAAGGCAGTGGCTGCTTGTAAGAAACCATCTCTTTCCACCAAATCCCCCCCAGTTCCCTGAGAGCTTGTTGAGGTCTCTGGTAAATCTCCAGGAAAGGGAAGAATGGAAAATAGTCCTGTAATATGTTCTGCATGGGATATTTCTAGAATTGTTCCAGCTAACACAAACTCCGTCTCTTTGGGAGTAGAAGGTAATATTGTGAACTACACTGATCTCATTTATCATTTTAAGGCTCCTTTTAGTTGACCCCTTGGTGCTGTTCTTTGGAACATTTCCCAGCTAATAAAACCAAGCCACTGTCTGCCTTTCTGTAACTACCAGCAAAGTGGTCCCCTCCACCAGTTCCCACGGACCCACCACTGACAGCTCCTCAGCAATCAAGTGAATTTCCCTTCTGCACCCGGACCTGAGCACACAGCTTTTGGTTCATTTTTAGACATGCTGTTCTCCTAAGTGAGACTCAAGATTGCATCCAGCTGCTCCAGATTATTTGAATTTTTCTGACTGTGTGTTTATTCTGGAACAGCCCCGCTGAAATGAACAGAGAAGTAGGACGTGCCAAGTGTATCGTTGGCGGCTCTGAGCAAATCCCTGCCTGATAACATGCTTTGGTTTGTTGTTCAACAGTGGAGTGAGTTTATTGAAATTTCAATGATCATAATTAGACTTCAAAAGTTAGCTTTGCATCAGCGTGCAGAAAAGAAGTTGAATGTTGTCTTGGAGTCAAATTTCAGACTTGGTATTGCTTGTTGCTGTGGATGAAGTACTTCTTCCAGGGCAAAGACATCTGTGACCTCTTCTCCAACAGGTATTCCCACCTGGGACCAGCAGTGAGTCTCGTGTAGGGCACCTTGTCAGTCCTCTGGGGGCAGTTTTGTTCTTGACAAGTGTATAAAATGTAATGGTCAAGGGACCAGCAAGCAAGCAAACTTTCAGATTTTGATCAAGAATTTACTATGAAAAAGTCAGAGGTTTTTTAAGTCCTTACCATTTTTTGACTCTTACATGCACACACACAAAGAAAACTGGGAGTGCTAAGCTCTGAATAGATAGATAAATGTTTGTCTTATTTCAAGTTGGTGTCTCTAAAGCTGTGAAAAATTACCTAAGACAGTGTATAGTCAGATAGTTAAAGGGAACTTCAGGAACTTGTAGGAGAGTTTAGAATTACGATTGCCATGTGTAACTTCAAATTTAGCATTTCCTAGTTAAATATTCTTATATAAATATTCATTAAAACATTCCTAATTAATATTTAATCCATTTCCTCTAAATTGTCTGTGGAGGGTTTTTTTTCTATTTCTGTCTTCACTACTGACATTTTTCTAGATTAAAAGGATAATAAAGGAGAAATAAGTGTTGACTGTAGAAATATAAGCACTGTTAACAGAACAAAGTTTTGCAGGTAACTACAGTAGTTCTGCATGAGATTTAACATGCAGACAGATAGATGGAGTCCGTCATCCTCTTTAGACTTAGTTTATAGCAAAACCATGACAGATTGTTTCTATGTTATTATCCAACAGGCACAAACCAATGAAAAAGTATTTTCCCATGTGCATTGAGGATTATTGAGGTCTTTTGACTAGCAATTCACAGAGGAACAGTACTTTAGTTTTCAGTAAGTTCTGGTTGTTAAGTGGTTATCTCAGACATGATGGAAAGTTTTTTAAACAAAATTCCTCCAGTTTGAATATGAATATAAGGTGAATAATACCATTTGTGCTGGAATTAGTGATGTTGAAACATTCTTAGTATTGGTTTATCTGATGAATATTTTTAATAGATATGAAGCATAAAATGGAGTAATTTGTGATTAACCTTTCTTCCTTGAGTTTGTTAGATTGTCAAGGAAAAGGAACTTTGTGTTCATGGATGATGAAGATGTTTTCATTGTAAGATGAGTAGCAGTTTGAAGGAGCAGTAGTGGTGTATTCAAGGGAAGAGGAAGAAAATCTCTTTGTGACTGGATGTGAGACGTCCAGCTGAGCCAGATGGAGGGAGAGAGGTAGACCAAATGTAGGCACATTGTGGGAGAACCAGCGTTGGTCTCTGCTGGCTGAGATTTTAGCTGAAGACATATATTTCCATTGCATTTCTGAACAGAGGTTGAGAAAGCTATGGATGGAGTGGGAATGTGTAGAAGAGCTTGAAAATTTGAAGAGGAGTCTGCAGAAGTAGTACATTACCTAGCTTGTCAAAAATCAATCATACAGCAAGTAGATAAAGGTGGGGTGAAGGAAGTGTTTGAAAGCTGGGATTTATATTTTTCTTAATGTTTTCTGATGCCAGTTAGTCATCTATGTTTAGTTTATTTGCTCTTGGCATATTGACTGTACACTAATGCAGCCCTTATCCATACCTTCTTCACCTTATGCCTTACTCAGTGATATGTTCAGAATAAGTTCAGAAGCTAAAATCCAGCCTGTCCATGTTTGTTAGCCTGCACTTTTTTAGGAGTGCCAACAAAATTGCCTCCTGGCTTTTAGATAGATTTGAGGTGGGTTTGACCTTTGGAGCATTAGAGTTTTTCAAGGCCCAAGTATTTGAGAGATGGCTCCTTTCTGCTCCATGCCTGCTGTCTGGGGAGGATGCTGAATTTCCAAGGTGCATCCAGTGACACCTGTTCTCCAGAGCCTGACGAGTTCACCCTTTTCTATGCTCATTTACCCCCCACTGGACGACAGGTCAAGTCAGGATTTGTAACTGCACCATAACTGAACTGAGTGGATTAGTTTATGACTGTGTAGACAGCTGATACTGCAGTGACTGATGTAATTCTTGTTTGTAGGAAGGCTCGGCATAGCCATTTAGTTGATCTGAGAAGCAGAGAAATGCCAGTCTGCAGAGTATATATAAATCTTTAAAAATGGAAAGAAGAAAGCTAAGAAATATCATTAAGAACAGAGCAACATGATCTGCTCCACTTCATATTGCTAATAGCTGCCTTCATACCTTCAGTGGTTTAGGTGGCTGCTCCTTCTTTCATTGCTCTGATGAGTCAGTGGCTAATGAGGTCATGCTGGGTGCTGGAGGTCTCTCCAGGACAGATATTTAAAGGGATGTGCCTGCTCTGAAGTGTTTGAGAGGAGTGTGGAAGTACTGTAGATTGTCTGTTTCATGCATGCTAGGAGCTTTATCTTTTCCCAAAGCCACACTCCTAAAATTGTTGTAATAAGGACTGAAATTTGTTAACATTTAAAGAAGAGAAGCACTCGTAAGTGTTTAAGGCACAAGGAACCAAGTGCCCCGGGGAGAAACAGTGTTAATCCTTATCTTTAATACACAGAAACTTAGGATGGGCTTCTCAGAGCTGACAAGAGTGACTGTTTTCACTGAATGCAAGACAAGCATATGGAAAAAGTCAGATAGAAATTACTGGTATCATCACTTCAACGTGGACTCAGCAGGAGAATAGTACCAGATTTTGCAGTACTTACTTTCCTGTAAGTTACTCCTGACTGAAAAATATTCTGATTGGAAAAAATATTGCAGAATACTCTGACTGGAAAAAAACCTTGCTGTCTTAGAATTATGCTTTTGGTTCCTGTCTGGCATAGCCATGTGGGCCTCAAGTTCACCACTGTCATTTCATTCAGGGGGTACACTGGTGTTTTCCAGCTACACTACTGTAAATGTGGGCAACTCTTCCACCTTTTTATCCTGAATTTTTTTGAATGAATGAAGCCTCTTGCTTCCATTCCTCCAGTCTTCTCTCACTAAATTTTGATGCTTGGGAGCTGTGGCAGTACCAGTGTTGAAAGGATCATGCCATTCTGTGCCTGCCAAAATGGGAGGTTCTGTGACCATAATCCTCCTGGATAGCTTTTCACATGCAAGCATAGCCTCTAATTCTGTGTTCACCACTTTTCCTATTGGCAACAGAGGTTTTGTAGTTAATGCTAGAGTTTGCTTGCAACAGAAGCTCAATTGAAGATTGTGATTTAAGAGTCACTGGGGTTAGATCACAGCTGCTCCTACAGTGGCAGCTCTTCTAAACTTCGTTTCAATACAACCTGCTGAGAGAAAGATTTTAGGTACCTACTTTAGTATTTCAGAGGGATGAAAGATGCTACTTGTAGCAGATGATCTTCAGCTACCAAGAAATACAGTGTATTTTAGGCGTATTTTCCAAAATGCATGCATCTAAATACATTTAATACTGAGTGCTGAAAAAGGTTTTTTATTTTTACACCACAAAGTCTGTAACATCCACAGGGTAGAATCTCTACAAAGTAAAAGTGAAGGTTCTGCTTCCAGTTTTAGTCATGACAGACTTCATATAGCAGGTGGGATCCAAAAGCTTAGGTGTTTTCCCTGAGATAGAAGTTCTTGCTTAGGTTTTTTTGGCCAAAGAAGTTTAAATAAAGCAACTTTATGTTAAATAGGGCATTCCTGCCTACAGCTAGCAAAAAGCTGTATGTTGCCTACTCCTCTTGGCCCTGGGCATAGGATACATTTCCTAGGTAGCTCAGAGTCATCTTTACCTCCGTAGCACAGTCAGAACATGGTCAGGCATTTGCTTGGCAATCAGCTGCACCTCCAGAGGTGTTACCAGACTTCTCCTGTCATGGTTCTAACACCTCCTAACTCTGCCAGTTGGAGGTTTCCTGTGAGTGGGGGTCTATCTTCCTGCTTCATACTAAATCCATACCATTAGTTGGCATGGATCCCACTGAAATAGGTTAAGGAGAACTGACAGTCTCCTCTGTCAGCAGTACTACAGGAGCAGAAATACTTGGCTGACTGACTCTTCAGTCTTCATCTTTTTCACTATATCCCCCAAGAGGAGGCAACTGAAAATAATTTCCATTCATGTAAATTGTAGATTTGAATGCTCAGTGCTCTGCAGAATATCTCTGCATTGCCACTAGCAGTTATTTGAAGTAACATTTTGTGGACAGAACATTTGCATATAAACAAACATCTGACTTGATCCACTTCTCTTTTCCCTTTAAGATTTTCACGTAAATTGTCCTCAATAAGTGCAGCAGTTGAGTGGCCATGGATTTGGCAAGACACATAAATAATTTACAGCCATCATTTGTATTCATTTTTGTAGTTATTTTGAAGGAACAGCCTAAAGCACTTTCTCCAAAATTAATAGATTTTCACATAAATCTGGAAATGCCTGTACTTCTGCTCAGATCTCCAGAAAAATGTATTTAGTTCATTAGTTTCATGCTGAACCATTAACATTTTAGGTTGTTTTATTAGGAGAGAACAAAGAACTCCTGGCTTGTTGAAAATTTGTTACACAAAAATAAGAATGACAAAGTTCTTAAAGAGCTGATGTTAAACATTGCAAACTGGATGAAGTTGTGCAGACTGGAAGGATTTACAAGACATCTGGTAATTAGCTTCCAGCTCCTAGGGAGTCCTGTCCTGTGAAAGCAGCTGTTGCTGGAGAGGGAGCAGGAGGGAGATGAAGCATAACCCTGAAAAGATAGATCTTTGTGTTTACAAATTACCAGTGAGCTGCTAAAGACTCTCTGAGTACCTGTTTGGAAAACTACCTCCTATAAAAAAAAATCCCGGCATCCTTCCCTTTGCAGGATTATCTCCTCTGCTGGCATTTGCTTGGTATGATGGGGGAACAAGCTATCAAAGGGCTATTTATTACTTTCCTTGCCTGAGCCAATATCCCAGTGAACCCCATGCCATGCTGCTGTGTTCCCTGGAAATAGCATGGCAGCTGGAAATTGCTGGGGTGCAACTGGTTGAAGTTACGTCCCTCTGTCCAGCCCAAAATACCAGTGACTCCTGGGACTGCCATTAGAGCTGGGCATCTCCTGAGTATCCTTCTCTGGAGATGCGCAGCAGCTCCCTGGGGTGCAAGAGACTCACAGCCAGGCCATAGAGCTCTTTTCTTTCATTGTTGTTATAATTATCATCTTTGTTACTAGTCCTGTTACTATCACTACTGTTACTTTGCAGCACTGGATTTTTTTAATTCCTTATGAAAGATTTAAACAAGACAGAAAATTTTTTGCTTTAGTTTGTTCTGTAAGTTTTTCTTAGGAGTACCTTCCCACGCCCTGGTTATATGATGAGTTGTGCTTGTGGGGTTTCTGGAGTTCAGGTGTGTGACCCTCCAAACACTGAATGGGAATTTCTGAGACCTGGTGCTTTGGTTCTTTGTCAGAGACTTGGGAGGCTTTGCATCTGTACTCTGTTCAGTCCCTTTCCTATACAGTCACCTTTAGCATGTCATTGCCCTGTTGTGTTTGTTATTCTGTCTGTAAGACAGAATATTGATCTTGTCCTAGACACATGCAGTAAAAGTGGTTAAGATCAAAATGATAAATTTACTACTTTTTTTTTTTGTTACAAATATTTGATCATCTAAACATCAGTAATCAAGCCCAGCAGGCACTACTAAAAGATGTCTGTCCTTTCAGCTCTGAATCTGTAGTCTTTTTAAAGTTATTTTTTCTAGCAGTGCTGTACCTTAAAAATAGGCATTTGCAGCAAAGAACAAGCTTTGTTGAGATCAGTTGTTGTGAAAAATATTATTTTTCCTGGATTGCAAATGTAAGCAAATTTATAGTTATTGGTGTTCAACACATTATGGCTGACTGACAATATGAGGAAAGCAGAGTTTTACATCAGTATACAATATTAAGACATGTTGGAAGAGATTATGCCTGATTTGTATACAATCAAATGAATTTTGCAACGGTAGTAATTAAATTTATTCTTTCTGCTGATAAATCATGTCTGCAGTCTCAAATAGAAACCATACAGTCTGAGCCTTTTCTTCTGGAGATTACAGCCTTTCTGTGTCTGTCTTGGAGCAGTTTCTAATTCCTGAATGCAGTGCAACTGGTGCTGCAAGCTGATCTCTTGAAAAGGGGCATTTAGCCCTCAGGAGACCTATGGTGGTGTCCATGTGCTTTTGCTTTACCTGAGGTCTGAGCTGCTGTATCCTACTGCCTGAAGTAAACTCCTGCTTTCCTCACAGCTGCCTCTGGGCTGTGGTGGAAAACTGCTGCAATAGATGTGTCAAAAGGTGGAAAGAAGTTGCAGCATTTCTGCCACAGCTGGCAGATCCCACTGTGCAGATCACAGATTTCTTAGCTCATCTCTAGTGGTGGCAGCTGTCTTAGAGGAGGAGTACGAAGCCCTGCATCCAGGGCCAGCCCGAGCACCTTCTGCTCCATACACTGCAGGTATGCTGAGAATGCTCATTTAGAAGAGCTACTCATGAAATTGACACTGTTAGAGGGCACAGTAGTTGGGTTGGAGCAGTTTTTTTAATGAACAGATTTTATTGAGTGGAACTTGTTTCAATTGGATGTTTATAGGCTTTTTTTCCTGGAGTGATTATTATTTTCACATTTTTCTTCAATGTTGTATGTTTTTGTAGAGTAAAACGAACTCGTATCTGATGTGGATTTCTGTGTATTTGTAGGCATGATGCTTTCTCCGTTCCTTTGAATTGCTGTGCTTTTGAAACTAAAGCTGCTATTCACAGAATTCTTTAATACTTTTAATATACAAAGTTGCATTTATATCTACTCGGTACCAAGTGTTGCTTTCAGCTGACTGCACTGCTGCATTATTCAAAACAGATTCCTGTTCTCATCTGCTGTTGCTTTGAAATTCTCCAAATCATTATATTCAACTCGTGAAATGTACATTGTTGGGCTGATGTTGTAGCATCTGAATCAAGACTGCTTTATGCTCAGCACAGCACAGTTACTGCTCACAATGTTGGGTCATGCTACAGCTTATGTAGTAAATGGACGGAGTGGAATGGAGAAGAGACAGAGAAAGGATCCTAAGCCTCTACTTGGATAGGTAGGACACTGCACATTCAGAATTGCACTTAGTATAATTTCAGCATATTTTGAGCCAATTCAGGTTGAACTGCTGCAGCCCCTGGCTCCTGACCTGCTACCCACTGCAGCTTCCCATGCCTGTTGTTGTGCTGATGCTGCCATCTGTGCCAGCCTGCAGCCAGCCACTGCTTCCAGGCAACCTTATGGCAATTCTTGGGTATTTCTTAACCCACTGTGCACCATGGAGCAATTTAGTATGTGATTTCACAGACACCACTACATGTGTCAAGGGGGAGGGGAAGAAATAAGAAGCAGCACGGGACTGTTGTTGCAGTGGTTAATTGGTTATGGGGTAGCAGTGGTCACCTTGCACTCAGGTCTCCTTAAACGTGTTATTATACCCCAGGGGTTTGATTTGTATATTCAGATTGGCAAAATCTTATTTGCAGAGAACAAAGGTAAAAATATCTAATATAAAATACTAGATTCAATGTATTAAACTTGTCAACTATAATAAAACTGAATGTGAAAGTTATTGTTGGCATTTGGCTTTGAGCAAAGTTTAAACCTCGTAGCCAGAGCTCTGATGGTTATTTCAGACCATGAATCTTGTGAAAATGCTAATATCTCATTTAATTAATCTTCAAGGTGGGAAATTTTGTTAGCCAGTGTGGGAACAGGACTGAAGACAGGCCTTCTGAACACTGAACTGTTGTGTTGAATAGCATTCTTGGGTTTTGGCTGGCCGGATTCATGCCCTTTCTAAATGGCTGACTTCTTTCAATTCAGCTGAAGTAGCTAGTGACAAAAGCCATGTAGGGACCCCAGCAGTGTTTGGAAAAGAGCCATACTTGAAAAGTCATCCTTATTGTGCTGGAGGTGGGGAAGGTCTTCGGGTATGAACTGTGAAAGGTCAGTTTTATTATTGAAAAACACAGTCTTTTAGTAGTTAGAGAGACTTCCGTCAGACTTCTGTGGCTTCAAGTTAGGCATCCAGCACAGGGACCTCTGGCACACTGTTTTCTGTTGTAGTTTAGCAAACTACATTCTGGAGTTCGTTCTATATAAAAATTAAAATAGTACAGGAGTTCTGCCTCTGTAATGTCTACAGTTCTGGAAGATGGAGAGAACATGAGCAAATTTCTAACAGCAGCAAGAAAGGTTCTAGGAACTAGCAGGAATACAAAGAGGAAAGTCAAGTTGAGCTATTGTAGCAATCAACTAATTTAATGGGGCCTTTGGCAGTGAAAAAACTATCAGCTCTCCAAAATACATTACTTGGGTTATCTACATATTGCAGCTTTGATGGAATGATCAAATGATTTGTTATTCAGCTTCCTTTAGCAGAAAGAGTGTGTATTCTTCTACTAATGGCAAGTTTAGTGCTGGAGGTTTTAATGGTCTGAAACTACAGTCTGGCACCTTTCTCTTTAGGGTGATTAATAGTAGATCTGCACTTGGTTAGATTCCCCTCATGGTACATTTCAATGTGAACCAAATACAGCCACATGATTATATTTTTAAGCCAGACCACGCAATCTAAAGTTTACGCTGTCTTTATGTTGACTGCAAGAGGGCAAATGATACCTGATTAAGCATAAAGCCTGGTGCTACAAAGCTTATTCATTGACAGGTTTGGAATATACACAGTTTGGCCAAGCACAGTTTGGATCAGCACTTTATTCTGAGTGGTCACACTGCTCTTGATCTGGTAGGAGGAGCTCTCAAGTTGGATTTACTGTTGCATCGCACAATGGCCTCAAGCACAAGTCCTGCACTGCTTCACAGCCAGCTGAATTAGCAGGGGATCCATGAGGTAAAAATAGGATGATTTTTTTTCAGCAGTAATTTCTAGATTTTAGTCTTAAGGGCACAATAGCTTGTGATGTGATAAGAATGTGATGGAAACAAGGGTTTGTGCAGTGGACTATACTTCACGTGTGCTCAGTTGCACAGAGCCTCTGTGGGTCTGTGAGAAAACAGTAAATATAATAACTTGCAATATATATAATATAATATAATAAATGCAATAACTTGATGTTACCTGAGCTTGGGGTTTCTCCTCTCCTTCCACTGGAGATGAGTTCATCAAGCTCAGAAGCTTAGATGGTGAGGCAAGCTGACCTGCTGCAGATGGGATCTGTGTATTTCCCTGAATTGTATAAGCTGATGGGATCTGTTACAGGCCCATTAGCCTCTTGTGGGATGGTCTGAGCCTTTTGTGCTGGGAACACGCTGAGTGCCTTTCTTCTGGCAGGATTTATAAACTCAGTTTCTGAAGCTGTGTTGTGGATTTTGCAAAACTCGCTGTGTAGCTTTATGAGGTAGATTTTTCAAGCACGAGGTTTTGGAACATGCTTACGGGTATGCATTCTTCCTTTCCTTAGTACCTTCAGCTGAATTGTGTCTTATTCTTTTCTTAAAACACTGTCCTCACATTGCTGTAAAAATTACAATTATGTTGTTGTGACAGAGTTGCTGTGTTTGAGCAGTCTCTGAAGAGCTTCGGAAGGTTTACTGAATATCATCTTGAGATAAAAGCCTGAGGGGTGCAGGAGGGTCTCTCCCTATGTAACTCTCCAGGTACCATATTTGGCTTGTTAGCTGCTGCTTTTGTGATACCTGCCTGGGTATCAGACTTAGGGGTGAGGCCTTCAAAAGGAGAATGTAGGAAGATATTCTACCACTGTGCATCTGGGCCCCCCTGATGGATATCTTGGGATGTAAACCAGGACCTTTAGTTTTATGGTACCAATAATGCTTCTTATAGGACTGTTTTAAAGTCTGACAGATTTCACTTTCAGGAAGCTTCCTAAAATAAAGATAATTTTTTCCCCTCAGATGTATCCTCTTCCAGACCCCAAACTGTTTCTCATAACAAAGCACAACACAGAGTTAACATCAAATCTAGCTAAATTACATTTTTGTTCACCCTTTTTTTCTTAATTATCAAGTCCCAGTACTATGAAATTGCATTCTGTCACCAAATTTAGAGCCTCATGTTTCAGAGGAGGGTTGTTGACAGGAGAAGCTCATTTAACAAGTGCAGAAAGCAGCATGCTCCTAGCATCATGTAGACTGGAAATTTCTTGTCCTAGTTTCCCATCCTGCAGCTAGTTCTATATGGGCAGCTTTAATGCATTTTGATTTAGTGAATTGTAAGAAATGCTGAATTCTCGTTTCTGTGCTGGGAAAGATGTTCTTGATCTTTGTGGAACGAGAGAGCCAGGGTTCAACAGAGTTTGGTGTAAAGGACCTGCTGTATCTCATAGTTTTGTAGAGTTTAACTTTGTGTCTTCTCAAATTCACCATTTTCATTTCAGTTGATTCACTTTGTTATTTTGTCTGAGAGTTTTTTAGCCTATTTTTTTAAAAATAGATCAAGTGGTTGCTTTATTGAGAAGATACTGGTGGTGCCTTTACTGAATTTTTTATGTCCTTTAAGCTAATCTAGGAGAAAGCAGGCTGGTAGCAATGAGCTGCACATGTAAGCTGTGCAGTTAAAACACTTAACATCAGATCAATTGTTCCATTAAGATTTTTTGCTTTAAATAGAGGAGAATATTGTGACTTCCATGGAGGAAGTCAGAAGGAGCTGAGTCTTTCAGTGAGGAAAAAAGGAAATGGAAGAAAACCAGGGCAGTTCCCCATTGTAGCACTCTGCCTCAAGTAGTCTGTCCAGTGTGACAGACAGCAAGCAATTCCTAGGCTGTCACCACAACTCTCAAGGTTTAGGGAGAGATGCTTGAAGCCCATGCTTTGCAATAGGAGAGTCAGTCTCTTGAATATCAGGAGACCTTCTGGGAACAAAGGCTCAAGTAAAGCTACTAGAAGCACCTCTCATGCTTTAGTACCCAACAGAAAGAGGAAATTATTTCTCCTGGCTGTGCAAATGAAACAGAAAATGTGGACAGAGTAAAGCTACCTTGTGCCCAGTTTTCAGCCCAGGGTTTTTGCTGTCCTCTGTGGGAATGGAGAAGTTTAGATTTGCAGCAGGGAGCAGCAGTTCCCTTCTCGTGGCTCTGCAGCAGCAACATGATGCTCTGTACTGATGGAGAGGTGAATGCAGTGACTACAGCCTGGCTGCAGCCCCCCTGCAGCCCAGCACACACCTGAGGAGCTGCCTGAGGCAGGGCCATGCTTTCTGCTCTTCATTGCAGTCAAGTGGTTACAGCAAGTGGGTGTCACCCCATGTCATGTCCTTGTGCAGATCACTGCGTGAGCCAAGACTGCCATGAATGGATCTGGTAAGTTCTTCTGAGTCTTGGAGACTGTGGGTTGTTTACTTCCAAAAAGATTACGTATACAAAAGATAAAGTAGGGTATGGCTGGCTGAGGGTGATCCCCAGTGAAAATCTGCAGGTGACAGAAGCCACGTGTGATGTGTTGTCACTGCTTTTTAATCTGGTGTCTCCTCACACCGATAACGCAGCAATGGCAGGGATTGTCAGGTTGCTAATAAGGCAACCCTGTCTTATACATCCCTGTAAGTGATACACCACTTCAGCTGTTAAATAGAAATTTCACAAAGCTCAATAAGGCGTAATGAAATTGTTTGATTTAACAATTTTCTCCTTTATCTGAGTGTGATTATCGTTACAGCTTTGTATTACTTTGGACATTGCAGCAATCTTTTTTCAGCTCTAAGAGGAGTTTCATACAAAGTGCTTTCTTCCTTTTACAAGATTAGGAATTCCCCTTCCTGTGTTATAGCTCAATCCTTTTATATATTGCTAGTGGTAGTACAGAAGAGGATAGCAGACACTAATAGGCAGAAAGTTATTGCTTCTGGCTGCTAACTGATAGATGCCCTTGTTCTGACTTGGTGAGTGATTACCAAATAGTTTGGCACAGGACTGGTGCCTCACTTAATTGTGACTGATTCATTGGGCTGAAATATGTCACTAATTTAATTCGGGTATTTCATTAATCTGATTGAATTGCATCCAGCTGTTAAAGGTGCATGAAAGAAAGGTACCTGACACGTGAGGCAAGAGCACTAACCTCTGCATTAAACTATAAAACAGTCATTAGGACATCTAATGCTGAAATTGAATTGTTCCATAGAAATTTCATTTCCAAGCACAATATCAGTTAGCTATAAGCTTGATGAATGTCAAGAATTAGTTAAAACCTAAAGTGGCCTGTGTGGGTTTTAAATACTGTCATTGTTGCTCTAGTTTTTTCAGTTCTTACAGTAACTGCTTTTTAGAGAGCATGAATGGAGTTAACTTCTGGAGTGACAAAAGGGACAAACATCATAAAAATGGACCTCTTTGCCTCTGGATTTCCCTTTTTTTTTTCCTTTTTTTTTCCCTAAAGTTTATCTACTGCTTTTCTTGCACTTCTGTGTGTCTATGGCAAATAGAAAAGTAATATCAGTGATTTTTAGACCTAACTTTATTTTGACAGCACTTCTAGTTTTCCTTTCTTATCTGTGCTCTGGAGGTCAGCACACCATTGTTAACTACTGTTATTTTGGCAACATGAAAAGAGCTACAACTCCATCAGATTTTTTTTTTTTTTTAATTAAAGAGGATGTCAGCCAAAATCCATTGTCCTGTTATAAAAGGCCTTCAACAGTTTAAGCATCTGGTACGTGAAATGTCTGCAAGATGAAAAACTCATTGGGAAATTATAAGTTGAAAGGGAATTCAAAATCAGCTTTTGATTGCTTCTTGAATATGATCTTAATGTAAAAATAGCTATATTTGTGGTGCAGGAATTGCAGAAGCCTAGTGCAGGCTGCTCGTATTCCTTGTCCCTGCTGACGTCTCTACACGTTTAGTTACACTCTTACACAGTAAGGGTGAATGTCCAGTATGCCATGTATAGACTGCAGACAAATGTCTGACAAATACACCATGTGACATGACATGGGAAGAGCCTTACCACCTGGAGGGATTGTAGGGAGGCTCTTCTGAGTGTTGAGTAATTCCAGAAACCACAAAACTCCCAGGCTGCAGCTTTGTGCCATGTCCTGTCTCTTGCTCCATCTGCAGTCATATATGACAGTCCTCACTCAGTGCCTCTTCCTTGGGACCACAGGAGAAGGATGGGGACTCTTCAGCATGTGAGATATAGGTGATGCCTGGGAGACTGCTGAGGTGGGGACAATTGACAGAATCTTTTACAGTGCCATGTTACTGACTTGTCTGCTTAGTGGGATAAGTCCACTGTGCCTGCATGAGCTCAGTGGGGTTTTCCATAGCAGCCAGTTTGGATCTCAGAGGTTCAGATTCGAGACCTTTTGTGCAAGATTAGGTTAATTTTTGCCCCGAGATTTGCTTAGAGAAATAAGATTATGCTTTGATTTTTTAATTTTTTTTTTATGAGGTCAGATGGTTACTTTGTGATAATAGCATTGAGTATGGTGTCTCAGAAGTCTAGAAGATGCTCGTTCGTTATCCCTTCTTTCAAAGCTTTACTTTAATAATTAATTATGCAATAACCTTTCTCCTAGTGAGAAAAGCATTCATTATTGTACTTCTTAAAATAAACTGGTTTTGGCTGATAGTCTCAGTGCTGATTGCCTGGAGACATAACACAAATATATCCTGAAGATAAGTTATTTGGATTAACAGTGCTGTACAAAGCTCAGTTCCAGGTTACTTGATTCTGTCTCTCCTACCCCCATCTCTCCTGCCCAGAGGTTTACTGTTTCACTGTGGCCCATGAAACAAGTGGCAATAAATGTGTATCAATATCAATATATGTGTAAATCACATTTTTTATGAAGGTATGTATGATCCTTTTAATGTCTGGAAAAGATAAACATGGTTAAGATATACTTTTGTGTATAGATATGATGTCATTGAAAAAACATGATGTAGAGGCCCAGAGCAACCATATACTTGAGAAAGCAGAACTGAGGGTGGGGTGTTTCAGGCAGTGACAGTCCAGTAGTTCATGGTCAACCTATTTCATTGGTCTTATTTCCAAAGGGACAGTGGATTGCCAAGCTTTTGTGCCTGTGTAAAACACTGAGCTTACTGAAATCAGCTGGAAATTAGGCAGATGTTAAAGATAGGCAGGTGGTTTCTATTAAGCAAAATTAAGGTAGAAGGAAATCCGTGAAGTGCCTCTCTCATAGGTACACCTAACTCCTTCTTTCTCTTTTTTTACACAGTGCTGGTCCTAAAGGGGATAACATTTATGAGTGGAGATCTACTATACTTGGACCTCCAGGTTCTGTATATGAAGGAGGCGTTTTTTTCTTGGATATCACATTTTCATCTGACTATCCATTCAAGCCACCAAAGGTAAGGGTAAGGTTTTTATTGTGCTTATCATTTTTTTCACGTTTGAGAAGACTCTAGTGTGCAGTGAGTGAATGCTCATCACTTTCTGGATATCAAATTTGTTTATGGTCTCGAAAACTAGAAAGTCCGCAGTCTTGGCTTGTGGTTTCAGAAAAATACTGTGTCTAATTTATTTCCTGATTACCACATTCAATATGGATTTTCAAGCTTTACCAAGTGATAGATAAAATCATTCTTATTAAGAGTTAAGATTCAGTGCAGAAAACAGCACAAGAGCTTCTTATGCTTCCTTCTTCTAATTCCAGATACTAAAAAATATATATAGTAAACTTTTTTCTGTTATGAATAAGAATCTGTATTGTGTATTTTCATGTTAAAAAATGCAGCCAAATTCTGTCACTTTTTCTCCTTCAGAAACTACACTGAAGCTATATTTGTGATTAGAACATTCTTGACATGCATTGTGCTCATTAAATAGTGTACAGGACCACAAAGTAGGTCCTCATTTTTGTGGGTCCCATACAGAGGGCCTTGAGAAACCAGTGTGTGCACCAAAGATCTCCATGGTAGATTTCTTCAAGGTAGCCATGACTACAGTAATTGCTCACTTTTCTGTTACAGAATTGTGTTTTAGAAAATGAGCAGCAAGGAGCTGCCTCCAGAGAAGCTCTGCAGAACTGGGAGCTGCCCAGGCACTGCTGCTGCTGCTGCTGCTGCTGCTCAGAGGCAAGGGGCAGCATCCCCAGGCAGCACTGAATGACTCTCTCTGTCTCTTGCACTGTGATTTTAGGTTACTTTCCGTACCAGAATTTATCACTGCAACATCAACAGTCAGGGAGTCATCTGTCTGGATATTCTGAAAGACAACTGGAGCCCTGCTCTGACTATTTCAAAAGTTCTGCTGTCCATTTGTTCTCTTCTGACAGACTGCAACCCAGGTAAGGAACTGATAATTTACTGAGCATCCAAACCTAGTTGTCTGACTTATTTGCCATGGGATGTAATTTGCATGTTTGATTGTATGCAGATTAAATAAAAATTAATATTTTTAAAGTTGGGGATGAAATATTCCTGCTTGGATGCAGTCCTAATGGCACTTTTCACTCATGTCACAAGAGAAAGTAAATAGCATAAAGTGCTATTTCCCAAAGTGTGCTGAAGAACATAAAGCTGATATCATTGAAGGTCTGTATTGCAGGAGGTGCAGTGAGCAAGTGGTTCATCCAGGAAAGCAACAAAGTTCATTTGAGTTGTAAACTTGTAAATCCTGCAGGTTGAAAGGGACACACAAATTCCCTTTCCTCAAGATAGCAGTTGAAACGTTTAATCTTGCAAATGTGAGGGGGTTGACGTTCAGAGAGATTTTTCCCTTTTTAAAAGAGAGGTCTTTGTTCCTGTTGGAAGGAGAGGAACTCCACTGGAAGCAGGACAGTGTCTCAGCAACAACCTGTGACCAGTGTCATTAGGCAATGACTGCTAATTGCCAGCAGTCAGGGCAAGAACTGAGTAGACTGGTAATGATCAGGGAGATGAGACTCTGATACAGAAGTCTGATGACCCCTGAAGCAAACTGGATCCTCTGTGTGTGTCAATTTTCTTGATACCCTAACTTGCACTGGTCTTGTCCCAGCACTGTGACAGGAGTGCACCTGGCTGGGGGATTAACCACAGATAATCACAACAGGTTTTTGTGTTTTCTTTTTCTGCTTCTTGGGTCTTTCGTGTTTTCTCTTGGAAATGTCCTGTATAGTAGGAGTCCCACTACATCTCACAGCATTTTCTGGCCTAACAAAGGCTATATTTTGGAACAGATCCAAACTTTTTTTTTTTTGGAACAGATCCTGTATTTTAAATCCTGTGGGGTTTTTTGTAATAGTGGAATGGTTTATAATGCATCTTCTCCTGCCTTTTGCAGCTGACCCTCTGGTTGGAAGCATAGCCACTCAGTACCTGACCAACAGAGCAGAACATGACAGGATAGCCAGACAGTGGACCAAGAGATATGCAACATAAATGACAAACTACTTGTGCAGTGTGAAGGTGCAGAAGGCAACTTTGCAGTGTGCAACAAATCTTTATAGCCTTTACAATACGGACTTCTGTGTATATGTTATACTGATTCTACTCTGCTTTTATCCTTTTGAAGACTGGGATACTGCCCCCAAAAAAGGTAAATGCTACCAAGAGTAGAAATTTGTAGCTGTAGATTAGTTATGTTTAAAATGCCTACTTGCAAGTCTTGCTTCTTTGGGATATCAAAATGTATTTTGTGATGTACTAAGGATACTGTTCCTGAAGTCAACCAAATATTATAGTGCATTTTAGCCTAATTCATTATCTGTATGAAGTTATTAAAGGTAGCTGTAGATTACTAGGAATTATGTCATTTGTATTAAACCCAGATCTATTTCCAATATGTGGTACATGCTGTTGTGAAAACTGTTTTAACTTTTACCTTTGTCAGTTTGTAATGAAAGGATTTCCTTTTTCCCTTTGTAGCTCAGAGAGCACCCAGTGTATCATCTCAAACACAATAAACATGTTCCCCAAGGAGTAGTTGCTTTGTTTTCCTATTTTAAATTAATATTTGAATAAATTTAATTATAGTAACAAGGCAGGGCCAATGTATCACAGATCCCTGTAGATAATCTTTAAATTAATATACATAAGCAAAGGCTTGCTATTAAATGTTTAATGCACACCTGTGGATTGTTTAAGTTTTCCCTGTTTTGTTTTTTACAGAACAAATGTCATTTCTTCCATTTCCTTAAATTTAATACTATTCAGATCTTTATGAAGTTGCAATGAGAGCATTGCACATGTTTATTCCAGAAGTTAGTGTAGCTGGTTGCTTTAGGGCCAGTCCTGCTCTCATAACAGGCTGCCTGAGTCTTGCTACAAATTTTTTCTTGCAGGACCAGGGCCAAGTTAGAGATAGTCTGGTGCTTTTGTTTCCAAGTAAAGGAAGTTGGACTTGCTCATCTGGAGAGCTACAGTGACAGTTATCCACTGAAAATGGTCTTCCAAAGCACGATTGAACACTGTATCATCAGTCCAGGAAAGAAAGGAGTAGAATAAATTTAATCAGATTTTTGTGATATGAAAACAGTTGTGGGGGAAACAAACTTTTGTTAGTGAAAACTCAATCTGTAAAACTTTCAGACTGGTTTCCCCCCCTCACTTTCTGGCTTGGAAATTTTGTAACATCTGTAAGTAACAAAGATATACAGCTTTATAGTACATACAGTTTAAAAAGTAGAGTCACTAATAGTTTTATAATTTAAGCTTTTATAGGTTGCCAGTCACAATGTTGATAATAAAAAAGAGACTTGATTCCTTTAAATGATTTTTTTTAAACTGCAGTTAATTTTAAACTTTACAGTCTCCCTTACTACCTGGTGTTTTTGGAGACAACTTAGCACTTCCATCAATAAGATGCTTTGCTCATTAAATATATGAAAACTGAATGTTAAGTTTAAATATTAAAGCAATAGAAAAAATGTTAAAAGATTCAAATCTAAAGTTAGTCACTACTATATAGGTCCCTGTTTTTTGTATCACATAACCTTTGACCATGAATTGTCCACCCTATTTTAAATATTTCTACAGATTCCTGAAGGTGGCTTGAAGAATTGTGTATCCCAAATATCTCAACCTTGAAGCCAGTCTCTCTTGGTAGCTACAAGATAGCTTTAGAGTTCAGGTTATAAAGTGCAAAAGGGAATGAGAAACAGGGGATCTGGCAGGTGAATATGCCTAAGTCAGGTAACAGACTAATGCCAGGAGATGAAGTGCTGGAAATCACTGCTGAAGGTGACCAGAGCTTCTCATTATGTCATTGGACATATGAGAAATAGCACAGATTGGCAAAGAAACGAGGGGCTATCACATCTGGGCTGGACATCTGAAGTCTGCTCACTGCTGGCCATTAGCACACGGGCAGCAGACACAGTGCTTGTACACCACTCCAGTGACTTTGCAGTGAAGAGCAAATGATGTATTTCACACATGAACTATGTTGCCTACAGAATTTACAGATATTTGTATCATAAAATATTATGGTATGAAAGTACAGGTTTTAATCCTAATTTTAATGTATTTTGGTTTTGTATTATATCTACGACTTCAGATACCTAGGTGTACAAGTGGGATGCCTTGTTTGTGTTGCCCCACCTTGCCTTCCTTGCAATTGGATCCTTTACACTGAATTCCCATCCTTTTTTTTTTTTCTTTTTTTTCTTTTTTTTTTTTTCTGTTGGTTTGTCATTATTCTGTTCTTTTTTAATGTAGGTTTTTTGTGTGTAAATTTTATATTTACTGAAGTAAAGGTTGTTTTTGTGTAAACATTTAAACTTTAAAAAAAAAAAAAGAAAAGAAGCTAATTTTGTTTCTCAAGTTCTCTCTGCTAAACCATGCAGTAGAAAAAAATTTGTATTGTTAAATAAATCAATTAGTTGTTAAATGAGAATGTGTGTCTGTTTTCATGGGTAGGGGAAAAATCCCTGCTGGAAATATGTACAAAATACCACTTGCAAAGAGCATCTGATGTTTTTAAGCTCTTTCATTCCTGGCTATACTGGGGTAGATAGCGGACACTACCGAAGGGCAGCACTGATCCTGCTTTAGAGTTTAATTCTCAGTTCCATCTTTGTATTTGGGACAAAATGAATTGAAATGACATTTTTGTGAAAAGACTAGATGAAGATACTGCACATACTCTCTTCCTCTCCATTTTGGGTGTGATTTTCTTGTTCTGGTCTCTTTGGAATTTAAGTGGGGAACACAAGCGCTGGCTGGGAAAGTGCCCAAACCTGGCCCTCTGTGATCTCTTTATACA